>NC_140947.1:45460647-45885647 GCF_014529385.1 Adiantum capillus-veneris
CTATTCATATTAGCGACGCTCACACAGCGACACTCAAAAAAAAAAATCCCGGCGTCGCTATGATCGTCGCGAATTTACAAGTAAATTTACGACGTTCATAGCGACGCCGGCTGGGCTAAAAAAAATAACAGAGAGCGCCCAAAAACTCAGATCTCAGATCTGAGTTTTTCGGTGCCCTCAAGCAAGGAGCAGGTAACGCTCTCCCTCTCTCTCTCTCTCTCTCTCTTTCTTCTCCACACACACACACACACACACACACACGAGGAGAGGAAGGAGAGCCAGGTATGCTCCTTCCCTCTCCTCACTCTCATGTTCCCTTCCCCTCTTTCTCTCTCCCTCTCTCTCTCTCTCTCTCTCACACACACACACACACATAGTGTTTTTGAGAGAGAGAGAGAGAGAGAGAGAGAGAGAGAGAGAGAGAGAGAGAGAGAGAGAGAAGAGTACAAACATAAACAAAAACGCACACACACATACATAAACAAAGAATGCACACACACATTGAGAGAGGAAAAGAGAGAGAGAGTATGCATAAACAAAAAACGCACACATTGAGAGAGGAAAAGAGAGAGAGAACATGCATAAACAAAAAACGCACACATTGAGAGAGGAAAAGAGAGAGAAAACATTCATAAACAAAAAAACGCACACACATTGAGAGAGAAAGAGAGAGAAACTAATTTAACGTCGTAGGAAACTAATTAAAATTAAAAGACCTAAAGATCTAGCCGACGAGGAGTTGAACTCAAGACCTATTATTCAAGAGGGAAATGGCATAACCAATCTATCATACTTGGCATGGGTGATAGAAAGGTTATACCATTTATTTCTTTTTATTGGCACACACATCCACACACGCATACACACACAAGAAGAAGAGAGTTATAACGTCGTAGGAAACTATCATAAAAGACATTAAAGATTAGGTTAGATGTAGATTTATGTTAAATTAGATTTATGTTTATTTAAGTTAAATTAGATTAGATTTAGGTTTATTTTTAGTTAGATTTACGTTTATTACGCTAGATTTAGATTTACGTTATATTAGATTAGATTTAGGTCTCCATAGACTGCGATGCCTGCATGAAGCGGGTGAAGAAAGCCCTCAATGGAATATAGGGTATTGCTGCCTTCACTCATGGTGGGCTCCGTCGATCCAAAAGTACTTGTGAAATGTCTTACGAAGATAGGGAAGAAGGTGGATCTTCAGGGCGGCAAGAGTCACTACATCCCCGACAATGACCATCTAGACAACCTCTAGTCATTCAACAGCAACTTCAAAGTTAGTAACAAGAGCAAGAACGGTCCAAAGGGCCAATTGCTATCGTCAGATGTGGATGGAGATGAGGCAGCGTCACCGCCGGAAGTTAACTCTCACATCTTTAGTGATGAGAATGCCAACTCTTGCCGAGTTATGTGAAAAATTATGTGTTAAATCAGTTTTAAGGTTCTTATAATCCCTGCTAGTTTAGTTCTTTGTTTTTAATATAACATAATTTACGTTAGATTTAGATTTATGTTATATTAGATTAGACTTAGGTTTATTTAGGTTTACCCACCCACACACACACACACACACACACACACACACACACAAGAAGAAGAGAGTTTTAACGTCGTAGGAAACTATCCCAAAAGACGTTAAAGATTACGTTAGATGTAGACTTACGTTAAATTAGATTTAGCTTTATTTTTAGTTAGATTTACGTTTATTTAGATTTACGCTTATTTACGTTAGATCGAGTCCACGCAAGAATTACTTACGGTTTAGGGTTTAGAGTTAGACGAACAGTGAAAAGATCTACTGTGAAAAGATGTTAAGATGTTGTGAAGTGCTACAGCTAGAGAAGAGGCAAAGGGGTTTTGTCCACTACATGCAGTATCATGTAGACGTGGGTCTGTAGATTTCTTGTACCCACAAATATAGGTATTGACCAATAAAGACGAGATTCTAACCCGGTAGTTCTGATCTCCGTGCACCTCTAGACCGAGGTGTGCGGGGATTGGACATGACTAGAGAATGTGAGGTAGAGAGAGGTAGAGAGAGAGAGAGAGAGATAAGACGAAGAATGCCAATAGAATATTAAATTTGTTGTCCAGGTTATAAGATTTTTATCCTCATTATGAGTAGTGACGAGGATGTGGGACCGTCCAACCGAAACACCTATCTCTCAACGAGGGTCTTATGTCCTTGTAATCAATGCAAGCATGCTGTGCGACGGACAAGACGTGTTTCTTTGCAGCACGTTCGCGAATTTGGTGAGTTCGATCCATCTATTATAGATCGAGTTGTTGCCAATTATAACTCGTCGGACTCTGATGCTGGCCAACAAGCAGCAATCTTGCAACCCAATAGACGTGTTCGCAGGCGCTTTGGTCAAGCAGCATATGTGAGGCCACAAGATATAGCCTCTGACAGCTGGGGGGATGATCATGCAGAGCACATTCCCAACGAGGCAATGTTTGAGCCCGAGATTGATGAAATGATCGAGACGATCATGGATTCAGAGTGGCGGTTGTTGTGGGGATTCCGCCGCCGATGCCTCCACACCGCCTCGTGTTCGAAGAGGCTCTTTACCCTCCCCTTCTTTTCCCGCCCCCACACCAGCCAGAGCATCGCCATCTACGCTAGATTTTGCGCGACTGACTGTTCCTAGCAGCTACACACCTCTACCTACTCCGCCAGGAGCCACCCCACTCGACACTCCTCGCTTCGGGGCCCAGACGCCGGTGGAGACACCTGACGTCCGTACCCCCATCGACACGCCGCTAGAGACCCCTGCCGGGACACCCAGGTTCACGCGTCACCGGCCCAAGGGCCCAAGGGCTTGCCTTACTCCATCGACTTCAGCGGCGGCATCATCATGGATGATGATGGCAAGAAGGTGATCTCGCGCATGCGTGGTCTTTGCTCTCAACTGTTTAGACACTACATGCTAAACAAATGGAGTGAAGTACCAAGTGATTTAAAAGACAGAGTCATCAGCATACTTCATGATGAGTTTCCCGTTCCAACACGGGATCAGCGCTTCAATGAAGACCTGATGAAGATTCAAATGCGCGAATACTGCAAACACAAGCGTTCCGAAGTGCAAAAAGCAATCAAGCATGGGTGGAACAGGCCAGATTGGCTGGCCAAAGAAGATTGGAAGAATGCGAAGAAAGCAGCGCGCGAGAATCCCGACAAGTGGAAGCAACAAAAGGATGCAGCCAGAGCGCGAGTAGAGGCAAGGAGCTCACACCACTTGGGGAGCGGTGGATGGGCATCATTTGAGGCCGATTTTGTAAGTGTTTTCGCATTGCTCTTTATGTTCGATAGTTTAAGGTTTATGAGTTTTTTAATTCTAACATAATGAAATCTTTGTATGTTGTGACAGTGGTCGATGACAGGACGTGATCCCACACCGTACGAGCGCGAGTACGCAGGCAGGAAGGGCTTAAACGCCCTGATGGACATTCTCAGTTCTCGCGGCGGCATGGTTAGTATTAGGGTTTACTCTTTTCTATTTTTTGTATTGTTTTATAAATGTCGTTATATGTTTATACTTACTGAAAGCTGTCTTATTGTCTTTTTTGCAGAATCCAACAGATACGCCGCTTGGACACGATGAGACGTCTGACTAGACGACGTCAGTTTAGCCATAGCTAGATAGCATTAGTTTAGGGTTTCTCATAGCTTATGTATCATGAGACGGATTTTATACGTCTTTTTGAACCATGTATATTATTACATTTGTCACCGCAGTTCATTTTGCCAATCAATTCTTTATGCCTATGATGTTGTACAATTGCCATTATTACATTTGCCAATCAATTCATTCTGCCTATGATGTGTACAATTGTCAATTTTACGCTTGTCAATTTTGCAAACAATGCGTCTTGTGGGTGACTATTTTGGGTCTATTATCTACCCTTGCACTTTTTTAAAAAAGTGAATCAAGTACAATATGGTTGATGGGTGGCAGGGCATTCAATGCCCTGTCACCAAAAAAAAATTCTCTCGGGCGTCGCTATTTATGGCTCTGGAGCGTCGCTATAGACTTCTGTGTAAACGTCGCTATAACCATCGCTATGACCGTCGCTACGAGCGTCTCTATATAGCGATGCTTATAGCGACGCATATAGCGATGCTCTCGTAGCGACGGTTTTAGCGACGCCGGGGGTTATAAAAACCCAGTGTATTTCCGTCGCTAACAACGTCACAAGAGCACACAACCTCTTGTAGTGTGTGGAGAAGTAACTAAGCATGATAATCTCAGCCAAAGGAAAGAGAAGTTATCACTATGTATGGATTTCAAATGGGCACCAATGTACATTGAAATGGTTGAGCAAAAATTATGGATGACAAAGCTTCAATGTGATGCACCATTGGAAACTAAATGGGAAGCTTTCAAGAAAGCTATTTGTTCTTGTGCGGAAGAATGCTTTGCCATAAAGCATCTCCATGGTACCAACAAAGATAGATCACGCAAAAGGTGGTTTGATAAAGAATGTCAAGATGCTCGAAAGTCCTTGATAAAGCTTAATGCAACTATGGACAAAGACAACTATCAATGTCATTTGCATACATACAAGGCATTGATTCAAAAGAAGAGAAGAAGATAGGAAGTAAAGCAACATGAATTTCAAGTCCAAGAAAAGGTACATGCATGTGGAAGATTTTGGAGAAACTTGAGGGGCAAGCGGGTTGAGAATTTTGGTAACTTGAGTCTAGTGGATATGTACACACATTATAGGCAATTATATGAGCAAGCAAATGCTGAAAAAATGTCATTTTATGGTTCACTCCCATGTATGCCCTCTTTTTTCACTATTGAGGATGTATGCGGTGGGCTTGAAAAGTTGGCCACTCGCAAAGCGGGAGATCTTCAAGGTATCAAGCCGGAGATGATCAAATGGACGGGAGATTTTACCCATGAGTGGATGTGTGATATGTTCAACCTTGCACTTCAACATGGTATGCCTTATGATTGGAGTACTAATTGGGTTAAGCCTTTGCATAAAGGAGGGGATGTAAAGAATGTAAGCAACTACCGGACTATAATGATTGGGTCTCTTATGGAAAAGTTGTTTGGGTGCATAATGGAGATGAAATTGAGTGATTGGGCTGAAGAGAATGACAAGCGTGCAAAGGGACAAGCGGGTTTTCGTCGATGCCATAGCACCATTGATCATCTTGTCACTCTTCGTGTTCTTATGGAGGAAAGTCGGTTGAAAGGCAAGCAATTGTATTGTTGTTTCGTGGACTTTAAGAAAGCCTTTGATATGATTCCACGTAACAATTTGTGGAGAAGGATGGAAGAACTCCAAGTGCCAAGTGAGTTTATGCTTGCGGTTTCTCGAATCTATGAGAAGGTGATTTGTCAATTGCGCATGGGAAGAGAAATTTCAGAAATTTTTGTAAGCATTGTTGGGGTTAAACAAGGATGTCCATTGTCACCAACTCTCTTTGGTCTATGCATCGATCAATTGGAACAAATGGTACTTGACTTTATGCAAGAAGAAGGCATTGAAGAGGTCACTATTTGCAATGCCGTAATCATGCTTTTGTTGTATGCGGATGATGTAGTGCTTCTCGCACACACTTTAGAAGATGCACAAAAGCTTATGGTTGTCCTTGAGAATTTTGGCTTGCATAGTGAGCTGATTGTAAATGAATCCAAAACAAAGGTTATGCTTGTGAAAACCAACCATAAGGAGAAGCCATGCATTGTGTACAACAATGAGACACTTGAAGTTGTTGAGAGCTTTAAGTACCTTGGCCTTGAGGTTCCATCCAATCACAAGTGGCATGAATGTGCTATGCATCGTTTGGAAGCGGGAAAGAGAGCATATTATGCATTTGAGAACATGTGTAATGCGGGAAACATCATGTGTTGGGTTCTCAAGAAGTATCTTTTTGATGCATTGGTGACACCGGTTCTTCTTTATGGAGTTGAAGTGTGGGGCGGGAGCATCTCAAAGTCTACTTGGAAAGAGTTTGAGAATGTCCAAAAGAGTTTTCTTACAAACTTTCTCCAAGTTAAGACACAAACACCATATATGCTCCTACTTCTTGAGTCGGGATCTCTTTCAATTGAGGTTATGGGCATGGAAAGGGTTATGGAGTACATAATAAAGATGCGTCAAAACCCCTCACATCGACTTCCTACAATTGCATGGGAAGCAAGCAAAAAAGTTCAAAAGACGCATAAAAGCAAGATCTTGAGCACGGGATGGATGCAAGACATAAAGAAGTGGTTTGGGAGATGGGATGCATTACACTTGCTACATGATGCTTCAATTGACTCTCAAGTGAATGAAGCTTTTCTACAACGCCAATGTATTACGGCTTGGGAGAAATCCGGTGCGTCACGCTTCATACATTACACCACCCATATTGCCCCCAACTACAAAACCATGTTCTTTGCTGAGAGAGGAAACCGTACTCACACTTACATGCTTGAGCCTATTCCCTTGTCCGCGATACGCACTATCGCAGCGATTCGGCTTACCTCCCATTTCCTTCGATGCGAGATAGGGCGTTGGGGCAATGGAGAAGAGTCAAATCGAATGTGCACATTATGTTCACTGCAAGTTCGAGAGTCTGAGTACCACACACTACTAGAGTGCTCAGCTTTTGGTCACATCCAAACTTGCTTCTCTCATATTTTCAGCCATAACTTAGACCTACACACTTTCCTCTCCCAGCCAAAGTGTGGACTCTCCATTGCGACTCTCATCACTACAATTTTGGAGCATCGAGAGTCACTCATCAGCCATACACATACTACATCACATGTAACTTTGGTCCCATAGGTCATATTTGACCTCCGAGGACGATAATAAAATCTCTCTCTCTCTCTCTCTCTCTCTCTCTCTCTCTCTCTCTCTCTCTCTCTCTCAACAGTACTAAAGGCGCGCGTAGAGAGTTGCAAAGAGTCTGTGGCTGTCTCTGCGCGCCTTTAGTACACACACACACACACACACACACACACACACACACACACACACACACACACACACACACACACAGAGAGAGTGTGTGTGTGTGTGTGTGTGTGTGTCTATGTGTGTGTTTTGGTGTGCTTTGGAGAGGGAGAGAGAGAGAGAACAAAGATTTGACATGTTTCCTGATGAATAGGATTAAGGTCTAGTAGGCAGAAGAGGCTAAAACCAGACCCAGAGCTTGTGCCAGGATTCCAGCCTTTGTAGGCTCAATTGCTTAGCGTTTCTACCAAAAGAACTGTTGAATTTTGTCAGGACATTGATCAAGAAGAGTCAATTTGTGAAGATGAGTCAGAGAGGTCAGCAATCCAAGAGGATCCCTCACCCTACAAGGGTCCCTCACCCTCTATAGTACTTGTTAAGAAAAATACAAGAAAGAGGAATATAGACTTCTCAGATGATGCAGATCTCCTAGCAAGCAGTCCCTGTAAAGGTAAAGCCAAAGAGGATGTGCCTTCTCTGGAAGACCCAGCTGTAACTGATAAGAGGTTGTTTGATTTTGCATCATCATGTGGTGCTAGAGACAAATATGATCTAGTTCATTACATGTTTAACCCAAAATTTGATATTGAAGACCTTTTAGCTCAGCATAGTGAATTCTTGCAGTCCTACAGAGATAAATTTGAACTGATGGTGGAGGTAGGGAGGGTTGTTCTGCCCAGTATGACTGTTGTTCATTTAAATGACTGTGGTGGAAAAGGACAGGGACTGAAGAAGTATAGGGAATTACCACCTGCTTGCCGACATTCAGCCTACCCTTTGCACCAAAAAGAGTGCAAACTTATTCAGGAATCCTTTGGCTTTATGATTTACCTGAACAACCTGTTTGGATTCCTCATGCAGAATCCTGATGAGGTGTTAGAGGAGCATGATGCAGCACCAGACAAAGAATGCGAGGAGACAACACATATACAAGAAGTTGAGGAGGTTGAAGATACAGTCGACCTTGAGGTTGAGGCAATTGAAGTACAAAGAAGTAAGATGCTCTCTGTGAAAACCACAGAAATCAAACTACCCTTGGATGTCAGTAACTTCACTGAGAAGCATGCTCAGATGATGCTGTCTGTTGTGCCTGACTTCAGGATTGGAGACAGGACCTATATCTTTTTACATGATGTGCAAAGCATCTTTTATTTAAGGGAGGACTTCTCCCTGGCTATCATTTCCAGAGTCCAAGAGGAGAGGAGTGGATTTGTTTCAGAGGATATTAGTGATGATGAGGCAATGGAAACATCCAGCAATCCAATGGAATGCCTCCAAAGATTCTTTGAGAAAGCTGAAAAATACAAGGAGACACTACCTGATGAAGCCACCTTCCAAGAAATAAGACAAAGCCTAAGACCATCAACAAGTCACAAAGAAGTGGAGGATTGGTTTAACCATTCATGTCAGGGGTCAACTACATCTGTAGACCTGTGGCAGGAAAACCTCTTTCTGTAGGATGACAGTTTCATGGTAACTCTCTCTCTCTCTCTCTCTCTCTCTCTCTCTCTCTCTCTCTCTCTCTCTCTCTCTCTCTCTCTCTCTCTCTCTCTCTCTCTCTCTCTCTCTCTCTGTGTGTGTGTGTGTCACTTACTTAGACATGATATGTGCAGTCTTGGATTGCTGACAAGGATGAATTCCTTTGACGGCGGACTCGAGATCGTGGAAGGGATGCGGCCCTAGCATAGTACCTTTCAAATCTTTGCGAGTCGCCGATAGTAGTTTTTTCACAATTCCATGTCACAAGAGGGTTCAATAGAAGCTTACACATTAAAGACACTATTACGCTTCTTGGGTGGACCCGTGCTGCCCAAAAGTGCAGATAAAGTCATTCTTGATGACAAAGTGTTTGCCAGAGATTGTTTTGGTTACTGCCCGGGCTATACAGGTGGCCGGTCAGCGTATTACTACACTTACACAACAATGGCACTAGCTCTTGGCAGACAAAACCCAGATGAACTTTTAGAGTATGGCAAACATCTCATGATTCGTTACAAGGGTGATATGCCAAAAAACAAAATTGAACCTTCAAAATCTTGATACACTTCAAGTAGCAATTGTATAAGATCATGTATTACAGAAATTTTGTACAATGTCATCCACTCAGAGTATCTTTCTCCACTTGTGGTTCACATACACCATTGTCTCTCTCCACCTTCGTTGACTTTCATGAGCACTGGAGTTGTTGTATGCCATTGATCTTTTAACTTTTTGTTGTTGTAAATGTCTGATGGCTTGTGCTGTTGCTGAAGAGCCCAAGACTTCTTTTGCCTGCATTCGATGAATGATTCTACGATAGAACCATTCAAATAGTTCTTTCAAACTGTTAGCCTTGATTCAAGAGCCACCATGTTGCGTGTGTCTGAAATAAGCATTTCTCGCCATGTAATGAGACTTTTCCATCCCTTGGGTATTCCATATTTTCGGGTTCCCATACTTTTGTATAAAATATGGTAAATGATTGAAAATGATGTGCTGGATATGAAAACAGACTACTTAGAATGTTTTACACTCACATAGTTACACATAAAAGAGAATCAAATACACAATAATACCATGTAGTGAGTAATCTGGGTGTCTATCCATGCTGTCTTGAATGATTTTTTGAGAAGGTTGAGATTCTCCTTGAACTTGTTCATATCATGTCATAATAATCAATATCTAATTCTCCTAAATGATTTTCTCATGTTAAACTGATCATTTAATATGGGGAAGTGCCAGGGGAGAAAAAGCTAGAATATTGGTTAAGTTGGCAGACCGGCCATTGTAGGGATCCAAAGGAGGGAAAATAGGGATCCAAAGGGGGGGCCATCTGCAAAAGAGCCATGTGCAACAATGGGCTAAAAAGACCCTAAGGTTCAGCCCTTTAAGACTTCCAAAATGCTAAGGTTCCAAAATTCAAAGGTTGTGTCCAAAGGTCAACCTTAAGGGAATTGGATGCTTTGTGTGTGTACAAAAAGTCTTCATCAAAGCCTACAAAGGAGGCGGCGAGCCCAATTAGTAGGGGATGAGAGAGAAACCCACACACACACACACACACACACACACACACACAAGCTCCCTTTGTACACAAGGGGAAAGAGGGACACATGTCAGCTCCCTAGCCCAGATGCCCACAAGGTGTACCCAATTCCTATTGGATGGCCTTGGAGGTGGACCAATGAGAATTAGGCTAGAGTAAATCTAGTTTAACTAATTTAAAAACACTTAATAAAAGAACCAATGATAATTAAGCTCTCTGGAAGACTATTGGGCAGTCTCCAAAAGAACCGCTTCCATGATCCTCCTAGAGCTACCTTGGTCGAAATTCATGAGGAGGAAACTCACCACAAAGGATCTCCTCTATGCCATGCTTGGGGAAAGGTAAGAGAACATGATGCTTTTATTCTCTTTGACCCTGGTTCTACTCACAATTTTATATCTATAGAGTTGGCCGCCAAGCTAGGCATACAAGCCTACGAGATGGGAGATGTTCTACCCGCAGACAATGCTTTCAAGGGGCAAGAAGCTTCAGTCACTCCCTTAATCGGGAAATTGAGACTCCATGTCCAAAGATATGTGGACAAAGAGGACTTCTTTATCTCTCCTCTCAAGCATGAGGATGTGTTAACCCTCACGGCTCACGGACACCCATCACCTACGATGGACGCGTATTATGTATTTGGTAGAGTCAGGTACCGGGCTTGTCGGACCAATAGGGAAAGGTAGAGTGATCGCCGATGAGAGGTGCACTTTAACTTGGACATTCAAGGGATTAGTTGGTTAAGCATGGGCGCCCAAGTGTGAATGGGGTGAGCTCCTATAAAAGCCAACTAAACCTAATTTTTACTCATTCTCTCATTTGTGCAATTGAAGAGTGCTCTTGCTCCATCTCCATCTTCTTCTTCTTCACCTCCTTGTGTGTGTGTGTGTGAGAGAGAGAGAGAGGGAGAGTGTGTGTGCGATCGAGCATTACGAAGGCACGACGGCGGCGAAGCGGTTGAGCGCGGCACGACTGCAGCTTCTTCTTCATCGCGGCGAGGAATCCACCACGAAGGCGAGCGTAGAGCGGTGAGTGGCACACCCTTTGTTTTCTTGAGCTTGCTAGTTTAGGCTTGTTGTGTGCTTGGAGCCGTTTGTGGCTCGCATACGGTGTATTGGCAAGTCCCTTGCTTCGACAGTGCGGCAAGGAGCGCACATTTTTGGCGCCGCTGCCGGGGATATGCCCTACACTAAGCTCGGTTAGCACTTTACGCTTCCTTGTGGTGCAATTTCTATCATAGGAAAGGCAGGGAAGGAGTGTGTGGAAGATTTCTGTTTTTTGCGTTTTCTGCAATTGCTGTCAAGTTTCAATTTCTGCTATTGTCTGCGTTTTTTCAATTTCTGCAATTTCTGCATTTTCAAGTTCGGCGTTTTCAATTTCTGCAATTTTTTGCATTTCTGTCAATTTGCTGCAATTTGCTGCAATTTGCTGCAATTTCTGCATTTTTTGCAATTTCTGCAATTTCTGCGTTTTTCTGCATTTTTTTCAATTTCTGTATTTTCGGAAATTAAAAACGCGAGTGAGCGGGCGGCGAAATTTTTTCGAAAATAAAAAACGTGACTCTTAAAACGGACGGGTTGGTTTGTATAAAAGATAGATCGGGATCGGTTTCCCAAGCCCAAGCCCAAGCCCAAGCCCAAGCCTCAGGCCTCAGTCTTATGATATATACTAGACTCACTCTTATATATATACCCTACTCCCTCAAGAGAGAATGAGAGCATGTGGGACAAGTCCTCCACTCTCCTCCTTTCTCTTCCCACTTGCACCCTTAGACTTTCTAGTTTGGGCCTAGTTCCCTACTGGAAATTGACAGTTTTAGGGATTCCGAGGGCATAGAGTGACCAAACGGAGGGCTGTAAAGCACGGCACGACCCTCTGACCGATACGCTCGTTTTGAGCTATCACACGGCCCATTCCACGACACGCTCTAAAAAAAATCTAGCAAAAAAACAAACAAAAAACACGCTAAAAACTAGTCACAAGGCCTCCTAGAGCAGCTTTTTGACACCTTAGGGTATCAAAAGCACATGCACTTACGCTCTGGGCGGGTGCTAGAACACGAGCATATTGAGGGTGCCTCTGTTCATACGGACACCCATTACCCATCCACGATAAGCTCTAGACCCTCAGCGGGGACACAAGGTAGCACCACCCAAGACCCTAAAATAGCCGCTAGTGATTCCTCCTCCGACTCAGAAATCATGGAAGCATACCCTACCCAAAACACTGAGAGAGAAGGCCATGCACCTCCCGAAGCTCCACAGCCTAGTACTAGTATGTTTAGCCGTTTCATGGAAACATTAGGTAGAGCTACTCGCTCGGAACCTGATGCAAATGAAGCACACGAAGGGGGTGGGGAAGTGGACTCTCCTTTCACATCGCACATGGACCCCACACCCCCAAAGAGTGTCCATGTGGATATCCTACCAACTTCTTACCAAGAAGGCCCTATTGAGCTGCCTCCTTCAGAAGTTCCCTCTAGAGTACCGTTGGTGGCAAGTAAAACCACGGGGAGCAACATTGCTTCTACCTCACAAGAAACCGTTAACACGTCGACTCTAGAAGGATTGTTCATTAATGATCATTGGACATACGACCTCCACACTGAGGTGTTGACGGATCTACACTCTGGCCACGCCTACCATGTAGGATGGATAGAGATTGTACAATCCACCTCTAGTGCCACGAGCACCGAAGATCAACAGAAAATGATCTGTAATGTTATCCATGGCATTATTCAATCAGAAAGGCAAAACCGAGGGGTAAATATACTCTCAACTGGCCCCATGAGATTTTTGGATACGAGCAAGGCTCAACAGCCTACTCTATCACAAATGGAGACTCCTCTAATGAGCCCCATGGACCCATCTTACGTCATTTCACCTGGGGTCTCTATGCAATCTGAGCCTCCGAGCGAAAACTTTAGCTTCCCTAACTTGGCTCAACCCTCTATCAAGGAAAACACAGTGCTCACTCCAGGGATAAGCCTGACAGAGAATGTACCGATGACATCTACGGTTAGCGCAGTGCCACTACCTAGTGTCGTAGTACCTAATATGGGGCCTCGACCATATGTGCCTCTAGCCCCTTATGCACACATGGCCCCCACACCTCCAATTGTACCACTTGCTTATGCTCCTCGAGTGCCGCTCCCTAGCTCTTATCCGAGTGGACCTATGCCCGGTTATGTTCCATATCCTGCATCATCCACACATATGCCAAGACCGGTACCCGTTCCTCTCCCACATATGATTCCAAGAGTACCTTCACCGGCCCTGCCTCCTCACATAGGTGACTTGGCAGCGTTTGCTCAAACCATAGGTCGATCTATTGCGGAAAATATGCATCATGCATCTGATAGAGAGCCTAGAAGTAAGGCAGTACAAATTGCCAAACTCACGCAAAAATTCAATGGGGACGAAGATGCTAGAAAACACATTGAAGTGTTTGAACAAGTATGTGATTCCTTAGGGGAACGCAATGAACTACATAAGTGCAATGCCTTAAGCTTGACATTAAGTGGGAAGGCTGGAGATTGGTATAGGACCCTAAGGGTGGATGAGAAAACAATCTACCCTACCCTTCGAAGGTTGTTTCTAAAGGAGTACATACGAGAAGGTGTGCTTTGGGGTGTAGCATCTCAGCTACAGAAGGCCGAGCGTAAGGAAGGAGAGTCAGTAAGGGACTTCATTAGTCGTCTAAAGCACTTAAACTCTCGCTGCCCTGTAAATGAGCGCTTCAACAATAACCAACTGCTTGATCGATTCATTCGAGGGTTGAGGAATGAAGGAATCTATAATGGACTAGTGATTAGAGGTATCACAACCTGGGAAGATGTCACTGCCAATGCAATCCAATTAGAGGACAACTTGATGATAGCAGGCATGAGGGTGTCTACTGACACGAGATCCACTAGCTCACAAGCCATTGAGTATGAACCCATGACTGCAAAGCCCATTTCCAATGAGCCAAAGGTATTTGAGACATTCTTGACAGACCTCACCAAGGCAATCCAAGAGTCTCTTAAGGATAATCGACCCCCTCAAAATAGTCACATGTATCCAAGAAGGGAGCAACAATGGTGTTCCATTTGCTTAGGTCCACATAGCACTAGTGAGTGCCCTACGTTTAGAGTAAAATTTAATGGAACTTGCAACTCATGTGGTAGGTATGGTCACCAAGCTAAGGATTGTTTAATGATCAAACATATGATGGCAAATAGACCACCTGTAGCCTGGACGGATGCACCTCGAGCTCCTGTATTGATGCCTACTCCACCTGTTGAGCAACTACCGCAACACATGGTCCCTAGATCTCAAAATGTTGTACAAGCTACACCGTTACCACCTCCTGTGCTAGGACCGCAGCCCCCGCATCCAAGAGTCGCCCCTATGAACCAAGTGGGTTGCGAGCCATCTAATGCTTATGCAGATGGTTGTGAGGAGGAAATAGACACTAGTATTGCCTACGGACTTGATACATTGGAAGAATGTCCTATATACTACATGGAAGATTGTTGGGGACAAGTCAAGCCGGTTTATCAAGCTGCTGCTCTCGCATCCAGAGGTCAAAATATCAACACCCAGGCTAGGAGGCCACCTCTTCAATGCTACGAGTGTGGTGGACCACATCGAGTAGCGGAATGCCCTATTGGGCTGCAAAAGAATGCTGCACAGATGCAAGTGAATCAAGGGAGCACGTATGCAATGCCAATACTCACATGTAATCGTTGTGGCATAGATCACTTGATTGCCCAATGCCCCTATAACCCAAATGCGCCTAAAATCACACCCCTGAATTTGGTCGAAATTGCTAGTGTGACGTCACCAATACCACCCGTCGCACCCACTTATGCGATTACACGGTCCATGCTTCAAGGGCCAGGACATATCCTCGAAGAGAGAGATACCGCGTCAGTTATCCAAGCAAAGAAAAAGAAGACACGAAGGAAGAAGTCGCAGAATACGGAAAATTCAAAGCCAAGTTCCAAAACAAACATAGGAACAGGAGATGACCCCGTGTATATGAATGACCTCGAGGATGATTCAGATTCAGTCGAGACAATGGAGACTAGAACCAATACCACAAAGGGAAAGACCGACAAGGAAAACCGTAACATGGGACCAAATGAAAACCGAATAAGAGAAAACCATAAAGAGCCTCTGAAAACACCACAAGTGTTTCCAAATCCAATCCAAGACCCCCAAGATAAACCGCAGGGGCAAAAAGGGAAGAATCGTAAAAAGAAGATTGGGACGTACCCAAACCCTGTAGACGAGATTAAGCAGGTGAAACATCTAAGAGGTTTAGTGGAGGAGACTCAAAGGAAACTAGAACCAGAACCCATGCATGTAAAAATTCATGACACAGTGTTTCCCACGCAAGTTCATCCACCCCACATGAACCATAGACCGTTAGCCATATCTAGTATCATCCAAGAAGGGAGTGAGGACAGGACATCAGAAAGTGAGCATACACCCTTCTTGTTGGAAAGGATGTTTAACGAAGGAATACCTGATCCCATTGAGGAATATGAGATTCCATCCTCACCAGTTCCTAGTCAAGGACCTACACCCTGCAAAACGCCAATGAATGTTGCCAAACTAGTGGACTTCATGTCTTCTGAGGTCCGAACCACGATCATAGCAAAGCTGTATGGAGATCCTGAGTTATTCCTTGCACTTCGAGCATTCCTTAACGGAGAGCTACGAACGGGATTACCGCAGTTTGCGCAACCAAATAGGCCTGACTCGATTATGATTGATGAGGAAAATCATGTGCAATCACTTGACTTAGATGGACACGAGTCTGTGATCGAGGTACCCATTAACGAATTAGGGCAGTATTTTGAAGGCGACGAGTCTAATGCGACCCTACCCATCACTACCAAGGGATTAACTATAAAGGGAATTCTTGATGGTGGTGCGGGAGTTAGCATCGTTACAAAAGATTGTTGGGAATCCATGGGAAAACCCCGCCTCAGTGTTACTAACATTGTGGTAAAGATGGCAAATGGTACCATAGCCAAACCTATGGGGATGCTCAAGGATCTTAAGATCAAAGTTCTAGGACACAAGGTACGACATACGTTCATTGTAATGGATTTCTCTAAACACCTTATGTCATATGAAATGATTTTAGGACGACCATTCATGAGGGAAGCACAAATGGTTCATGATTGGTCTAAAAATCATGTCTATTTGCAATTCCAAGACTCTGTCCTTAGAGTGGATTTGGTGACTGGTAAGGTACACCCCTTAGGGAGTAAAACCATTATTGATCACCGCTCTGACACCACAGTTCACTCGGCCCCACTACAATATTGTTACACTTGTAAGAAGGATACAGACATTGGCCAAGATTCTCCTTACATGGATGTGTTACCGGGTATGACTGAATCAGACAATGTAGATTGGGTCCACCTAGCATCAACCATAGACACTTGGGGAAATAGAGGGACGACCTGGGTAACACCTGAGGGGGATGAAATGCGTATACCCTTAAATATGCTACAAGCAATGCATATCGCTTCCGACAAGACTCATCCTAAGGTAACGAAGAAAACATACAAGTGGGTCCCTAAAGCTTCTTTAGCGACCATAGCTAGTGCTAAAAAACAGAAGCCTTGTAAGAAATGTACCACTCGCTCCAAGAAAAGTAAGAAAATGTTGCGATGGATCCCTAAACGACTATTGGAAGCCCAAGGCTACTATCAAGGAAATGATCAAATCTGGGTGCCAAAACGTAGATTGTGCTCTTACCTATCACCTGACCCAAGTGAGCCCAATCCCGTAGCTCCAAAACGAATCAATGATCATGGAAAGAAAAAAATCACAGAATGCTACACACCTGCTCCCGAGCTAGTTTGGGTACCAAAGAAAGAACGATTTGTTCCACTTAGCTCAGGAAGGGGGGAGTCCCATGAAGCTTCTAGCTCCTCATGTAATACATCCATAGAGGTAAAAGCTTCTACACAGCCTCCATCTATAGTAGTGGACCTCAATGAAGCTACAAAAGAATCCACACCTCCCAGTGTTCAAGAATCACCTAATGAACCACTTCAAGTTAGATCCTGGGAGAGTACCTTACCACCCTTGCAACTTGACGAGGCACCTAGGGTAATAGCAAACTACTGGCAAAAATCCTCACCTATTACCAACTGGAACAATTGGTTTCAAAGGGTGACAAGCTCATTTCAAACGGTATGATCTACCCAAGGAAGGGGGGAGTGTTTGCTGACAGTCATCATTCACTTGTTTCCCTCTCAACCTTTTTCCCTGACCTCTTAATCTCCGATCTTAGGGAATGTACATATAAAGCTTTATACTCACAAAAAAAAAAAAAAAAAGAGCAAGAGCAATTAGCAAACGAGTATGCACATTAAAGTCAAAACATTGACTCAGACCTACACATGTCACATTTGGTACAGTGAAACAGAAACCTATGCCATAAAACACCTTTGATCCTCATCACTTGAGTGATGGAGGGTAGGTAAGATTAGTACGATAGGAGTGTTTCTGTTTTAGAGTTGAGTGATTAGCGAAGTTCTCTTTTCCCACTGATGTGCCTCCTAGAGGTATTGTTTGTGTTTCATAGTGTGTACAGGAGCGTGTTGCTATTGATAGGGTTTGGACCTTCATGGAACCTTCAAATCAAGCGCGACCATCAACACAAACAGGTGTTTCTTGTCCATTAGCATTGCCCTTATCTTTTTGCATCGATGATTTTCTGCTTTGATTGTGATTGGTAGCATAATATTCAGCGCATTTGCTTAGTATCAAACATTTAATTCAATGTAATCTTTTGTCATAATCACTTGTTTAGGTGTAAAAATCAAGCAGTCCGACTAAGCTAGTTTGACCAAGCTAGGTGTTAGAAATCTTCTCTTAATACCATGGGGAATGCCTTCCTAATAAACAATGGTTACTTAGGTTCTTAATCCGATTTAGGCAGCATTGTATGAAATGTACTAGGGCTTTCTAGTGGGCTTAACCCTATCGACCTTTAGCTTAAGTATTATAAAGGGAGTTTACTAATGTGATGAGCCTGGGGAGGGTAACAATGTTATATGACCCCCCAAAGTTACAAAATTAAAATGATGAAAATGAACAAACAAAAAATCAAAGTGCCACAATGTAAAATTTTAAGCTGGAAGAGAAATCTCAGCTTGATTTGGTACTTCACTCACATGTATTGCCTATGGTACTAGAGCCCTAGAGGTTCCCAGTGTGGGCGCTTTTCCTTGAAAAGCAAAAAACCCAAGGCATACAAAATAAGCACCCACTTCAAAATTGAATCAGTGTGAAAAGACCTTGGGGGGTCAAAGAAAAAGTAATCAGTCAGGCGATGATTTCATGAGAAATTCCTTTTATGGTAGCTTAACTACAAGGTTTTCTAGATATAGCCTCTAGTCAACCCTTGAACATGAATACTTGGCCCTCGCGATTAAACAACTTAATTGACCACAGAAAATTAAGAAGCTTACCCATGGTATTAATATTCGATCTCTAGTGCTTTTCGACCGTCAAATTAGTGACCCCAGACTTGTTTAATTTTTTGCCTTTACATCTGTTTATGCATTTGATTACATTGCAATTTAATGTTCATTGCTAACAAATTGTTTGAAATTCTTTTACCAATCAATTTTTCTATCTAAAACTGCATATGCTTTTTAAGAGAATGCAATTACTGTGCCAATGTTGTTTGATTTTGCAGTGACTGAAGAAGGCTAAGGACATTCATCTCAAATGCTCTTCCACCTCGACGAACCAGCTTCAACTCAATAGCTTCCGAGGACGGAATCTACATCAGGAAGGGGGGCATGTTAACCCTCACGGCTCACGGACACCCATCACCTACGATGGACGCGTATTATGTATTTGGTAGAGTCAGGTACCGGGCTTGTCGGACCAATAGGGAAAGGTAGAGTGATCGCCGATGAGAGGCGCACTTTAACTTGGACATTCAAGGGATTAGTTGGTTAAGCATGGGCGCCCAAGTGTGAATGGGGTGAGCTCCTATAAAAGCCAACTAAACCTAATTTTTACTCATTCTCTCATTTGTGCAATTGAAGAGTGCTCTTGCTCCATCTCCATCTTCTTCTTCTTCACCTCCTTGTGTGTGTGTGTGTGTGTGTGAGAGAGAGAGAGAGAGTGTGTGTGCCATCGAGCATTACGAAGGCACGACGGCGGCGAAGCGGTTGAGCACGGCACGACTGCAGCTTCTTCTTCATCGCGGCGAGGAATCCACCACGAAGGCGAGCGTAGAGCGGTGAGTGACACACCCTTTGTTTTCTTGAGCTTGGTAGTTTAGGCTTGTTGTGTGCTTGGAGCCGTTTGTGGCTCGCATACGGTGTATTGGCAAGTCCCTTGCTTCGACAGTGCGGCAAGGAGCGCACAGGATGTAATCCTAGGGGCACCATGGTTTGATCGCCTGGCTGCCAATGTTAAATTCCCTGAAAGAAGAATCTCCTTTGAGTTCAGGGAAAAAGATATGTATATAGATGCGAAGGAAATGGGTAACACTATACCCATTGTACATACACCAGCTTTTAACAAGTCAATAAAGAGCTCTATTTCCGTGTACTTGATTTTTGTTAAAGATTCTCAAAATGAACCTAATGCTTTAGCAAAAGAAAATGAAAGCAACCAAAAGGAATTAGAGTTATCCAATTTTCTCAAGGGGTTTCAAGATGTATTTATTGACGACATCCCTTGCAAGCTACCTCCTAAACGAGGTAATGATGACCATGCAATTGAACTTCTTCCAGGAAGTTCACCACCTAACAAACCTCCTTATAGAGTTTCTCAAGCTCAACAAGAGGAGATTATGCGGTAAGTGCATGAGTTAGTTGAGAAGGGCATGGTTAGGCCTAGCTCATCTCCATTCTGCTCACCTATGCTATTAGTGCAAAAGAAAGACGGCACATATCGCATGTGTGTCGACTATAGAGCACTAAATAGGATCACTATCAAGAATAGGTTTCCCGTTCCACGGGTAGAAGACCTATTTGATAAGCTACAAGGATTGACCTATTTCAGTAGGATTGACCTATTTCAGTAGGATTGACCTAAAAAGTGGCTATCATCAAATAAGGATAGTTGATCAAGACATTGTAAAGACCGCATTTCGCACCACGTTTGGTCTTTACGAATATATTGTCATGCCTTTTGGCTTGACCAATGCACCAGCCACATTCAACCGCTTGATGGAGAAGTTGTTTAGGCCTCACCGAACCTTCACTAGAGTGTTCTTTGATGATATTATCATCTACTCTAATTCATTAGATGAACACAAGAAACACCTCCATGTAATATTTCAAGTTTTAAGAGAGAATAAACTTTATGTTAATCGAAAGAAAAGTGAATTTTTCTTGCAAGAGATTCAGTATTTAGGTCACATTATCTCTCAAGATGGCATCCAAATGGATCCATCAAAGTTAGAGGTAATAAAAGGATGGCCTAAACCAAGGAATCTTCATGAACTAAGAAGCTTTATAGGTATGTGTGCATACTATAGACGCTTCATAGAAAAGTTCTCACAAATTACGGGACCATTACATGACCTAACAAAAAAAAACGTTAGGTATACATGGTCTGCTAAGGAGAACAATGCTTTCGAAAAGCTTAAAGAAAAGCTTACCTCTCAACCTGTGCTTACACTACCGGATATCTCAAAACCATTTGAGGTCCAAGGTGATGCTTGTGGTGATTGCCTTGGAGCTGTTTTGCTTCAAGAAGGGCATGCCATAGGCTATGAGATTCGAAGGCTCGACCCTGTTGAGCAAACTCTAGGCATTTATGAAAAAGAACTCCTTGCAGTTCTACATGCCTTAGACTGATGGAAGCACTATTTATTGGGGACTCCTTTCATTCTGCGAACGGATCACCAAAGTCTTAAGTACTTCATGATGCAGACCAAGCTCTCCAACAAACAAACGAGGTGGGAAAATTTCCTTTCGCAATTTCATTTTCATATTGCTCACATTGCTGGCAAGCATAATCAAGTAGCTGATGCACTCTCAAGACGGCCGAGAGTGAATGCAGTTTCCATAGCAACTCACAATGATCTATCTTCAATGATAGATGAGTATGCTACTGATCCCGATTTTAGAGATGTGATTTCAGCCCTTGCATTAGGGAAGAAAGAAGAACCATTCACCTTACAAGATGGTTATCTTCTCTATGGCAATAGACTATGCGTTACTAACTCACTCCGTGAGAAAGTAATGTATGAATCTCATGCTCCTCCTTATGCGGGGCATAGAGGGATTCAGTCTACGCTAAAGGGAACTGAAACATATTTCTATTGGCCTACCATGAAGGTGAACATACAAGAGTATGTTTCAAAATGTGTGGTATGCCAAAAGACAAAATTTGATAGAGGGAAGCAACCTGGATTTCTTCAACCCTTGCCAATCCCTAATTCACCATGGGAGAGCATATCCATGGATTTTATCTTTGGATTGCCTAAGTCTATCCATGGGAATAGGGGAATATGGACGATAGTAGACAGGTTCAGTAAACAAGCTCATTTTATACCTGTCAAAAAGACTATCAAAGCCCATCAAATGGCAACCCTCTTCATTTCACAAATTTTCAAGTACCATGGCTTGCCAATGTCTATAGTGTCGGATAGAGATCCTGGAATGACCAGTAATTTCTGGAAGGGTCTCTTTGAAAATTTAGGGACAAGGCTAAACTTCTCTTTGGCCTATCATCCACAAACGGATGGCCAAAGTGAAATAGCTAACCTAACAATTCTCAATCTACTAAAAGCCTATGTAACGGAAGTAGATCAAAGATCCCAATGGGAGAAGTACTTACCCTTAGTGGAGTATGCTTACAATAACACTGTACATACTTCCACGGGAAAAGCACCTTTCGAGGTAATAGAGGGAAGATCAAAAAGTCCCTTGCTACTTAAGGTACATGGGAAGATCTTCGCTGCAAATGAGTATAGTCGAGACCTACAAGAATCTTTTCAAAAGATTAAGGATGCTATCTCTATCTCATAGCAAAGGCAAAAGGCTACTGCTGACAAGCACAGAAGAGCCCAAGCCTTTAAAGAAAATGATTGGGTCTTATTAAAATTTCCTAAGGCTCGACTAAGGCACACGATGGTCAAGAATCCTACGGGACACCAAAAGTACTATGCTAAACTAGCAAAAAGGTACTATGGTCCCTTTCAAATTCTTAGGCCAATCAATGAGATGACCTATCAACTCAAGTTTCCCAAACACTCGCTCATACACAATGCTTTCCATGTGAGCCTATTAAAGCCTTACAAAGGAGAGCCACCTCAACAACCAATTACTGAAGACCCACCGAAGATCGAGGACCAAGAAGAGGTGCTGCAACCTGAGTCCATTCTCTGACATGAAGACAAGGTATTAAGAGGCGGTAAGATTATCCGATGGTATCTTATTAAGTTTAAAAACTATCCTTTTGAAGATGCTAGATGGATGCAAGGCATACAGTTAAAGGATAGCCTAAACCTTGTCAATGCCTACAATGCTCCCCTAGAGTAGGCAAATGTACAAACGTTTAAATAAACAAAGTTTTTGTCTTATAAGACTCTCTTTTACTTTATTGTGCACAAAAATGAAGTAGTATGCATGCTTAGATCAAGTTTGTGGAGACGACGTCTCCCGAACACCAGGTAGAGCTTATCACTCTACTATGGAATATTGATAGGACTAATATGCAGACATGCTTGCGGCAGCCTCAGGCTCTCAAGCGCCAAATGGACTAGTCATCCATTGTGGAATGATGTCGTAGGGTAACATAGGGATCCTCTACCCGCTAAGAAAAGGACTCATGAATATGCTTTATCTTCTCTACACCATAGTCGAGGACGACTATGATTTCAAGAGAGAGGTAATGTCATAATAATCAATATCTAATTCTCCTAAATGATTTTCTCATGTTAAACTGATCATTTAATATGGTGAAGTGCCAGGGGAGAAAAAGCTAGAATATTGGTTAAGCTGGCAGACCGGCCACTGTAGGGATCCAAAGGAGGGAAAATAGGGATCCAAAGGGGGGACCATCTGCAAAAGAGCCATGTGCAACAATGGGCTAAAAAGACCCTAGGGTTCAGCCCATTAAGACTTCCAAAATGCTAAGGTTCCAAAATTCAAAGGTTGTGTCCAAAGGTCAACCTTAAGGGAAGTGGATGCTTTGTGTGTGTACAAAAAGTCTTCATCAAAGCCTACAAAGGAGGGGGCGAGCCCAATTAGTAGGGGATGAGAGAGAAACCCACACACACACACACACACACACACACACACACACACACACACACACACACACACACACACACACACACAAGCTCCCTTTGTACACAAGGGGAAAGAGGGACACATGTCAGCTCCCTAGCCCAGATGCCCACAAGGTGTACCCAATTCCTATTGGATGGCCTTGGAGGTGGACCAATGAGAATTAGGCTAGAGTAAATCTAGTTTAATTAATTTAAAAACACTTAATAAAAGAACCAATGATAATTAAGCTCTCTGGAAGACTATTGGGCAGTCTCCCAAGGGGTCCAATGAGCATTCAGCAACCCAATGGCTTGCCTGATTCCTATTGGCCAGGAGGCAAAGGGGTCCAATGAGAGTTTAGTTAAATTATTATATTACCTAGAGCTCTCACAAAAGGGGAAAGGGGGACACATGTGAGAAGGCTATCACTTATGCTGCTTAATAGCCATTGGCTTGACTTGGGGAGGTTCAATGAGGAAAAAGCCAGAGCAAAATAGCAAGAGGGGCTCGCCCAAGAGAGAGAGGGGGGCTGATTTTGGTCTTGCATTAACACACACACACACACTCACACTTTACCATGTGTGAATCAAGGAAAGTCTATCTCCTCCCAAGCTTTAATGGAGAGCTCATCATCTACTCCAAGCTTGTGAGATAGAAAGCCTACATCAACACACTCTTGGACTATGGATGCAAATCCAACCAAGAGCCAAGCTCCAATGCATGCTCATCTCCTCTACCATGCTAATTACTAAGCTAAGCTAAGCTATGCTATTAAGAGTGATTATGTGAGGAGAAATACTTCTTTCTCGTAGTACTACTCCTTCTTCCTCTCAATCTACTCTCATACCCTGCTAGCTCTCACCATCTCTCATGGTGTGTGAGGTCTTGGGTCTGAGACCGTGAGGGAATTGATGTTGTGTTTGATAAGTGTTTTTCTAGGTGCATGAAGTTTCCATCTTCATTGCACTAGCTAGTCTTGAAGGAACACAAAGAATTGTATTGTACAATGTCTCTCTTGATGGGAGAACCCATAATACAAAGCCTTTTGGAGGGGGGGACCGGCTCCATGAAAATCCGGTCCTCAACTGTTGTCAATAGCTTAATTTCTCTCTCTTTTGAAAGTATTGTTCATGCTATCTAACTAGATGTTATGCTTTTTGTTTCTCTCTCCACCCAAGCACTCTTGTTATTCTCATTAGGAAACTCTTCTAATGAAATTCCACTATGTTCATGCTATTTTCCGCTACACACAAGTTATTAGGCCATTAAAAGTTACATATCACCTTGTGACCAATCACCTTTGTCGCACATCAAAAATAGGATGTCTATTGATCGCCAAACCTCAGCCTTCGCATTACGAGTAGTTGGTTCTCGATCTTTGACTGCAATATGTAGCTTTTTCCAGCTCTGATACTCTACCTTGCTAACATAAGATGTGTTATATATTTTTCCATGTTTTGTTAGCTTCAGATCTCGTATTCCTTGGGGTTTAGATAAAAACCTCCGTGCCTTCACCCCACCGATGGATGGTTTGCATGCGACATCCTTCTCAGCAGTTGATCTTTTTTCATCCCGTTGGATTTTCACATTTCCACCATGAAGCCCCATATCCAACAGTACCAATTCTATGCACTGCAGGGCCACTTGTCGCTCTGCTGAGTTCATGATTTTCCAAGAAAAACTGATATATAAGTAGACCAATTTCTCCACAATTCTACAAAGGGCATGCATTTTACAGATGTGGACATTCACAAGTGGTATTTTCAAAACCGGTCGAAAAGCAAGGTCCTCAATGTGACGTGTTGGAGCTTTTCTCCACCACTTTGGGTCCATGACCTTTGCAGTCTCCATCCAGAACAAACACGGCGACTTTTCCATTGCACCCATTCCACAATTATACATGCACTTTAATGTTTTGAGGTCACCTGCAAGCTGCCACTGAACTTGAAAGTCTCCCCTTCCATCTAGACGTAGTACCTCTCCCTGGTTAGTCTGTCGATCAATCACCTCCGGAATATTAGTTTGATGGAACACCCAATATAGAATCTCATGATCTTCTTTCTTTACCTGCAACACAAAATAAATGAGACTTAAGTAGATGTGAACATTTGAGCTTAGCTAAGAATCTCGCTTACCTCAAACGCACCAAGCCACCATATGTTAGATTCTGATTGAACACTAAAATACAAAGGATCATCATTGGGACACTTTGAGAGGGCTCTATTCATTAAAGTAATAGTAACATGATCTAGATTTTTCTCTTTAACAAGCTCACACTCATCCAGTTTTAACACAAAATGTAATACCCCTCGTGACTCTTCAAATGTGATGTTGTAAAACTCCACCATTCTCTTCTGTAACATCTGCAGGTCCATAAAATATTATTGAACTCATCATATGCCATGTTTGCTCCATGGCCACTGTAAGTTGCTTTAATATGAAAGGGCTGTCCAAGATATTCTCCCTGTGCATTGTTAAGTTGAAGCCTCTCTTTCCACACACTTGAGGCTAATGGTAAAAGTTTGGATTTTATACCCTTCTTCACAAAGATGGATGAGACAGATTTTTGTATAGCCAAATATCCTCTTTTGCTTACACCAAGTGAATCAAGTGTGCTTTGTATCTCTTTTGCAGGCACTGAGTTCTCTGAAATAAAGCGGTCCACTACATTTCGTTGTAGGACCTTAAACTTCTTGTCATGTACTATATCTGCTTCCAGGCTTCTACTTATAAGTGGCTTCAATCTTTTTCCTATATTGGCTTTGGGGTCAATGTTTTCCTTGTCAGGATAGATTGAATCTCTACATGAAGACAATGGATAAGTAAATAACAGAAAATTTACTTCACTAACACTATTTGGGCACATGAAAACAATGCATAACAAGAAAAAACAAAGAAAATACTTAACTAAGACAATTTAGCCAACCAAGAAGCATCACCTTAATACTCGGATTCTTTTCTTGAGACCTTCGGATGCAACCTGCAATGTTTCAAGATTGCGCAATTTCTTCTTTCGGATATGACCACCCAAGATGGTGTCCTTCATTTGACAACTTCGTAACTTTCCTTTCAGTTCCTGTACCTCTGTTTTGTGTTGCAAAATGATAACCTGATCCGTAGAATATAAATGTGAAAGAAGAACAATCTCACATTGTTGAGCTTGGAGAATGCCCTTATAAGTTTCAGCTTCCCTTGTAAGAGATTTACAATAACCCAGAAGGCCCTTTTCTCCATCACCAACAAAGGTCAATAAGCTTGTAGGATTGAAAAATGGTGGAGACGCATTAGTCATTGGATTCTTAGGATAGAGAGAGCCTCTCGTCCAGATATCTATGTGTTTAGCTCCGTGAGCTCTGAGCGTGTCTATGGATGTGGGAGGTATATGTGTGTTTGCTTTACTACGCTTAAAATGGTTGGTACTCATTGTCCAAATCAATGTGAAGGTGATATTTGACTCGTTTCTGTGTAACATTTGTGCCATTTGAGGAGTGCGCCATTAGCCAAATGTGCAGGTTTAATGGAAAGTGAATAGGCGGTTGCTCCTTCGTCCCTCCATGTTGACGAGATTCATTCAATGCAACTGAAAAGAAGATTATCCCTCAATCATGACGAACGAATGTTCAGAAGAGTGAAGAATGTACTTAAAGTACACTTTTTGAACTTTTACCATGAAAGACCCACCTCTATTATTTGCCATAATTTCTAAAGAGAGAGTGCAAAAAAAATATTTTCTTAGAAGGCCCTCCAAATGACCTCCGAAATTTCCTAATGATGGTGCGAAGTTGCTAGGGTGAGAGTTTGTGGGTAACTATGGGTGATCATGGAGAGCAACATGGTATGCATTTTGACCCAACAGTAATGCAAAATTTTCAAGCATTTCAATGTAGGACAATGAAGAGCAGGAGAAAGATTAAAGATGAATTCAGAGCCAGCTGCTGCAGGTAGCTAAAATAGTGCTAACTAAGCCTTCAATACTAGTGGTGGCTAATGCTAATCAGGTTGAGGTTCCTATGCTTGATTCTAAAGATTGTGATCATGTTCATGAAGCTGTGGAGAAAGAAGTGTAGGTTTAGGTATATTCATACTGAGCAAACTATGTATCTTTTTTACTCATTTTGTATCTTAATCAAGGGATATGTAATTCCGAGTCGAATTTCTTGGAAATCCACCATCGGAGCATGCCAGGTGTTGAAAGGGGTATTTTCTAGTCTGAATAATGCTAAGTTGGAATATTGCTTAGTCGGAATTCTGTTAGGTCGGAATGTTTCTTAGTCAAATTTTGCAAGTCGGATTGTTGCTGACTCGGATATGTTATGCCAAGTAGATCTTGTTGGATAGTTATAGCTATCATCTTGCAGTTGTATTTTTGGCATGAGTTCTGTGAATGGGAAGCTTTAGCTATGGTGTTCTTTGCTCTATCTGATCTTTCTCTATGTTCTGTTTGCTGACTCTGAAGTTATATGTCTATGTTTTGCTGAGCCTGATCATGGAGTGAGTGTCTATTCTCTATTTGAGAGCATGTGCATGAGAGAGATGTATGTGTGATTATAAATCCATGTCTATATCAGGAGATAGGTTGTCTAACCAAACTTCCTCTATAGGAGCTGACTTCAAAGTTAGGCTCCCATCATTAATCTCTCTAACTTTTTTCCATAAGTGTCATGACCAGTCTTTTTCTACGAATGGAATTCCGTATAAGGCATCTTCACTATCCAGCACTATGAGTTCTGGTTCTTTTGTTTCAAGATGGGGTTCTACCGCCACTTTGGATTTCTCTTTACTAGTTCCTACCACAAGCTCCTCGGGTTTTGTTTTTGTTTTTCCAGCATCTCTTGAGTAATTCTTACCAAATTTTGATAAGCTTCAAGCTTAGTTGCTTCCATATCTGCAGAAGGATAGTTTTTCTTTTTTTTTTCATGTTTTGGCCTGCTTTAAATCCCGCTTGCTAAGCTTCGAAGGCTGCATTAATTGACTCAAAAATTTTATCTACCAAAATTGATCCTCCATATTTCACGATGGTTTCCTTGATTTCACTTCCAGTTTCGTTCACTTTTTCCTGGAATAGTTTCTTTGCTTTCTCCTCGATTTCAGCCCTTTGTTTCTATTTTCTCATCTCATATCTTTTGCTTCTGCTTCTGTAGGTCTTTTGAGAGGAAATTTTAGTATTCTCCGAATCATCAGAGGAGTTATGTTTTCTTTTTCTTAGCCTAGGCTCTGGTGATTACCTTGATTGGAACAATCGGTTCACTCTCAGATGAGCTACTAGGTATCACTTGGACTACGTTCACTACTGTTTTACCCTTGTTTAAAGGATTTTTTGGACAATCTTCGGGGAAGTGTCCTCCCTTTTTGCAACATTGTATGCAATAAGCTTCAACTGGCTTGAGGTTCTTGTCAAGCTCTGGGCATCCATTTTTCCAATGATCATCTGCACCACAGTTATGACAGTTTTCAGTTCTTGGCTTAATCATGGGTCTTACTATAGGAGGTCTAACACATTGATTAGCTACATAGTACATTGATGCAAGCTTTGGTGTAGTATAAGTCACAGGTTCTTCCATCGGTGGTGGATGTGAATTATACCAATCTCCTTCTACCATTACGATAGATGGACTAGGCTCAGCATAGGGTGTAACAGGCACTAGTGCTTGTTCATCTATGACTCCCTCTGGATGCATGTACTTTGCAGGCACTGCATTATATCCAGGATATGGAGGTTGTTGACCCAACACGGATTAAGGTCTTTCCATACCCATCGGTGGTCTTTGAGATGGGGCCATATTAGTTTGATATCTGTACATGGGTTGTCCTTGTGGCCTCATAGGCACATATTGAACATTCCCATCATATTTTGGTCGGTAGTAGCACTCATTGCTCTCCTCGTTGGTCCATTTACCCTCGATTGCACACCATTTTTGTGGCGTAATTGGTTGTCCCTATTGAGGTATCCCTTGCCCTGGTCCCCTCATAGGTGCTTTTTGCATGTTATTCATCATGTCATTCATCCTTTTGAGCATGTCTTCTATGGATGTAAGAGGTGTTGCAGCAGCCGCTCCCTCTTGTGCTAGTTTTGTGGATGATGTTTTCTTGCTTTGGTTATCCTTAGGGACATCTTCTTTGTTGAAAATATCACAATTGTCTCCTAAGTCAATAGTATCTGACACACACTCTTCTAGGGTCGTATACTTCTTGCTATACAGTATAGCATGAAGTTCTTTGTTTAGCAGTCCCTCTGCAAACAATGATACTAGTCTTTCTTCTGCAGGTATCTCTAGCTTTGGGCATCTTGCAATGTATTGTTTTAGTCTAGTTGCACAATCCCTAACAAACTCACCTTGTTTCTATTTGAAGCTATAGATTTGAGCTACCGTATTGTGTTTGATCCCCATTTTGGAACAAGCAACTACAAATCCTTGAGCTAATGTATTCAAGTCCATGACTGACCTTGATGAAATGTTTTGGAACCATGTCAGTGCGTTTCCTTCTAATGTCATTCCAAATCCCTCGAATTGAGTATGGAAATCAAATATACGTTCTACTCTTAGCACTTTCTTAAATCTTGCTAAGTGGTCATATGGATCCATAGATCCACTGTATTTTCTGACCCATTTTTTAAAATCAACTGGTCTGACACGTCTATTTGGTTCAACTCCCGATCTCTTGGTAGTTGGTCCCGTTTCTAGTCCTTCAAACCAGTCTGTTGAAAATAGTGACTAATGTAGCCCTAGACTGGCTTTAGTGTCACCCGGTTTTCTTCGTGATTTGGTGGTTTTTGGCTTCTTAACATTACTCTCAAAATATCTCTCGCGATGTTCATCTCTTGGAATAGTTTCCGGTCCTTGGCCCAATATCCATTCCCTTATGAAGTACCCTTGGTATTTGGTCTATTCCACCTCCTCAGGGGTCATCATAACAAAGTTATTGTTATAACAATCCCTAAACAGGTAGGTAGGTAGATGTGCTGAATTCTTATCTTTGATTTTGAAGATATAAACGATCTTCATAGGCATTAGTTGTCTTGATTTGGGATGAGAAGTCTATAGAAGATCTTTCACATTTATATCCTCCTAGCAATAGACTCCGATCCTTGGATTATCTGTACTAAGCCGTTTCAAAGGCTTCAAATCAACTTGATCGTATCCCTCGAATTCTAAAGCTGGTGGTCCTTCTTTTGCTGCCATATCTGGAATTATGGTATTTTCTTCTAACCCCCATTTGTCTATCACGTCATGGTTTTCAGCTTGTAAATATTAAGTTCCATTTCTATCCATGTACATTTTTCCTTGTTTGTTTGCCCTGATTTCTCTTCAAAGTCTATGTCATGGTCATCAATGCGAATGGCATACTCTTCATTAGGATCCAGATAAACTTGAGCTCCATGGCGATTAGTCTTATAAAAAGAGAGTATATGCTTATACCGCATCGTCATTCCGGTTTATGAATGAGTTGAATAGGAAGAAATTTCAGATGTTGATTCTGAAAAAGTGTCTGAGACTTCTTCCAAGATAGTGTGCAAGTGATCTCCTTGGTTCACGCTCTCTTTGGTGGATACTCTACTAGCGGTCTCTCCAAATATGCCTTGATTTGCTAGTATCCGACCATATCTAAGGTTCATATAGAATTGTGAAGCCTTGAATCCTGTATCAGCTTTAATCAAGTTAGCTATTATTTCACAAAGACTGTACTATTTTTGCTAGCTATTGTGACTGGTCTATGTGTATCTCTTCAAATTGAGCTAAGTGAGCCAGCACTTGAGACTTCCAGATTCCACTTTAGCAAAAAGTCAAAGGACTAATCTGCAACCTAGAAACTGAGTGAACATGTACTAATTTGGATCCCATTGAACCCAAAATTGCCCGGTGGCCTTGTATTATGTTGGTTTAACACTGTACAAGTTCAAAAGTTAAAAATGGTGTCTCTGTGTAGCAGTAGTAAATAATCGTGATTTTTTACTTTTCTTCGTTTTTTGCACTTTTTGGCTTGATTGGCCAAACATACAACTTGTTAAGGTCTCTGGACAAGTTTCACTAAGTTTGAACAAAATTTGTTTAAGTTATCAACTGTTTCGTGTCCGCAGACTCGGTTTTCAAGATTCTAGCTTAAGTCTCACTTTTGTGATTCAGATTTCACCAAAATTGATTTGTGTGGTCTACTTGATATGCTTGACCTTGTGGTATACTCAAATGTGCAAGAATATCAATTTTTGTAGTAGATATAAATAATCGCGATTATTTACTCTAGCTATTTTTTTGCAAGTTTTTGACACAATCTTGACACAGATTTGTTAAGCAACTTAACTTAAGCTCCCTAGCCAAGTTTCATCAAGTTTGAAATTTTTTTGTTCAAATGGTCAGTTTTGTATCTACAGACTGACTTTGCAATTTTGGCCACCGTTTTCAATCCAATGATCCAAATTTTACCAAATTTGGCTTGTGAGCTTAATATAACATGATAAAGCTAGTGGTGTGCAGACTTGGTCAAAAAAGTTGAAAAATGGGACAGTAGTAAATAATCGTGATTATTTACTTCTGGTAATTTTTTGCATCTTTTGGTCAATTGAGCATGTACACATGTTTATCACATCAATATAAGCCTATAAGTCAAGTTTCATTGAATTTGAACAAAATTTTCTCAATTTACACTCAAGTTCTCGAAAGTCAGTACAAAAGTCAAATTTTACTCCTGTTTTGGTCAGTTTGGTGATCTAAATTCCATGGGCCTTTACAAAAGTTGTTTGTACACATGCATAGAGTCTCTGGTATCAACCTTGGTCAGTTTTAAGCTAAAAGTAAATAATCGCGATTATTTACTTTAGGCCCAAAATGAACACTTTTTTGAACTTTTTCCTTGGACAGTCTTTTCATGAGCTATTTTAAGCCTCTAAGTCAAGTCAAAACTTAATTTGGCCTAAAATGTCAAGAAAAAGTAAATAATCTGAGTTTTTGCAAACTCTTGAAATTTTTACCTCAATACATCCTTGAGCTTACCCACTGGTTCATACAACTTTTAAAGCATACTCTCTAGTCGCATTAAGTGGTTGACAGTCTTCTGGTGCTATTTCTAGCCGTAGACCTGAAATTTTGCAACTTCACATAACAACTCACAATTGATTCTTTTGGAGAGAGCAATGTTTTGAAATCCACCTCGGATTCTACTTACCCTACTCCTAGATTCTACTGCAATGGGGTTGTGAAAAGTGTCCACAAACACTCTTTTTCTTGCTTTTAATGGTTTTCTGAGCCTTGATCTCAAGACTTGTCTTGTCCATCAACCATTCTCAAAATCCTAATCTAATTCTACAATCCTACAATCCTAAAGGTAATCAGCAAGTACGACTTACTTCCAAGCTACCACTACATAGCAAAAGACAAAAATCTTAAGCTATGCGAATTTTAAAAAGAAAGCTTTTACTCTAGGAGATCCTACAGGAATTTAAAAGATAACTTCACAAGGCGCTCCTGTTTTTCCCTAGTTTAGGTCTCTTCGATCCCCGGCAGCGGCGCCAAATGTGGGACGAGTGTCTAACCTCACTCCTATCTTATTGCAGACATAGCGAGAACCACGAATAAATTGTCAATCCATGGGATGAAGCTGACTCGACTAGTGCATAGAGGCTACAAGAGGTTGTCAATCTCTTGGAAAACAACAAACAACTCGCATCTAACTCAAGCTACACTCAAATGACTGAAATCACCAAAAGCTAATCGCTCATCGACAAACAAATCACATCCGTTACAGCATCAAAGACATCCAAACGTGACGAAACTTCTAGGAAATGTTTATAAGACCTAAGCACACATGCTTATGGTCTCAAATCTTCAAGTGCAAAAATTGCGATTATTAACAATAGTGGATTTTTGACCTAGTCGTTTTCGACCTAGAATGCATCTAAATGCTTAGCAATGATGCCCCAATACCCCACTTATACTTAGTTTTTGATTTTGAAGCTTAAATTCCTACTTATGATGAAATTAGGCCACGGGTCGGTGATGCCAAAAGCTATGATTACCATGAAATGCTTACGTCAACGCGTAGAGCTCTTACTTGCGGTTGCAACGCAATAGACGCGACTGCAATGTGACAATTGGGGAGGGAGTAGGAAGCACGAGAAGGAGAGAAGTGAGCGTCGTTAGCTCATGTTGTGTTTCATTATCCAGAAACTTATTAAAAACTTACAAAAATTGGCTTTTATACCTTAGCCAAGGTTTTTGGTGGTCAAAACTAATAATCTGGGAGCTCTAACTAAAGACAGGTTGATACAATCTAGAAGCTTGTAGCCTTAGCTCATTAATTACAAAGTTTATTTGGAAAGTAGGAGTTACAATATTTCCGATTCATCAAAATAATAAATGTTTTTACAATGAGAGCTCCAAAAAATGGTATCTGAGCTAGGTTGCTGCTAACAAGTGGCATATTCAAATTTTCTAGGTCATAAAGATCACTAATCAGCTTCTCCAACTCACAGTTGAGGCTGTCAAAATCCTAGAAAAGGAGTTGGAAAATAGGGAAACTTTTAAACCACAGTTCAGGGAGATGGCTGAGATTCTCTTTGAAGCTAGAGTCAAATGCAATAAACCACTTTGTAAATTTTGGATCCATACAACCTCATATTGTCACAAGTTGGCTAGATCCAAGGCTCACTAGAGGAAAAAGAACCCTGTATAACCCTGATACTAAAACCTAAAATGCTAATACCTTATGAGTTTGAAATGAAAATGGTGTGCAAAGACCAACTCGACAGGAGGTTGTCTACCATCTGATCTAGAAATAACATCGAGGGGAACCCAGTGCACCACCAAGTGTACTTTACATACCTCAAAAGAAGAAGGATCCTAACAAAAAGAAGAAAGCTAGGAGGATTGATACGCCTTTACTGATCGTAGTGCTTTATAGAAATTTTGGAAACACTCCAAAATTCAAGAAAAGGGGGAAGGAAATGGAAATGGTGGGAACAACCTCCAAAAGGAGATTCAAATGGGCAGTTGAGTTGGCTGGACTGGTAATTACCAAGGCCAGGTACTACGATAATGGGTACAGTGCACAATCAGCCAAAGGCCCAGTCCAAGGGCTATAAATAGGGCTCACTACTCAATTTTATGGAGCTATCTCTATTCTTTATGCCTTTTCACTATCAGTACTTTGTATCTTGGAGCTCTTTGTGCTCTTATATCTTTGTAACCCTAATAGGGCTCACTACTCAATTTTATGGAGCTATCTTTGTTCTTTAGGACTTTTCACTATCACTACTTTGTATCTTGGAGCTCTTTGTGCTCTTATATCATTGTAACCCTAATTGAGCTCAGAGAAAACTTGGCTCACATTGTTGTACTAGCTTACAATAATCTAAATATATTCTAATTCTAGTCTTTAGTTTCAGTGTTTAGTCTCAGTTTCCACTCCAATCTATATTTCAGTTTCAGTTTGCAATTCATTCTAGTCTTGTATGATCTTAAATCATAACCTGATTTGAATTAACTTTAACTAATCAACATGGAATAAATGTCATAAGTGTTCAACTCATTTGAATGGAAAGGAGGCCCAAGGCAAACAGAAAATGCCTCACAATAGCCTAGGGCCCTCGTACCTCCCCAATCCACTAATAAATTCAACGCGAATAACACAATTCTTGAGAAGCACACCACTAATTACACCTCATCCAATGTAAACAACCTTGTGATGATAAAAAATCATGCATATCCCTTAATGCTTCAATATTACACCCTGATGGCACAAAATCCTCACTCTCACACACACTCTGCACCACAAATGGTATGGGGATCACACACATGCACCGACACTAACACACAAAGAGAAAATGGAGAGAAAGAGAATAGCACAATGAGTGATATGGAGCTTTGATTTTTTTAAACAAGAGGTACACACATTCCTCTTCTATGGCTTCTCCTTCTCCCTTACAAGCCAAAAGTTGTCCGAAACGTGAAGAAAGAAGGGCCTTTATGGGGCGTGTGTGACCACTTTATCAAGCTCCCCTTCACCGGACACATGTCTGAGTTCCCTTGATATTTATTGCATGAGCGGTTTCATGGAGCACCCCTCTTAGGAATCCAACCACATGACCCTCTTCCAAATTAGAAGGCCGAGTTCATTAAAAAGGGGGAGATTGCATGCATCCCCACGGTGTGAATCCACCCCAAATTGAGTGCCAATAGTCTACTAGAGAGCACCAACGGGCAGTAGAACACACCACCAACACCATAGCATGGCCGACCACTATGGACAAATGCCATCAATGTCAACCAACAACACGTAGCACGCATGCGTGACGGGGGGAGAGAGCTCCATGGGAGCTCCTCTCTCTCTCTCTCTCTCTTCTCTTTGTTGCAAATGACTATGTCCCCATGCTTTATAAATACTCCAAACTTCTCAATCAGTGCCGCACATGTGGTCTCATTTGGAACCACATTGCATCTCCGGGAATGGCCTTCAAAATCTTCAAAAAAACCCTCTCAAACTCAAAGCAAAAAACCTTCTTTTGTCCCCCAGTTGGGAATGCTCCCATTCTCTACACAGTAACCTATTAAACAAGTTGTAAAGATTGGTTGGAAGTTGGTATTCTTGACTTTGATTCCACTCCTCTACTCTACATTTTGAATCATCCATGCCATCAAACGACGAGCCCAAAAATGGCAAAAACACATATGACGCCTTACCACCACTACCTTCTACCAACTTCAATTTGACATAATTCCACGTTCATAGCTCTGATTGATGTCTTGTAGCTCCCGACTAGCTTCACATGTTGCATACTACCTCTGCAAACCCTAGTAAGCTCAAAAAAATCCATGATGACACACTCACCGAGGCAACCAAATCGGCACATAACTAGACCCAACAAAACTTCAACTTCTCATAACTTGGCCAATTGGACTCCGATTGCTGATCCAAAAAGATCAACCCACTCAAAAATGTGAGCGCTTCAAACCTGTCAAGCACATTCAATCTTTGACCATCCACCTGCACCTATCCAATCCGGTGAAGATCTGCAAACCACCTTCACATGCAAACTACCATATCTTGCACCTCGTAGCTCGGATTGAGAATGATAGAGATAGAGGCTTAGGTAGAGATAGATAGGTGGTTATCCAACGAGACAGTTGGAGAGACAGATATATGGTTAGGGGGGAGATAAATGAAGAGATATAATAGCAAAGAATTTAAGAGAGAGAGAGAGAGAGTTTGGTTAGAGAGATAGATAGATTTAGAGATATAGGTTGGGCTAGAGATGAAGAAAAAACCAACAAGAAACCAAAAAAATCTCAAAGTAAAACGCAACTTGTTTGATAAACCCTTCGAGAGTTATTCACCAATTTGATAGAGAGAGAAGGAGAGGGAAGACTTCAAGCCTCGATCCATTCTTGCTTGCATGCTTATCATGAGGAAAGGATGCTTTTGCATGCTTTCCAAATTGACAAGCTTCACAAACTTTTTGCATTTTAGAAACTCTAAATGTAGATAAACGTATAACTATCTCTTTAGTCTGTGTTAGCGGGTCGCCATGACGGACGTTGATGGAGCAAAAGATGTCGTGCGCACACTCACACACCCAGAAAACTCAACACAATACAAGGAATTTACTTAAATTCCTCACCTCGCTCACCACCACTCAAAAGCTCCCTAAAAATTCTACCCACGAGCTCAATTCAAACTCCAAATGCCTCGACCTACAAGCCCTTGCCTGCCCGCAAACTATACAAGGTGAGTCGAGGTAATCAACATTGGAAATCATGCTTGATGGTGACCAAAATATACAAGAAAAACCATCAAAAATCCATTAACCCCAGCCACAAAAAGCCACTCTCAAACCATTGCAAAAGATTCACCAAACTCCACTCTGTTGGACTCTTTGGAGTAGCGCCAACCCTAATAGCACCAATATAGGGTCACATAATCTTGCAGAAAGCCGCACCTTCTTCCCTCAATTCCTTGCAAACACACATCCATGGAAACCTCAGAACTTCCATAGACTCTCCCAAGTGCAAAATTGAAGAGAGAAAGCTCTCATTCATTCCTCCATACACTGGAAAACAGGACGGGAACGCAACGGGACTGCACTAGACCACCTGTAGGAACCCTGCTTCCTTCCCCACATAGAGAGGTGAAAGTGCCAAAAATTGGCTTACAAAATGCTCTATCAGCCCAAGCACTCATGGCAGCATCACTGATGTGGAACTTTGATGCCTTTTCACACCTGTTTTGACCCTTTTTGGCCCAATTTTGGCCAGTTTTGACCCCTGGTGGGCATTTTTCGCAAGAAAAACCCCAAACGGACTCCAAAATTCACCAAATTTCACACGCTTGATCCTCAATACCCAAAGCACATTTCCACATCCCCAAATTCTATTTTTGACCACTTCTAGGGCGGTACACGCATCACTGCAAATCAGGCGCCGCAAATAGACAGTTACCGCATGTGTCAAACTTCTCGAGCGGGATGAGAGTACCCACACTTGTCACTTGCATTATTTACATTCTAAAAAGCTCAAACACATTATATAGAGCCAAAATAATCCACCTAGAACCATATCCAAGGCCCTGATACCCTATCCAGGCATATACGTATGCTCGACTGCCGACGCGTAAGCACGCATATTTACAATGTGCACACGTTGCACCTTTTTCCGAACTTGAAACCACTTTGCAAAGCTCCCAAATGCATGTATTTACATCTTTTTGTACATATGACCATGCATATAAACGCTACTTTGTACACGTCAAAAGCGGTCTATCATCATTGCCCACCCTTTAGGTAGAGCATTTATGCTCAACCAAGAGACTATTTGCATCTGGAACCACATTCCTCGAAAAATATTTCTTCAGTCTATAACCATTTATTCTATAGCGCAAACGTTCACCAGACAATTTTTCCAACTCATAGGTGCCATTAGAAAATACATGCTTCACTCTGTATGGACCCAACCATTTGTCCCTCAATTTCTTATGAAAAGTAAAATCCAAGGGAGAATCATACTTCATCACCAAATCTCCCTCTTTGATCTCTTTCTCTGGCAGTCTCTTATTCATTTTCTCCATCCTTGTCTCTGCTTGTTGAAGATAATAATCACTGGCTTTCTCTCTATTCATTCGCAACAACTCTAGAGAAAGAATTCTTTCTTGCAGCTTGTCACTATACTCACCTTGCATTCTTCACAAAAACTTCAAGGCATCCAACTGCACTTGTATGGGCATAAGAGCTTCCTTTCCATAAACAAGTTCATATGGTGTAAACTATGTTGATACTCTATACGCAGTTCTATGAGCCCACAAACACTTTTCCAAGTCCAAGTCCCACTCTTTAGGATGCTCTCTAGCATACTTTGATAGCATCTTCACAATTTGACCATTGCAGTTCTCAACCAGCCCATTGCATTGTGGGTAGTAAGGAGAAGAATGCCTATGCTGAATTTTCAATTTCTCCATGAGAGCAGCAACAAGTTTTCCCCTAAACCCTCGTCCACGATCAGAAATGATAACCATAGGAGCTCCAAACCTGCAACACACCTGTTCATATAAAAAAGAGGCCACTCTTCCTCCTGTTACATCTTTTACTGCTCTTGCCTCAACCCATTTTGTCAAATAGTCCACAGCCACAAGGATATACCTTTTGCCATTGTTGGTCCTCGGCATTGGACCTAAAGCATCTACTCCCCATTTTGCAAATGCATCAAAAGACATTATCGCTTTTTGAGGCTCAGCCAAAAGCTTTCGATTTGCAAACACTTGGCATTCATGGCATGACTTGCACCAAAAATAAGCATCTCTCATCATAGAGGGCCAACAGTAACCTGCTCTTAAAACACGAAAGACAACCTGATCCTTGCCTTGATGGCCTGTTTCGTCATGGCAGTGCTCCAAAATCAAGCCTATCTCTTCTTTGTACGGCACTTTTCTCAAAATGCTATCCTTGCCATAAAGCATGAGATCCTCACCTACCAATATGTAGTTTCTTGCTTTTGCAACTACTCTCTGACGCCGAACTTTTGACATGCCCTCTGGACATTGCCCTTTACCAAGAAATACTTCTACATCTTGGAATGATTCCCTTCCTGCATACAAGGTTTCCTTGACCTTTAAAGGAGCTACCAAGGCATCCAACTTGTCCCTAGCCAACTCATCAGCTTCTTTATTCTGCTCATGAGGAACATGCTTGAACTGTATCTTCTCAAACTCATGCAAAAGCTTCTTGATGCCATAGAACCACTTCTTCAAATTGTCTTTCTTAACATTCCACAAACCAAGCAACTGATTCATGACTAGCAATGCATCCCCTTTGGCAATGACCCTCTTCAGTCCAAACTCAACGCACTGCTTCAACCCAAGGAAAAGCGTGAGGTACTCGGCCTCATTGTTACTTTCAGCTTCATCAAGATCGTAAGCTCTAGAAAAGATTACGTCGCCTTTTGGGTTCTTAATGACTACCCCACCACTTGCCTTTTGAAGAACTTTCCTGTATGCACCATCAAACATCATTGTATACGCATCTGTAATATCTACTTCCTCTTCATGATCATCCTTGTCCACCCTTGGGTAAGATGGAAGCTCCCCCCCTTATGTACCACTATGTCTGCCAAGTGAGCTTTAACAGAATGATCCACTTTAAATTCAAACTTATACTCTTGAATCTCCAAAGTCCACTTTAAGATGTACTTGCTAGGCTTCAGATGTTGTACTACATCCGGCAAAAGATTCGATGTGGTGAGCACATAGAACTTTTGGGGCAACAAATAGGTTTTGAACCTTCGACATGCAAGAACCAAGGCAAATACCCATTGTTCCATTTCCATGTAGGAGAACTCGCTTACATTCTTCATCTTGCTCTCAAAATAAACTGGCTTGAAGTTCCTTCCTTGCTTTTGTAAGAGAACCGACCGAAAAGCTACTGACCCCACACTAATAGATACATAGAAAATCGACTGCAAGTCAGGAGGACTCACTGTTGGTAAAGCACACAATACCTCCTTGATGCCATCAAAATCCCATTGCATGTCTTCATTCCATTCAAACCCTTGAACTCTTTGACTCAATTTCTGGAGAGTATACACATATTGACATAGCATCCAGAAAAAACGTGACAAGTACATGAGCTTATGCACAAATGATGCCAAATCCTTTGTGTTCTTGGGCGGATCCATAAGCAATAAAGCCTTAACTTTCTCTGGGTCAGCTTCTATTCCATTTTGGGAAACCACATGTCCTAGAAAATGGACTCTAGCATGAGCAAATTTACACTTCTTTGGGTTGAGTTGCCCACCCTCTTGTTGAAGCCTTTCAAAACTCAACCTCAGCTTCTCTAAATGTGTGACCCTTGAGCTATAACACCCAATGTCATCCATGAAAACACGAATGAACTTACCCAAGTAGGGACCAAACACTCTATTCATCCATCCTTGGAAGGTAGCATATGCATTAACCAGCCCAAAAGGCATTCTTTTGTAGGCAAAACAACCCCAGGGAGTAATGAAGGCCGACTTCAATTGATCTTCAATTGCTATCAAGATCTGAAAGTAGCCAAAAAATCCATCCATGATTGAGTAACGTTCATGATCGGAAACCTGATTGAGGATTTCATCTAGGAAGGGTAGTGGATAATGATTTCTTTTTGTGGCAGCATTCAAAGGTTTGAAATCAACACATATCCTAAATCTTCCATTCTTCTTGGGCACAATAACAATTGGAGAGACCCATTCAGACTCCTCCACTCGAAAGATGAAATCGGCTTCCAAAAGCTTCGGCACCTCTTCATGAAGTGCCTTCTCATGAATGACCCCCAACCTCCTAAGCTTTTGAACCTTTGGCTTGGCACCTTCTTTTAGATTGATTCTATGCTCGACTCCTTTAGCTCCTTGCAACTCTGTATATTCAGTGGCGAATAGCTTTGGAAATTCATTGAACATGTCTTCATACTCCTTTTTTTCTTTTTCTGTCAAGTCCTCTCCTAGCATGCTCCTTACATTCACTTTGACAAGCTCTACAATTGCTTTTGGACTATCCTTCTTCTCCTTGACATTCACATCATGCATCGATGCTTCCTTTTCAACACTTATCCCAAAAAGATCAGGACATAATTGCATCAATCCTTCCTCTACACTTTCTTCTGATGTCGTAGACGACCCATCACTATCGTCTGACGTAGTTTCTGTCGATTATGTATCTTGCATCTCCAATAGGGGGTGTGTACGGCTCTCGTGTGTCTTCATGTTGTAGACAATGGTCCTTCCTTTCTCTTTGTCGGGGATGGTGATCAAGCCCGTGCCCCAATCCTGCTTAGCACCAAGGGTTATAAGCCATGGCCTCCCTAAAATGATCGGATAAGCATTCTCACCCGCTTGCATCACGTAGCAATCAACCAAGCACTCAATCCCCAAGACTTTTATCTTCACATCTTCAGCTATTCCAAGACACCTTGCCTTTTTGTGGTTGGCCATCCTCATACAGATTGAAGCATTCACTGACATCTTAACGCCTGCTTCCTTCATGATAGCCTCGGTCATGACACACACCTGAGCACCACCATCCACATATGCTTGCACTTCCGTCTTCTTTCCCAGCATAGCTTCAACTATTGGCACCATATCCACTGGGTGACCGACCCTCAAAGATGACACCATGCTTTGACGCGTTTCCTTCTTGGAAGGAAGTCGCGTACTCACACACTTGGTCCACTGCCTCCTCAATTTAGCATTCAAAGCCACCAACTGACCAAAAGATATATTTTCCTTTTGATTTCGTATGTCGTCGACAATATCATATTCTTCAACACCTTGGCCAAGGAGGTAGTCCTTTGGACCAATTTTCCTTCTTCGCCGCCTCTTGCTACTTTCTGGTTTGTCTTTTACCTTAGCCTTTCCTTTCCTTGCTCTTGTTTCCCTCTCTTCTTCTGTCTCTTTCTCCCTATCATGCCTAGCTCTCTTATTGGCCAAAACATCCACATATTGATTCTCAAGGGTAATGATGTTGATAGACCTACCTTCTCCATTTCCAGGCAACAGTTGAGGTGGTTGTTGTGGCGGCAGTGCTTCTACTGCCCGCTCTTGATGATTCTCTTCTATTCTTCCTCGACCACGTCCATATAAGGGGTATATCCCTCCTCTCTCTCTTGGTGGTTCAGGACAATCAGGGGCATAATGACCCTCTTCATCACAATTGTAGCATCTACCTTGTATCCTTTGTCCCCTGCCTCTCCCAACCGGCCGCTCCTCTCTTTGGTTCCTATTCATTATGTTAATTCTTAATTCTTGCAACTGACCACCAAGATCATGTAGAACCCGGGCCGTAACAGGATCTGGACCTTGAACCACTCGCTCCACTCTATCATGCGTTGTAACAAGGACCATTGGTTGCACCACAACTGGCTCAGCGTGTGTCATGCCTTGTTCCCACCTTCTCTTGATCTTCTTGGTCTTGGCCTCGGCAATTTCCACAGCTCTTTCAAATGTAGCACGCTCCTCTTGATCGACCTTCTCCCTTACACTTGGATGGAGACAATCCATAAACTCACGCACTTTAAAGAAATCCCCTGGAGGTACTTGGGATGCCGCCTCTAATTGAACCCAAAGTCCTTTGAAGTGTTGCAAAAACTCTTTAAAGTTAGCATGAACATCTTGCTGCAAACCTCTCAATTTCGTCGTCGCTTCTGTTGCGGTTAGTTTCTTCCCAAACCTGTCAAAAATTGCCAACTTCACCTGCTCCCATGTTTGCTTTTTGTCTTCCTCTAAACCTTCAAACTCGGGGAGTTCACTATGTGTAAAACTACCATATCACGTGCGTTCAAGGCATGTTTGTAAAACCCCTTATCTGTGAATTTTGTTAGGAATATAATGTACCCTTTTCTTTTAAAATATGTAAGTTTTTTCCAAATTTAAAAAAATAATGCCCTTCTGTATATATGTTTCTGTAAGTTTCATGAACTTTAAATACCCTTCTGTTGAACTCACGTGATAGGTTACATTTTTATTAGGTGGCCTCCCCGGGCCTTCAAACCACTCTCGAGCTTCTCCTTTGAGCGCAAGAGAAAATACATGAAGCTTGGCTTCGTCATTCACAATGTGCACACCAAGCGTATACCACTCGAAATCCGCAATCCAGTCCTTCACATCCTCTTTCCCTGTGAACACTGGCCGACTATAAGCCATCTCTTCGGAGTCGCTTCTCCCTTGCGTGAGTAACTCCACAAAAGTTGAAGTCTTGCACCTCAACCAAACCACCACTTTTCTTCAATGAAGCTCGAACTTCACAGCTAAACCGCTTCACCTGGGTGCACAACCGGCAAATTTCCACTCTCCAGCGGGATCGCCAAAGGATGATGGAGCAAAAGATGTCGTACGCACACTCACACACCCAGAAAACTCAACACAATACAAGGAATTTACTTAAATTCCTCACCTCGCTCACCACCACTCAAAAGCTCCCTAAAAATTCTACCCACGAGCTCAATTCAAACTCCAAATGCCTCGACCTACAAGCCCTTGCCTGCCCGCAGACTATACAAGGTGAGTCGAGGTAATCAACATTGGAAATCACGCTTGATGGTGACCAAAATATACAAGAAAAACCATCAAAAATCCATTAACCCCAGCCACAAAAAGCCACTCTCAAACCATTGCAAAAGATTCACCAAACTCCACTCTGTTGGACTCTTTGGAGTAGCGCCAACCCTAATAGCACCAATACAGGGTCACATAATCTTGCAGAAAGCCGCACCTTCTTCCCTCAATTCCTTGCAAACACACATCCATGGAAACCTCAGAACTTCCATAGACTCTCTCAAGTGCAAAATTGAAGAGATAAAGCTCTCATTCATTCCTCCATACACTCGAAAACAGGACGGGAACGCAACGGGACTGCACTAGACCACCTGTAGGAACCCTCCTTCCTTCCCCACATGGAGAGGTGAAAGTGCCAAAACTTGGCTTCCAAAATGCTCTATCATCCCAAGCACTCATGGAAGCATCACTGATGTGGAATTTTGATGCCTTTTCACACCTTTTTGAACCTTTTTTTGACCCTTTTTGGCCCAGTTTTGGCCAGTTTTGACCCCTGGCGGGCATTTTTCGCAGGAAAAACCCCAAACGGACTCCAAAATTCACCAAATTTCGTACGCTTGATCCTCAATACCCAAAGCACATTTCCACATCCCCACATTCTATTTTTGACCACTTCTAGGGCGATGCACGCATCACCACAGATCAGCGCCGCAAATAGACAGTTACCGCATGTGTCAAATTTCTCGAGCGGGATGAGAGTACCCACACTTGTCACTTGCATTATTTAAATTCTAGAAAGCTCAAACACATTATATAGAGACAAAATAATCCATTTAGAACCATATCCAAGGCCTCGATACCCTATCCAGGCATGTATGTATGCTCGACTGCCGACACGCAAGCACGCATATTTACAATGTCCACCAAACATTCTCCCCTTCCTATTCATTGCACATCCTCGTGCAAGCTGTTGAGTTTACTTTACTGTCTTCTTTCGAACGTTGCAGTGAGATTTTTGAATTTCTGAGCTCTTGCTTCAATCTCGACTTTGGTTGCCAGCTCTCTGAAGGGATTATTGTTGATGGTACTTTGGTAGGCGATGTGGCGGGTTGGCATATCTTGCATCATTGGATTGAATATGGAAGAGTCCACTTCGAAGAAACCTGTCATGAAAGCTTCCTCGAAGGTCTGCATGTAATGAGAGGGCAGAAACATGACTCTTGCATATAATCCCATGATAACATTTCTGCTTGGTATTTCTGTCTCCATATTCTAGCAAATAGCCCGCGTACCCTCGACAAAAACTTGCGAGGGATGCTCTATTGCTTCAATGTCTCTGAAAGTTGTAATGCATGTGATGAGCATTTTGGCAATCTTTACAAGCATCTGACAAGCGAGATCTGGGATCTCTTTCATCATGTTGATTACCCCTTTTAGAGTTTGCACCATGTATGGCTCGGATGGGGGGTTGTTATTGAGCGGTTTTGTGATTACCAGGTAGTTCAGCACTACCGGTCTTTTGCTTTGTCAACTATAAAAACTGTCCCAGGATCGTCGTCTATTGATGGGACAATAAGTGGGGTCAATCATGAGATTCTGGGGGGCGTTCCTGTAATATGTTTCATCAGTTGGTCTTTGATTGCCATTTTTTCCACCAAAGGGGTTGATTGTCAAGGATGGCCTGAATCTGAAGGGCCGTAATCAAAATATCTCCGTAGTCCCCTCTGCTATTTGGTTCAAGTTCGAGGAGCATCTTTTGCTGCCATAATCAAACTTCTTGCCACATCAATGGCAGTGCGATCATCTTGTGCCCATGATTTTTTGCTACCTCATCTGGAGTGATCATGAGGAGGACAACCGATTCCAGCACCTTCAGTTCATATTTCATTTGACCTTCAGTTCATTGACTTGCTAACCACCACATACGAGCCTTGTAGCTTCTCATTTTGTTCCCTTTCTCTGGTTATCTCCTCCTCAAGGCGTTGTTGTTCGATCTGCAATGCGGAGTTTGCCTCATTGAATTGTTGCACGTCCTTGTAACAGTACGCTGCATTCTCCCATCCTCTCTGCAACTCCGATTGTGCCCGGAGTTGTGCGTTCTTTAGTGCTTTGATTTGTTGCTTTAACTACAAGGATTCTATTGATGCTCTAGATGCTTCTTTTTTGTTGTCTTCTAACTCCAGCTCTCTTAGGTTGTAAAGAGACCTTTGACATTGAAACTGCAGTTTGATCTGCTCTAAGTGAGCATCAATGTCAAATGACTTAACTATCTCCGCTCCTTCTTCCATGGCTGCTTGTGTGCGTGGAGATCTTGGCCTATGCTGGTCTTTTCGGCTCTGATATGATTGCTCAACCACCTCAGCTTGCTTTTCTTTTTGTTTCAAATCTTTTAAAGCATCAGAGGTTGTGGCAGGCTTTGTTTGTGACTCTATTTTTTGATCCATTTGTTGTTCCGTCTGCTTTCCTTTGACCCCTTGCCCTGATAGTCCTGCACTTTCTCCTTTCTCTTTTTCTGTCGTCTCTGAAAGTGTCACAACATCCTTGGGAGAACCAAGGTCTTGACCTTGTTGGTCCTGTGTATCGTGTTGTTCCTCTCCTTGCGAGTGACTTTCCTCTTTTTTACTCTTACTAGACACGTCAGATGATTCTAGATCATCGACACGTGGCTTCTTTGATTCTTCTTTCTGCCTCTGCTCCATCTTTCACTTGAGCTCATTGTGAATGTTCTACCGCATGGCACTAACAATTTCCCATTTTTCTTCAACTTCCTGCCTCTTCTGTTGCTTGATCCTTTCCAAAGCCTCTGTTTACCTGCATAGCAGCGGAGCATTCTCGGCTTCATTGTCTTCTTTCTCATCATCCGCTTCTGTTTCATGGGTTTGATGCTGTTCTTTCTTTTGTTGGTGCAGCTTTTCCCTCAATGTGTGAGCCTCTTCCATTGTCCTCCTGGCATGAGTAATGGGGATAGCTTCTACCAAATGTGCAGCCTTTTTTTTCAACCGGGTATATCCCAGTGTGTATGGGCTATCCTGCTCCTCCTCCGAAGATTGGTACTCAGAAGGAGTGTCTCTTGGGTGGGACTCCTCTTCCTGGCTACTCCAAGCATCTGACTCGGTCTTCTCGCTGTCAGAATCCCTTAGCGGTGCACTTTGCCTTATCTGTTTGACTACTGGGTTCGGCCTTGTAGAAGGTCCTGCCACTGGTCTTACAACTCTTTTGGATCTGTGGATTAGATCTATCTGTGCTTCGGAAGGTGGTAGATCGTCGATCATTCCCAGTGCTTGATAGGCTATACATGTGAGCATTGGTCCCCCGTTCATGTAAGCTTTACTTCTTTGACTGCCCTTCAGGTTTGCTTGCACAATAGTGTCAAGAAGATAGTAAAGTCGCAACTGACCACCCTGCCTTCAGCCAAGCCCATCGCCATTACCACTGCCATATGCAACCAAGGTTCGGTATATCTAGGCGGCTTCTCCACCTTGAAATGTTGTGATATAAGGCGCAATGACAGTTCAATTTCTGAGTAGATTAGGTCTTGATACGTCAGCTTGTGGCCTCGTTGCTTCAAAAAGGCTTTATCATTGTCTATTGCCTTTGTTTTTTGCAATAGATTATGCGTCCCCTGCGGGCAGGTGGAGGGCCTCATTGATAATTTCCGTTGTAATTTTTACCTTGACGACTGCCCCATCCTTGTCTATCAGAGTTTCTTCCCCATTGTATTGAATTGAACTTATGAGCTCGTGAGCTTGTCTGAAGTCCGTTCCCCAAGGAGGCAATCGTAAGAAGTTGTCGAGCTGTAGGCAACTGACCCCTACTTGGACTTCTGGTTTCTGGTGCAAAGTCCACATTTCCTGTGGAAAGATGGTGGTTTTTACAATTTCTCCGTCTGCTACTTAAAACCTTCCAATGAAGATGTTTTCTAGAATTGCTTCAAGTACCTGTTTGGTGAGGTGAGCTTTCTCATTTGATGAGATATCAGTTATCTCATAGGGTGCCGCATTACACTCCCTCTGTGCTTTCCTTCGAGGCATCTTGTTGCCAATTTTAGCAAGTGAGAGTAGGTTTTAGCCATTGATCAAAATTGTCGAAAAGTGTAAACTTGCCCATAAAATGAAAAAGTGAGCTTAACTTTGTCAAAACTACTCCAAATTTGACCAAATTTCACTTTAGCAGTAATTTGACCAAAAGACCATTTACAAACTGAAAGTAGCAATCCATGTGGGTTTGATGATCTTTAGAGCACTTTTTGTGATCATTTTGCAACACCAGTACTATTTGTACATTGTCCAGCTAGTGAGCCACTTTTATCCTGATTTTGGCAAAAAGGAACATGGATCACGATCCATGTTGGGATGCATTTTGAAAAACCAGTCATAGGAGTTTGTTCTTGACCCTCTATTGTTGCTCCTGTAGAAATTTCCATGATTTTAGGGTTTGGGGAATGTTCTAGCACTTTTTTCTGATGTTTTTAGCTTGACTGATTCTGTTAGTTAGTTGGGGTCTACTGATGACCTATTCCTAGTTTTTGATGGGTTTTAGACTTCCTCATTGGCCCTGTTAGTTTGCCGATTTTGTGACCTTGTACTGCTTTGATTTGTTGTTTTGGTATTGTTGATGCAGTATGGGCCACACACACATGCTCTTGCAAGGTTAATGATCATACCTGTCAAATTTGGTGTAGTAAGATCCACCAAGGTGGTCGCAGTGGGCAATAGCAACTCCAAAAACTGTATGCTCATGTCTCTCTCTCTCTCTCTCTCTCTCTCTCTCTCTCTCTCTCTCTCTCTCTCTCTCTCTCTCTCTCTCTCTCTCTCTCTCTCTCTCTCTCTCTCTCTCTCTCTCTCTCTCTCTCTCTCTCTCAATGCAAATGAGCTTTTGTTGCCCCTTTTGACTATATGATCCCAGTCTACCCGGAATGCCCCATTTATACTTACCTTCATTGATCATATCTTGTTGTTCATATCACCTGCAGTTCGAACCGTTCGTCATTCTGACACTCGGTTTACAAATGGGGTTCGATCTGCAATTTTGATCCTTCAGAAGTTGACTCAAAATTCATCTTGTGTTGAATTTTCCCATATTTGCCATGTTCGAAGTCCTCGCTTTGAAGTTTCAACGTTTGCTTTCAAAAGTCAATTCTGACTTTCCTGGCTCGACTTATCAATTTTTTGTTGATTACCTGTCGTTTAATATTCTGAGTTTGGCTTCCTGTTGTGCTTGTTCCCAAATGTCCTGTGCTTGACGTCTGCATTGAGTTGCTGCATGGAGTGTTGCGAGTTCTTCTGGTGTCAGTGGAAGAAGATATTTCTTTAACCTACAACCACTCGTTCAATTAGGCATCTCCTCTCCTGCGAATGTTGCAAGTTTGATGGCGCCCCTTTGCGATATATCATGGATTACAAAAGGCCCCATTTCTCGCTTTTTGAGTTTTTTGGAGTGTTGTTTTAGGGTAGACATGAGAACATAATCCCCTTTTTGGAACTCCTTTCCAATTACGTGTTGATCATAGAAAGTTTTCATTTGTTTTTTCTGAGCATATATCCCAGCTATCGCTTTGTCTAGTTTCATCTAATTGTTCCAGGGTATCTAGTCTCTTCGATAGCTCATGGCCCATCCATCCTATATGTGTTGCCACTCTGAGGGATTTGATTAGGAATTCCAATGGTAGTATGCATTAATCCCGAATACCAAGTTAAAGGGAGTCGTTCCAATGGAAGTTTTAAAAGCTACGCGGTAAGCCCATAAGGCTGTGTGTAGCTTTTGATCCCAATCATTTCTTGAGTCACTGACTATATTGGTGAGAACTGTGCATCGGATTTTGTTGGTACTCTCTTCCTGTCCATTGACTTGTGGATGATAGGGTGCTGACTTGTGATGGACCACCATGAATTTCTCAAGGAGGCTCTCAATGACTTCATTCACAAAGTGTGTTCCCCTATCGCTCACTATTTTGATTGGTAGTCCATATCGCGTAAAGGCGTTTTCGAAAAGGAACTAAGCTATAGTCCTTGCATCATTTTTTTGGGTTGCTTTTGCTTCCGTCCATTTTGTCATGTAGTTTGTTGCTACGATGATGTATTGTGCGTGAGTCCTGTATCCTGGAGGTATGATGGAACCAATGAAGTCAATGCCCCATTTGGCAAAAGCACGTACACCCATCATTGGCCCCAATGGCATTTCATCTCTCCTTTGGGGTGGTTTTGTGTGTTGACATTCATCACATCGTTTGACATATATCAATGCATTCAGGAACAGGGTTGGCCACCATATGCTTGAGTGTAGCACGAGCCTTGTTGTTTTATCAGCAGAGAAGTGTCCCCCTGGCTATCCTGAGTGTGTTTGATCTAGGATGATGTAATATTCGCTTTCTGTAGCACACAGTCGTAATTGTTTGTCCTTTCCCCACCTATACAGTTGGTTAGCAATGAGCAGATAGTGTTTGGCCTCTTCTTCGACAGTTTTCATTCTTGCTTTGCCTCATTCCACTGGAAAGGTTTTGTTTTTTAAGTACTCAACTATGGGAGAACTCCATTTAGGTGCTTGTACTACACGAAACATGGTGGCATGTTCCGTTGGGGGCTGCATTATACAACTATCACAGGATTCTACATATATATGGACATTGTATTCCATGTTTGGCCAGTAGACGCCCAGTCTTTGTAACCGTTGGCTTGTCTGTGTTTCACCAGTGTGAAATCCCATATTTTGTATATGAGCTTGTTTGAGGTAGTAGGTGGTATATTTGGTTGTACACATAGTCTCAGTATCCCATCCTTACCGTGTTTGTACAGTCGTCTTGCTAAAAGTTGGAGATTTCCTGTTTGATGGATAATTGATGGTTGTCTTTCTATCTGCAATGAGCCGATTGTGAGTAGAGGAATGACCTCTTCGCTCCATCTCTGCACCATTTCTATGTTGAACAGATATGAATCGGGAAGGTCATCATCAACACCCTCAGGTGCTTCCCCATGAAATAGTCGTGAAAGATGATCTGCTCTTTGGTGTGTGGTCCCCTTTTTTATGACCACCGTGAAGTCAAACTCAAGCAAAATTATAAACCAGTGAACAATTCTTCCAGTGCTGCAAGGTTTGTTTACTAGATACAGTAGTGTTTGATGATCCACGACGAAGACAAACTTGTTTGCTAGAAGGTAGTGTCTAAATTTCTTGACAGCATAGATCATTCCCAGACCTTCTCTTTCCATAGTGGTATAATTTCTCTCTGTGTTGTTTAGTTGTTGTCGACTAGAGTAGCAAATGGAAAATTCCATTTTTTTCTCTCTTGGCTGGGCTAATATGCACCCGATGGCATAGGCTGATGCATCCACATGGACATGAAAGATTTTGCTCCAGTCAAGGGCTTGCAAAATTGGAGCTGAAACTAAATGTTGCTTCAATTTTTGGAAAGCCTGCTCACATTCCTCCATCCATTCAAACTTAGTTATGAGGGTGTACAATGGCTTAGCTATTATAGCATACATATATATGAAAGGCTTGTAGTATTTGCAGTGCCCCATAAATGCTTGCACTTCTTTTATCTTTGTTGGTCTCGGTAGTGCAGCAATTATTTGCACCTTTTCTTGATCAGTTGAATTCTGTTTTTGGACACAATGTGGCCCAAAATTCTACCTTGTCTTACCATGAAAACGTATTTTTTCGGATTTAAGCAAATACGATACGTTCTGCATTTTTCAAAGACTTTTCCCAGATGAGTGATGTGGTCACTTCGTCGATGGGAATGAACACAAAGATCATCCATGTAGATCTCCAAAAATTGTCTGAGATATTCTTTGAATGCGTGGGTCATTAGTTTTTGAAATGTGGTTGGGGCATTGGTCAAGCTGAAAGGCATTACCCTGTATGAAAATATATCCCACTCTGTTGAAAAAGTTGTCTTATGTTGATCTTCCGCTTTAATCGCCAAATGGTTGTAGCCTGAGAACCCATCCAAGAAACTATAGGCCTCTTTCCCTGCTACCCTCTCAATAACATGATTGGTTAATTGGCAGTGGGTAGTTATCCCTAATGGTGGCTGCATTTACTTGTTTGAGGTTTATGCAGACACACAGTTTGCCATTCTTTTTGGGTACCACCACAATTGGGGACACCCACTCGGTGTCCTCAATCTCGGAAATAAACTCAACGTCCTTAATTTTGTCTATTTCCTCCTTAATTTTCTTGGCAAAAGTTTCATTGTACCTATAAGGACGTTGTCTACATGGTCTGGCATCACTCTTAAGGGGAATCGTGTGCTGACATATCTCAGGATCTATCCCCTTTAGATCTTTGTATGACCATGCAAAGACATCTTTATATTGCCTGAGCGTATCGACTAGAAGTTGCTCTTCCTCTTCAGTAAGGTCTGTGGCAATATATGTCGGTTTAGGCTCCTCACCTGGTTCTGCTAAGTTGATGCTTTTGGTGTTCTCAGACCCATCATACAAAAATCCTGGTTCTTTGGGATCTCGTTTGGGTTTTTGCACCACTATCTTCTTATCCTGAATGGTATACTTCTTATAGAGGGAAGGTGCATCGAATTTATCATCATTTGATTCCTCATCAGTTTCCATTTCTGATGTCCAAACTTCCTTCAAAGCTCGTTTTAAATCATTGTATTTGACTTTGCGCTCCATCTTGGACAACTTAATCAATTTTTTGGTATTTTTCTTTTTTTTTGGTTTGTGTTAGTCTAGGAGTATTCCATGTCATGAATACATCAACCAAAACACATGAAATCTTTGTAAACCTCCAAGTTTAAGGGGGGAATGTTAGGGTAATCCAAAGTTGTGGCACCATATGGGAAAGCCCTCTAGCCACCTAGGAAAAATGATATGATGACATGGTCCAATAGAAAGAGGATGCAAGCTCTCTAGGCAATGATTGTAAAGTACTAAACCTACTAAAGAGTCTATTCTGTAATGAATTATTTGCACTTTGATCAATCCCTGTTGTGCAAGCTACCATATGAAGGAGGAGGTCACTCCAAAGAGGTCTAGGGCCACTCACAACCATGAGGTCTCTCTCTCTCTCTCTCTCTCTCTCTCTCTCTCTCTCTCTCTCTCTCTCTCTCTCTCTCTCTCTCTCTCTCTCTCTCTCTCTCTCTCTCTCTGTGTGTGTGTGTGTGTGTGTGTGTGTGTGTGTGTGTGTGTGTGTGTGTGTGTGTGTGTGTGTGATCTTGCTCTTGGTGTAACCCTAACCCTAATCTCCATCTCTCTAAAACTAACCCTACCACCATGGTTAAGCTAAAGTCTCATCCTCCATCACCTAACACTAAACCACGGGTGATTAGGGAGCACGCTTCCCAACAAGAAGTGGTAGAACTCAATTCAATCTCTATATTTAAGTAAACATGATTCAACTACACTTCAATACTCAACTTTCTATCTATGGTTCCCTTGAGATACTATTTCCAAGCACTTGCACACAACCATGAGGACATTGAGATGCACTATAAAACTTTCAAAACGTTTACTATAGCCTTCACTGTGTTTTATAGAGAAAGAGTCCAAAGTGGAGTGGCCAAAGAGGAGAGAGGGGATGGAAAGGAATTTTTTGGCAAACTAAATATTACTGCGTTTATTTCCATGCTTTGTACCATGTGTATTATTGGTAGCATTACTTCTAATATTACCACTCCCTGCTTTGGTGCTAAACTATTCAAATTTGGGTACTTCTTTCTATTTTACTTTAAAAAGTTTAAAGAACATGATATTTTTTATAAAAATGGACCAAAAATGATATTGAGGCATGAAACAATGGTTATTTTGATAGATCATCTTGTACAAGGCATCTGGCTCCCATGTCACAAATGATGGCTTATAAATAGAGCACGCATTGTGGTCCAATGTGGACAACCCTACATGAAACAAAAGAGGCTCGCACTCTTCTTTGAACACCACATGCATTTCACCCAAGCAACTGCATCCTTGCATTCATCATATATTTTGAAAGGCTTGACATAGTGGTGGCAACATGCTCTCTTGTTGTGAAGAGATGCTAAGTAAGGAGCACAATAAACGATCTCTTCTTCAAAGCAGTCTTCACTAGCGGGAGCACAATCACACTACGCACAACACAAAATTATGTCTCCACTTGCATCCATAACTCTTCAGAACAACAACAAAAGAAAATGTGTGAAGGGGATGTGTATGTGTGCCAGAGAGAGAAAGGGAGAGGGAGATTATAACCATCGTAATTACCTCTAACATTATTGTGCAATGCTCTGGAGCTAAAATATTTAAATTTGAGTACTTTTTTCTATTTTCTAGAAAAATTTTATGAAGTGTTTGATATTTTTCATTAAAAATTTATACAAAATACGATAGATATTTGATCATTAAATTTGTCAGACCCACTTGATTAACGTAAAGAGAGAGAGAGAGAGAGAGAGAGAGAGAGAGAGAGAGAGTATTATTGTAGAGAGAGAGAGAGAGTGAAAGAGAGTATGAGAGAAAGAGAGAGGGTATAGGCTATGTGGCCCTCCGGTAGGAAGAAAACAAGAGGGGAGAGATGGAGGGGAGAGTGAGGTCGAGGGAGTGTGGACGAGAGGGAAGAGGGAGGGGTGAGGTATGGCAGCCCATTGGGCAGGGGTATGGACAAGCGAGGAGAGAGAGAGAGAGAGAGAGAGAGAGCTTGTGAATAATGAAAGAGAGAGAGGGAGAATTTTTAAATGCGTGGCGGCCCGCCAGGGGAATATAAACGGTGGTACCCTATTTCATGCGCCCACTGGGCCAGGCCATGTAGAGGCAGGGTAAGCAAGATGAGAGAGAGTTGGCGGAGCCAAGCAAGAGAGAGAGAGAGAGAGGGAGGCCTCTGTCTTTTGATGATAATGGAGAGAGGTGTGGCCAAATTGGTGGCTGCCCGCCAGTGGTTAATCCTAGAGGGGTGGTGAATGTTAGAAAAAAAATATTTTATTGCTTTTTTTTTTCTCTTGGTAATGTACTCTCCCCTTCTTGGGTTGGTTCTTGCGGCCGCGGTTTCGAAAACCGGCCGTCATTAGCCCTCCCCTCTGGCTAGAGGCATTCATGCTTCTAGCCCTACCTCTGATTCTTTAGTCGCGGAGTTGGAGGGTTCTCCCTCTTCTGGAATATCTAGCATGAACTCTGGATCAAACCTTAGGAAATACCTTTTTAGCCTCCATCCATTGACTCTAGTCTTGTGAATTCTCCCATCTGCTTTCATTAACTTATAATTGCGATTGTTGTAACGCCTTTTGGCAATGAATGGTCCTTCCCATCTGGGTTGAAATTTCTTGTCCTTCCTGGTGTCAAATCTGTTGTCGTATCTCAATACTAACATGCCTTTTTCCAGGCCCTTTTCCTTAAGCCCTTGATTGAAGGTGAGCCGACGTCGCTTTGCTTGCGCTGCATAGTGATTGATTGCATCTTCCCTATCTAGTTGTAGCCTTTCCAGATCGAGGATGTGGTTGTGGAGATTCACAATTGGGCATTGTAACTAGCTATCCATGACTCGCAAGCTGGCTATTTGTACCTCAATGGGTAGAATGGCCTCCTTTCCATAAACTAGATAAAAAGGGGTGAAACCTTATGATTTTCGGAATGTCGTTCGATAGGCCCATAGAGCAGCCATGAGATGTTTATCCCAGTCACCTATGTGGTTATTCACCTGCTTTGTGATGATTTTGTAGATCATTCCGTTTACCTTTTGCACTAGGCCATTGCACTGTGGATACTATGATGTGGAATGTTGACGTGTAATGCCTAACTTTTTCATTGGTTCTCCCACCAGATCGCTTATGAAACCTGGTCCCCTATCAGATATTATCTCAAGAGGAGTGCCAAAATGGAAACAGATGTGCTCAAATATGAACTTTGCTACCTCTTGGGCTATAATGCGAGTGGTGGTTGCTGCTTCCGCCCATCGGGTCATATAGTCTACACCAACTAGAATGTATAGTTTACCTGATTGGGCCCTTGGTAGAGGACCGATTGCATCTATCCCCCATTTCTCAAACGAACCATATGAGATGATAGGAGTCTGTGGCTCATAGGTTAGTGTGTGATCACAGGCCATTTGACAAGCCTTGCATGTTTTACACCAATGATGCACATCCCTGTTCAGACTAGGCCAAGAGTATCCTGCATGTAGAATCTTCCTACTGGTGATATCTAAAGCAAAATGACCGCCGCAGACACCATCATGGAAACTTGAGATTACCTCCATGATCTCACTGGAGGTTGGTACTCGCCTGAGAATCTGATCCTTACCTTTACAATACAAGTGGTTGTTTACAAGGCGGTATCTTGTAGCTTTCCTTACCAGCCACTGTTTCTGGCCCTTAGTGTCCCCTTCAGGACATTCTCTTGTATCTAAGAAACTGATGACATCAGGCATAGCATCACTACCTTGAAAGAGGGGTAGTTTTAGTTTAATTGCTCTTATGGGAACGTCTTGTATTCTTCCCTTGGCTAGAGCGTCTGCCTCCTGATTTTTTGTCCTAGGGACATGAAATAATTGCACTGCTTCAAACTTTCTTAAAAGATCCTTAACTTGGCAAAGTTGACCAAGTAAAACCTGATTTTTACAAACCCAAGTGCCATTTATCTGCTTTATCAAAAGCACAGCATCGCCAAACACATTTAGGCATTGAATCCCTTGCAAAATACACTATTCTAATCCAAGAATTAAAGCTTCATACTCTGCTTCATTGTTTGAGTGGGAGTGTAATAGCTACCCGATGGAGAATACCCTCTCCTATTGCTCATTGAAATGATGATGCCAGCTGCAAACTGGTCCACTGTTCTCTTGTATGCTCCATCAAAGAAAAGAGAGTGAGCTCTTTCTAGCTTAGGACTTTCTACCATTGGTGTCTCTTCTTTTTCTTCTGTGTTGACCTTCAGCTTCTTCTCATAGTGACGATGAGTCAGAATACCTGCTAGACTAGCCCTGGTGGAGTTTTCTACTTGCATGGTGTAGTCAAACTCTTGTAATCTAACCATCCATTTAGAGATCCTAGATGAGATATCCATGTATCGCATTACATACGGAAAAACCTCATCCATTGTCATAATTACAAAGGCTCTAGGTAGTAGATAAGAGCGGAACTTTGTAGTAGCAAACATTAATGCGAGTACCATATGTTCAATTGCGGTGAATCCCTTTTTTGATGGGGTCATGACACGACTAGAGAAGTAGATAGGACGCATGAAGGAAGTTTGGGGGTCCTTTTGCATTAGTATGGCTCCAAGTGTATCACTTCCTACATTGGGGTTCACATAAAATGGCTCGTCCCATCTGGGGGGGTGAAATGGTGAGAAGTGTGGCTAGGATTTGCTTCACCTTGGTAAATTGCTGCTCATTTTCTTCACTCCATGAGAAGACATTTCTCTGCGCGACTTGTTGTAGAGGGAGAACCACTTGAAATAGCAAGTGAATGAATCTACTTAAGTATCTTACCTTCTGAAGGAAAGATACCAACTGCTTAGTTGTGGTGGGTGATGACAAAGATACCAAAGCATGAATCTTGCTAGGGTCAGCCTCAATCCCTTTTGCTGAAATTACATGGCCAAGGAGAGTTTTCTTTCACCAATGTGACACTTATCCACGTTGAGCTAGCCACCCAAGTTTTGCAGCCTGGTCAGGCCATCATAGACTTTGCTCAAATGGAGTGAGCGTGAACTTTAGATGCAAAAATCATCTATGAAGGCCCGTATTGACGTTCCAAAGTATGGTTGGAAGACCAAAGTCACATAGCGCCCGAATGTGGCCGGAGCATTGGTGAGGCCAAAAGGCATCACTCTATAAGCAAAGCATCCGTAGGGTGTTATGAAAGTTTTCTTTTTCTGGTCTTCCTCTACAATACTAATTTGAAAGTATCCTGAGTATCCATCATATACTGTGTAGCGCTCATGACCTGCCACTTCATTGAGAATTTCATTTTGGAATGGGAGGGGAAAGTGATCCCTCTTTGTGGCTGCATTGAGAGGTTTATAGTCCACACAGACTCTACACTTGCCATTCTTTTTTGGTGTGACTACTACTGGAGAGACCCATTCTAAATCTTCAACAAGGTAAATGAAACCTGCATGTAGCAAATTCCTCACCTCTTTGAGCAGTGCCTCTTGTTGGATTACCCCAAGTCTTATGAGCTTTTGCACTATGGGCTTTCTTCCTTCCTTGAGTTTTATGCGGTGTTGTACTACTGTGATTCTTGTGATCTTATCATAACCATCAATGAACAATGTGGTGAAGATACCTAGCATGGAGGCATATTCCTTCCTCTCTTCACCGGTTAACTCATTGGAGAGCATCCAATGTAACTTACTTGTATCCTCTAAGGATTGCGTACTTGATGTTCCCTCTTGGTTTGTCAGTGGTGCTTCAGATTGTGTCAATCTTTTTTGTTCTTTAAGGATGACCCCCATCACTTCGATGCTACTGTCACTTTCTTCAGTTGTTGTTGTCTCTTCTCCTGAGGTGGACAAATATTCAGTGGTGGACTCATCTTCCGAAGCCTCCAAGATCATGTTGTGTTGCTTCCCAGTCTTCATGTCGTAGAATATGGACTTCCCTTTAGCGTCCTTCATCTGAATCGTTCCGGTACTCTAGTCTTGCTTAGCTTCCATAGCCATGAGCCAGGGTCTTCCAAGAATGATAGGGTAGCCCTCCCCTTTGTGTGGCATGACAAAAATGTCTACCGCCACTTCTATATTGAATGCCTTTACTTTGACCGCATTCACAATGCCTACGCATTTCACTCTTACGTTATTTGACATTTTGGTTCGGCAGGGTGCCAGCCTACTCACCTCTATGCCTAGATGGTGCATCATTTTCTCACTCATGATGCATATTTGTACACCACCATCTCTATAGATGTTTGAGATAGGTTGCCCCTTGATGTGGGCGTCCATGGTTGGTAGGATGTCGTCAAAGTCCCTCCCAGAAATAGCCCCAGCTATCCTTGGTCTTGATTTTCTTGGGATTTTCTTATACTTACCATCTTCGTCCATTGTCTCCTCATCCTTGATGCAAGATGGAGTAATTGGGGCCAAGTTATCTTTGGACCCTGCATCAACACATCCTAAACTAATTCATATGGTTTAGCATACTCACCTTGTGAAAAATCCAAGATGTCGATCTTCCGTTGAGGCTTAGATGCGTGCTTGCTAGACTCGCCTTTTCCTTTCATTTTCTCCTCTCTTTGAGAGGCTTCTTCGTGCCTGGCATGCTTCACTCCCATGGCATCAACTTCTTCTACTTTTTCTTTCCCTTTGTGTCTCCCTCAGACTAGTTCTTCTACCTTTGCTTTCCCTTTAGCTTCCAATCTAATAACACTCACCGCTTGGTTTACAGTAGGTGGTGGGGGTAGCGGTGGAATAAGAGGCTGTGGTGGTGGTTGTTGTATAGGTGGTCAAAGGATTTGGACCGGTGGAATCAGTCCTAGTTGCCTGGGGGGGGGGGGGTCTTGCCCTTGGTGGAGAGATCTGATTATGTCTTCCTCCTCTATTGAAGTTCTGCCTTCTTGGATGTGAGCAGTAGTACATGCCATGGCCGTCTTCCCCACAATTATTGTAGTGGTACTCTTGGTTTTTCCTTCGTTGTCCTCTCCCTTGCTCTAGATTTCTGACAGGTGCATGCCCTTGCTGTACCAAATGCACGGATAAACTTTCAAGCTGAGTAGTGATGCGACTCAGCAGGTCTTGCTGCTCTTCTGATGCCTCCTGTGGTTGGGCTCTATGAACGGCTATTGCAGTCATTGATGTTGGTTGGATTGAGCTCGATTCCTCTGACTCATTGACTCTTGCTTGCATGCGCAGCTTCTTGTCTTTAAGGTGGGCCACTTCCACTGCCAACTCATACGTTGCAGGGAACCTCCCCTTTACCTTCTCCTTAAGCGGTGACCACAGGCCAGCAATGAAACGGTCCTTCTTCAAGAAATTAGGTGCTCCTTCACCTTCCTCCAGTGAGGCAACCCATCGCTCCCACAAATCCACAACTTGGATTCGTAAGTGGCATACTCTAGCAGACCTCAATGCCTTAATTCTGTCAATAGCTGCCATAATGTTTTTGAGGTTGTGCCTCCACCAAACCTCTTCACAAAGGCAGCACGTAGTACATTCCATGCATAAAGCATTGTACCAAGACTTGGCCTCTACTTTCATCAGTAGAGGAAAAATTTGTAGCCATGAGGCGTTGTCATCCTTGTTGGAAACCACACAAGCGATGTCGAAGTCATCCAGAAAGTCGGTGGTGATGTCTTCTCCCTTCTTTCCCCTGAATGTGGGAAAAGAGACACTTGCCATGGTAGTAACTCAGAAAATTACAAACTTTTTTTTTTAATGACATTAGCGGCTCATAGAGTCTTTTTACAAAGTTGGGTGGACAGATTAAAACAAGATAAAAATGGAAATATTGAAGGAGTGGTGGTAATCCAATATGGGAAGAATGATAGGGTTTGGGGAGCTAAGGATTTCTCCTAGCACCACAGCACCAAACAGATACAGAATCTTCTGTTGGTAGAAGATTTTCCTATCTACATAAATATTCACATGCATGTGCTGCAAAAATCTAAACAGGAACGATGTTGGCCCGTTTTCCATCATGCACAGAGGGTGGAGCACTTACTTATACTCTTACCGTGCCGGTGTTGATGAGTTGGCACATCCACAGGAGGTCGTCTCCTTTCATAGGCTCCACTTTTCCTTTGTTGCTCAGCATATACGGGGTGATGGCGACGTGTTTGACTACTCCTAGCCTTTTAGCTAGCAGCAGCTGCTGCAGGTAATTACCGTAGTCGATGTGTTGCATGAACTCCACTCCATTCAGTTGTAACTCGTCTCCAGCCCACTGGTTTTTACCCGTGGTGGAGAGCTTCTTCAGGATGAGCTGTACGGGGAGAGGAGGAAGACCCTCTACCCGTCCTCCAAAATAGCGAGAGCAGTAGCTAAACCACTCCTCCTTAGGGCATGGAAACCTTCTTACCAGTTCTGGTTCAAGATTATCAAAATGGACTGGTAGTACTCGCATGCGCCGTGTGAATCGATAGGCGACCTTCCGCTGCTTAGCCTTGGATGACCTTCTTTTTGGCAAACTCGGTACGACCCAGCTTTTCGAACTTGAAGCACTCGTGTGGCCAGATGCTTCTTCCTTTGGGGTTATGTGTTTCTAGACTGGCTTAGCCTTTCCTTACCTTCGATTCAAGTGGCCCCTTTTGGCCACTTTGGAGTAGAGGTTATACTTTTTCTTGCAGTCTCCTTAGGGAAGAGAGGTCTTACCATTTTCTTTCCTCCCTTGATATGGACGACCTCCTCGCGGTGAGTGTCAATGTAGATGATTTCAGCCCCTTCGTTACCGTCGTTGTTGGCACTCATTGACAGTGTGCTTTGGTTGACAACAGTGATGGCACTTCTTAGACTTCCTGCCTGATGCTCTCAATTTTTGGTTAGAACGAACAACACCAGATGGGGAGCTTACCTCTTGAATATTGACGACACTACTGCCTGGTAGTAGGACTTCAATGAAGGCGGTTAGTGCCTCTTTAGTCTCCTCCTCTTTTGTTCTCTAGTTGGAAAATTCTTTTAACCATTCGTCCATGATTGATGATGTGCGTTGTTTTTAGCATTGTAAACTGGAGGTTTCCAAGAATCCCTCCTTAGTGGGGGCACTAAATGACGAGCGCAAAGTGTGACACGAACCCCGACAGCCTCGAAAACGCTAGTGGCCAAATGCACACCGCAAGCCGGCCACGGTGAAGCGAACCAGGGGCACCACCTAGCTTTGAGCGGCTAGGACGCAGACAACGGTGATTGGAAATATCACATACTCTACACACCAAGAGAGAGAGAGAGAGAGAGAGAGAGAGAGAATAAAACAGGTGATGAAAACCCTCGGGATGTGAGGGAAAACTATTTTCTTGCAATATTTACAGCAACCTTATTTTCAGCGAGGTGGCAATCATGGTGATAGAGAGATAGAGGGAGAGATAGTGAGCCTACTGGTGCGTTCTCTAGAGATGACTCACGGACGCGAAGACCTTGCTAACATGAGTGTGTGTGTGTGTGTGTGTGTGTGTGTGTGTGTGTGTGTGTGTGTGTGTGTGTGTGTGTGTGTGTGAACCATTGGAGTCGCGATGTAGACATAGCTTCTTTACATAGTGCAAGTTCCCAAATAAAGTCGCTACACTAAGTCCCCTCTCTCATGATGCAAATGTTGCCAATCCCTCCCACCAAAATACTACCAAGTGCTGACCTCTGATGAAATTGCACGCCCCTGATAGTGACCTCTCAGTGCTTTTTATAGGCGATGGCTGCTTTAGATTAGGGTAATCTGATTAGATTAGGGGTTCTAATCAAGGGAGACAAAGAAAGGCGGTGGGTCCTAGATGGTTGACCCTTGCTTTGTCTGGGGAAATATTATAAGAAAAACTCTTAGGTGGGCCTTTGTGGCCATCACCTAGAGAGAGGTGATAATTTACAAATTGGGATTTTTTACAAGATTTGGTTTAAAATTGGGGGGAAATGATGACAACCTACGGATTTTATTGAAGAGGGCATCGTGGATGCGATGCCGGTGAACAGCAGCCTAGCTAGTGCATCGGTGTAGTGCATTCGTCATTTTCGGGGTCGGCCAGGGCAAGCCTTCGGTGCCTTTTCTTGTTTCGGTGTTGGCGATGCGCGAGCTGACCGTCTTCTTTTTCTTTGGCGTCGATGTTGATTATTCTTTTTTTTTTTGGTGCGTGCGTATATGTGTGCACGTGTATGTGTGGATATGTGTGAGTGCGTGTAATCGTTTTGATCGTAAGTGCGTATGGACATGTGTGTGTATGTGTTTATATATGTGTGCGTGAGTGTATGTGTGCATATGTACAGGGTCGTGGGTGTGTAGGGATGTGTGTATGGGAACGAGGGAGAGAGTGATTATACATATATTTATTTATTTATTTATTTATTTATTTATTTTTATTTTTAAAACTTTCCTGGCTTGTCTGCGGCTCGCCGTCTACATAGAATGAGGGAGAGGGTGAGGGAGAGAGAGAGAGAGTGTGAGTATGTGGCCAAGAGTGTGTGTGTGTGTGTGTGTGTGTGTGTGTGTGTGTGTGTGTGTGTGTGTGTGTGTGTGTGTGTGTGTGTGTGTGTGTGTGTGTTTAGGCACCGGTAAACGAGAGAGAGAGGGAGAATCCCACGCCTGCACAGGTTGACGAGAACGCGAGAGAGAGGGAGGGTGATGGTGAACGAGTGGTGGGAGTGAGCGGAGAGAGAGTGTGAGAGGGATCGTGTGTGTGTGTGTGTGTGTGTGTGTGTGTGTGTGTGTGTGTGTGTGTGTGTCTGTGTGTGTGTGTGTGTGTGTGTAATGTGTGTGTGTGTGTGTGTGTGAGAGAGAGAGAGAGAGAGAGAGTTCTGCTATTGGTTTGTGCCTGCACAGGCTTAGGAGAGAGAAAGAGAGAGAGAGTGTCGAGAGAGCGAGGGAGGGAGTGTGAGAGGGTGTGTGTGTATGTGTGGATAAGAATAAGAGAGAGAGAGAGAGAGAGAGAGAGAGAGAGAGACTTCGTATGCGGCTGTGGGCTCGATACAGAGGGAGCACGAGAGAGAAAGCGAGAGAGAGAGGGGCCTCGAGTCCGGGCCTCGAGTCCGACCCTGGCCGAGGGTGGCAAAGAGGGGGGGGGGGGGGGGGGGGGAGTTATTGAGGGTCAACAGGGTGGGGGTAAGGGTACGGGATTATGAGAGAGAGAGAGAGAGAGAGAGAGAGAGAGAGTGTGTGTGTGTATTATTAGAGAGAGAGAGAGAGAGAGAGAGAGAGAGTTAGAGAGTGAAAGAGAGTATGAGAGAAAAAGAGAGGGTATAGGCTATGTGGCCCGTCGGTAGGAAGAAAACAAGAGGGGAGAGATGGAGGGGAGAGTGAGGTTGAGGGAGTGTGGACGAGAGGGAAGAAGGAGGGGTGAGGTATGGCGGCCCGTTAGGCAGGGGTATGGACGAGCGAGGAGGGGGTGAGAGAGAGAGAGAGAGAGAGAGAGAGAGAGAGAGAGAGAGAGCTTCTGAATAATGATAGAGAGAGAGGGAGAATTTTTAAAATGCGTGGCGGCCCGCCAGGGGAATATAAACGGTGGTACCCCGTTTTATGCGCTTGGCCAGGCCATGCAGAAGCAGGGTAAGCAAGATGAGAGAGAGTTGGCAGAGCCGAGCAGGAGAGAGAGAAGCCTCTGTCTTTTGACGATAATGGAGAGAGGTGTGGCCAAATTGGTGGTGGCCCGCCAGTGGTTAAGCCTAGAGGGGTGGTGAATGTTAGAAAAAAATTATTTTATCGTTCTTTTTTTTTCTCTTGGTAATGTACTCTCCCCTTCTTGGGTTGGTTCTTGCGGCCGTGGTTTCGAAAACCGGCCATCAGCACCTTCCTCTAGCAATGATGGTGATGTCTCATGCTCTCTATTGATGTAGTCCCAATAACCTTTGCCCATAAGAAAATTGGTCATTCTGAACTTCCAAGCCTTGGGGGGTTCACCTCTTAGACATGTAAGTTACCACATAAGTTAAAATGAATGGGTTTTTTAATTACCAAAATTTTATAATTTTAACAAGATTATATTAACAGAAGGAGTTTCTTAATTGATTTGAGAGAAAAGCTGTAAGTTTTTTAATAAAAAGGGGTCATTTTATTACCGTAAGCATGTAAGCAAAGGGTTTTTTTAAAAACCCTTTGAACATACGCTAGATGAATAGTTTCTTAAAGGTGCACCCTCGCATAAAGGTGTTCTTGTCCAACTTCTCATTGACAACTAGGTTAAGTCCATAATTGTTGGATGACATATTTCCAACCCTTCACACAGTCTCTGAGCAGTCTGCTAAAAGTAGTCGGTTACCACCTGTAACCACAATATGCGTACATACATCTGTTTCATTGTACTAAAGAGTATCTATGCACAATGCAGCCAAACCAAAGCTTTTTGAACCACCTTTATGAAAATTTGTAGAATCTTAAACCTTAGCGTTTCTACATGCTTTTGGGGGTCCCATCATTGCATAGCTCCAATGACCAACAAAATTATCAATTTGAAGGGATGAGCTATCCGGCTAGGGCATGGAAACACTCTCACGGTTAGTGAGCTGAACATGGCAACACAAATGGTTAACTCTATGAGGTGAGCTTCTCAGCCTATGGAGGAGCTAAGCCACAATGAAGGGCAATCTCCACATCCACTTCTCTTCACCTCCAATCAACCCAATCATACACACTATGATTGCAAGATGCACACAGCACTAATCATATCATGCAACACACTAATTGCAAACACACACACATAGATCTATTGAGCACCACACATAGATCTATTGAGCACCACACGTCAATCAAACCTACATGCACACACAAGAAAAAGAGGGCAATCACACAAGATTAGAGAGGGGCTAACCACTAATTAGTTAAGATCTAGTTAATCTAGGCATCATAGGTAATCATAAGAAGCATGAGAGAGGCATAGTGAAAGAGAATGAATCATTGATTAGTGTTAATCAAGTCTCAAGAGCCAGGAGAAGCTCAAGGACTCCATAGCCACTCACATCAAGAGCTCTCACCAAAGAGCTTCTCCTTGAGCAAGGAGAAGCTCAAGGACTCCATAGCCACACACCTCAAGAGCTCTCACCAAAGAGTGCTCTCAACAAATGAGCTTGAGCACCCTAATTTCTTTTACACACTGCCTTATATACCTAGGGAAAAAATATGCAATTTCCGAGCGCCCAAGGCCTTTAGGGCTCCACCACTTTCTGAATCTGCAACCTAGACACAATAACTAACCTATTCTTTACAGTGTGGAACTCTCATTGAGCCCATAACACATTAGGAATATTACAATGGCTTGAAATTAATCAGGAATTTACAATACGTGACCATTTTGGGAAAACGTGAAAATTGTGTAACTCTAATCTTTATTGCTTCTTTGGATTAATCCTCGATGTGCATTCATACGTCTTCGATCTTTAGCAGCTTTTGTTAACTGACGTTGACTCAGTTAACATTCCCCCCTTCCAATTTTAGTGCCCGTCCTTGGGCACTGTCGAAAAGTGTCCATGGAGGCAAGGGAAGGTTTTGATTGGTTGTTGATGGGCTGATTGTCTTCATTTTTCATTGGATTTGTTGATGAGGTTCAATTTGCTGCAGCATCTTGATTGGTCCAAATATGTCTGATGTGAGAAATGATGTTGCATTTGTCTATTGTGATAGCATATTGATGAGGCTACTGTTTATTTATGAAAAGTATGTACAAGGAAAGTAGAATGATGAGGTTCTAAATTAGGGTCTAATACCTAGATGACCAAAGGAACCCAGTGGGAAAAAAGTGCCTTTGGGATACGCGCATTATTGGAGTACTTATAGCATGGGAAATATTAATAAAGTACTCAAGTGATTATTTGATGATAGTAAAACAATGTGATATCAGTGGAAGTTTACTGGGCCGATGCCAATTTGTCAAGGTCAGCACCAAGCAATGGGGAGCGTTGGGCAGTCACCAAGCCTCCTATTCACTCAGTGTTGACTCCACTATCGCATGTAATGATTTTAACCCCAAGGTCAGTACCAATCGATAAGGAGCGTTGGGCAGTCCCCAAGATTCCTGTTCACCCAGTATTGACTCATCTGCATTTTTGTAATCACATCACCATGGTCTTCATCGTCGGTTATACCAAGTTCAACACCAAGCGATAGGGAGCGTTGGGAAATCCCCAAGCTTCCTATTTGCCCAGTATTGACTTTACTGAATTTTGTCTTTCCGTTGTTGCCTATCATTCCCCAAGGTCTTTGCAATCGCTTGTAACGGATTTAACATCTTGATCAACACCAAGCGATACAGAACACTGGGAAATCCCCAAGCTTCTTCGCCCGGTATTGACTCCATTGATTTTTTTCTTACCGTTGTCAGTTGTAATGCCTCAAGGTCTTTGCCGTTGTCAGGGGATATGTGTTCGCTATATGAGCAGGAGGCACCGGGCCTCTGGCTGTGGGAGGTGTGAAAGAGAGAGAACAAGAGACACTAACAGCTCTGGGAATCACCGCAATCATCAATTAATTGAATATTACTTTGAGTACAATTTAGTCCTTAGCCAACGCGGGCTATTAACAGCACTATCACTTGGATCATCTGCTTACTAGGAGTTTAAGCTCCTGTTTACATGATTAACCAGGCTGTTAACGACATTGGATTTAACAAAATGCTAATTCAATCTCTAACGGATAACGGTGATGGAAATTTCCTCATGTCGCTTCATCTGCTTCGATTGCCCCGTGGATTCTACAAGCTTCAATTCAGTTCACTGCCTCTATCATCAATGCTTTGGACCGGCTTAATTGCCATTCTCTAGTTGTAACTTCCTAGTCATATTGAAGTACAGCATGTTTTCAAGTCTTTTACAAAGGGGGAGGGGAAAGAGCATCACACTTTCCATACATAGCATGATGCTGCTGATCTGTTGTTGTTGCTGTGAAAATTTGCCTAACGCTGGCGTCTTTTGGGCCTCAACAAAGTTCTAGATCAGGGTATGCATCCTCAGAAGAAGTAGTCTCCGCAAACATGCCTTCTCCTGCTTTCTTCTCTTGCTTTGGTTCAAGGCCAAGAGTGCTTCTCCTGCTTAGACCGAACTCCTTCTCAAGCTTCTTGCTTGCTTTGACAAGTTTCTCGCCTTGGTTGCTCCGGAAAAAGCTTCAAGCTCCTTCCTCTTCTTGCTTGCTTCGCGTTGACAAGTTTCTTGCCTTGCTTGCTTCTTGTTCAAGCGAGAGAGAGATAGAGAGAGAGAGAGAGAGAGAGAGAGAGAGAGAGAAAAGATTTGCCTTCTTATGAAGCTGTGGATGTCCCAAGCCTTCTCTTCCCCAAGATTATTTTCTTGCCTCGGCTCCTTTGTTCCCAAGCTCTCCCGGACCTCTTGCTCTCTCAAGCTTCAACCATGGCTCGGCTCTCCAAGCTTCGACCATCTTCCTTCGTTAAGCTCCCCTTGAGCTCTCCTTTCCTTTGCTTCCCAATCTCCTTGGTTTCTCTTCTTGTTTTTTCTTGCTTTGAGGATGAGAGAGAGGGAGAGGGAGCTTTGCTTCTCCGAGTCCTCTTCCTCTTCTTGCCCTTCGACTCCCTCCATCTCCCATGTTCTCCTCCTTCCTCTTGTTTCCCGTCTTCAACCAAACGTCTCCATGCCCTCGTTTGCTTACCATTTCCCTTCATGCAAAAAGCCCCAGGCTATTAATAGCTTGACTCTTCCCTTAGCAATGACGGCGCCATTGTTTCTAGGGAGCATAAGAAGCGCCCCTATGATGTGGCAGTGGCGGTTTCTTGACTGCACCAAATCAGGTGCTTTTTGGCTCAAATGAAGGTGCCTAGGCCTACTGAGAAGAAGTTGTCTCCTCGTCGAGCTCATACGAGCCCCGTGCTAGTGAGCATGAGCCCGTTGTCCTCGACATCACCCAGCCCTCCTTTCCTTCTGCTTCACACCACTTAAACCCTTAATTTACCCATTGGGCGGGCAACCTTATTATTTGGCTTTGGGCAGCCGGTCTAATTCCTTGAGGCTTTAGGACCTTGTAGGGTACAATATTTGGCATACATATCGGCCAAGGATTTTCTACGCTTCTCCATTGGGCAGCCATGGCCATTGTAAGGGCATCATATTTCGGCATAGATGTCGGTCGTAGCATCGTTAAGCATAGCATCTCACTTAAGTAGCCCCCGTCAACAATCTCATCATGAATGTGCTTTCCTTTGTCAATGGCTTCAATCACACTGCAAGATTTCAAAATACCCATGTACGCCACTCTGATACAATATCGGGCAAGGCATTGGTAAGCATAACATCTTTCCCTAGCAACCCCCGTCGAGCAACCTCATCATGAAATTTGTTGCCCATATCAAGAGACAACCTTAAAAGAGATTCCACTTAAGCATTTATTGTGCTCTCTGAAGTGCATCACATCCAGCATACATCTCAACCAAAGCATTGTTACCTCGAGCACTTATCCTACTGTGTTCAAAACCCTGGCTGCTACTCAAAATTCCAAAATGGCACACCAACCGAGAGGACTGGACTGATACGAAACCGGCCCCCGGTGAATCTTTAATGGCCAATATCTTGGCGACTAGAACCCCGATCACTGATCCAGTGTGAGCATTCCTTTAAAAAAATTGTGATCATAAGGAAAATACAAGAATTTCCAATCAGTATAGCATAAACATAAATTAACCCACAAATCTTCATGAAAAACACCTGGATCATATGGCATATAAGTCAATTGCCCACGACCATGCACATATTTGTCACCTCCTAGGTCAAAAGCTAGCTCAAAATCCCCTACATCATAGGGTAACATCAGATTCCATATAGCATCAGGTAGCATCAGATATTGCCATATCCCCTGTGCAACTGGCTCATCCAATTGTCAATTGTCAATCACAGGTAAAAGCATTGGTAGTGCACCTTCACTCTCACTAGTATTGAAATTCCAATCATGCATATCTGAATACATCAAGTCTCTGGTAAAATCCTCTTCATTAGGCTCAAAAGATGCATTTGAAAACAATTCTCTATCTCGTAGAGGCTCAAAATCAAGTAAAGCATCATCCAAAACTGCATAAGGTCATCATCAGGTGCATCTGAAGAAACTTGATCATGCATGAATCTAGATTGATCGGTATCCTTAGCATATGTGTTTGAGAACCCTTCCAAAACTTCGTCCAATAAGCAGATAAGGTCTAGGTCCACCACTTCAGAAGGTTCCTCCATCTTGCACATCTCAGGCTGGTTTAAACTAAGATTTCTACATGTGACATGCATACTAAACGAATCTACTGTAAACTGGTCTTCAAGTCTTGCACCCTCATCTAGATATCTTTGCACTTCTGTAGAACAAAGTTCAGCATGCACATTGAAAATTTCATTTACTGCCCTATCGGTATCATCGGCACAATGAAACCAATCATATTCATCAACAAGACATTGCACTTCACTATGCACCCCCTCTGACTTAGCATCCTCAAGTTCATGATCATTCTGCCGTAGTGTGAGCCCTGTGTCACAAATTCTCGATAGAGAAGAAGTTTGCTCCCTCTCGAAATCACCATCATCACATTCAGGATCAGTCTGCCACATCGGTAGCTCTAGGTCAGAGAAGCGTGTCAAAGGAGTCTGCACCCCCTCTGAATCATCATAATCACGTTCAAGATCAGTTTTCTAATTCGGTAGTTGTGCTTCACAAAAGCTTGTCAATGAAGGAGTCTGCACCCCCTCTGAATCAAGCACATACTCTTGCTTAGCCAAGTCCTCAAAATCTGGTACATCCAAATTTGGTAAATGTGGAATACCAAAATCGATGGTCCTGCTGCTCTCAATAGCAGCCCTGCTTTGACCTATGACATTTGTATCATTAATCAACTCTTTGGAAAAATCTGTACCAGTACCATCAATCAACTCTATGGTAGAATCTGGACCAATACCATCAATCAACTCTATGGTAGAATCTGAACCAAAAAAAATTTGCTCTAATTCTGGTTCAGTAGCAAAAGTATCAGCTGTAACTAAATCTTCCTGCACGTTTACTTGAATATGATTGCTCTCGTTCACCTGCACAATTTCTTCTTGAGCTTTAGCCACTTCGTTGTTTTGATCCCCTGATTTCTTTTCCTCTTGTACTATAGGTATATATTCTTTGCAAAATTCACCTTCTGTATCTTGAAGCTGTAAAGCCTCACCCTCAAAGACTTCTACTTCATGCATGGCATCTGCAAAACCTAACTTTGCATACATAGCTTTGACTATGTCTTCATCATTAGCCTGTAAGAAGGTAGCATCCTGCACAAAAAACTCATCAATCACAGCTTCTAACTTTGATCGTACTTGTCCTCGGATATCTGCATAGTCCAATAGACTTGCACTCTGTTCTTGATAGCTTTCATACTGCTCATAACTTACCTGTACCATAGCTTCTTTGAAATACTCCCAGTTGCCGCGGCAGGCTCCAGTAACCTCTTGAATCTTCTCCTTCACATCTGAACTCACTAACTGCTCAAAATATTTGATCATCAACTCTTCTGGTATCCCTCTTACCTTGGTCTCCAGCTCATAGCACTCAAGATAACCTTCTAGATCATATCCATCAAAGAGTCGCCTTTCGCCATATAGTGCATCTAAAGCTGCATCCAAAGCTTCATTCATTTGATTTTTCTTCTTTATGGTCTCTATTTCAAGCAGAGATCCTTGAACCAATTGAAGCATCTTTGAAAAATCTAGAACTGTTGACTTATCATCAAAACCGTTTGCACTTAATAATGCAGTCATCTTCATCATCTGCTCTAAATTCTCCATCTTTACCTCCCACCCCGGATCGTTTCACGTTGGGTTCACCAATGATGTCGGGGGATATGTGTTCACTACGTGAGTCGGGCAAGCGTCGGGCCTCTGGCTGTGGGAGGTGTGAAAGAGAGAGAACAAGAGACACTAACATCTCTGGGAATCACCGCAATCATCAATTAATTGAATATTACTTTGAGTACAATTTAGTCCTTAGCCAAGGCGGGCTATTAACAGCACCGTCACTTGGATCATCTACTTACTAGGAGTTTAAGCTCCCGTTTACATGATTAACTGGGCCATTAACAAAACCAGATTTAACAAAATGCTAATTCAATCTCTAATGGATGACGGTGATGGAAATTCCCATGTTGCTTCATCTTCTTTGATTGCCCCATGGATTCTGCATGCTTCAATTCTGTTCACTGCCTCGATCATCAATGCTTTGGACTGGCTTAATTGCCATTCTCTAGTTGTAACTTCCTCCTACTTCTTACCTTACTTTGTTTATCATGCATGCCTTCTCCTGCTTTCTTCTCTTGCTTTGGTTCAAGACCAAGAGTGCTTCTCCTGCTTTGACCGAGCTCCTTCTCAAGCTTCTTGCTTGCTTTTGCCTTGGTTGCTCTAGAAAAAGCTTCAAGCTCCTTCCTCTTCTTGCTTGCTTTGCGTTGACAAGTTTCTCGCCTTGCTTGCTTCTTCTTCACAGAGAGAGAGAGAGAGAGAGAGAGAGAGAGAGAGAGAAGCTTTGCCTTCTTATGAAGCTGTGGATGTCCCGAGCCTTCTCTTCCTTTCTTGCTTCGGCTCCTTGGTTCCCAAGCTCTCCCGGACCTCTTTCTCTCTCAAGCTTCGACCATGGCTCAGCTCTCCAAGCTTCGACCATCTTCCTTCGTTAAGCTCCCCTTGAGCTCTCCTTCCCTTTGCTTCCCAATCTCCTTGGTTGCTCTCCTCATTTTTGCTTGCATTCGAGGACGAGAGCGAGGGAGAGGGAGCTTTGCCTCTCTGAGTCCTCTTCCTCTTCTTGCCCTTCGACTCCCTCCTTCTCCCACGTTCTCCTCCTTCCTCTTGTTTCCCGTCTTCAACCAAACGTCTTCATGCCCTTGTTTGCTTACCATTTCCCTTCATGCAAAAAGCCCCGGGCTATTAATAGCTTGACTCTTCCCTTAGCAACGACGGCGCCGTCGATGCTAGGGAGCATAAAAAGCGCCCCTATGACATGGCAGTGGCGGTTTCTTGACTGCACCAAATCCGGTGCTTTTTGGCTTGAATGAAGGCGCCTAGGCCTGCTGAGAAGAAGTCGTCTCCTCGTCGAGCTCATCCGAGCCCCGAGCTAGGGGCCTCCTTTCCTTTTGCTTCACACCACTTAAACCCTTAATTTACCGGGCGGGCGGCCTTATTATTTGGCTTTGGGCGGCCGATCTAATTCCTTGAGGCTTTAGGCCCTTGTAGGGTACCATATTTGGTATACATATCGGCCAAGGATTTTCCACGCTTCTCCATTGGCCAGCCATGGCCATTGTAAGGGCATCATATTTGAGCATAGATGTCGGTCGTAGCATCATTAAGCATAGCATCCCACTTAAGCAGCCCCCGTCAACAATCTCATCATGAATGTGTTTTCCTTTGTCAATGGCTTCAATCACACTACAAGATTTCAAAATACCCATATACGCCACTCTGATACAATATCGGGGAATGCATTGGTAAGCATAACATCTTTCCCTAGCAGCCCCCGTCGAGCAACCACATCATGAAATCTGCTGCCCGTATCAAGAGACGACCTTAAAAGAGATTCCACTTAAGCATTTATTGTGCTCTTTGAAGTGCATCACATCCAACATACATCTCAACCAAAGCATTGTTCAAAACCCTGGCTGCTGCTCAAAATTCCAAAATGGCACACCAACCGAGCGGACTGGACTGGTACGGAACCGGCCCCTAGTGAATCTTTAACGGCCAATATATTGGCGACCGAAACCCCGATCAATGATCTAAAAAGATCGATGCGCTCCACAAAGTGAGCACTTCAGGTCCGTGCATTCATTTCAATTCTGTCACCTCAGTTGCAGTTTCCCAATCCGGTAAAGACTTGCAATCAACTTAAACTTCAAATTGCCATAACTTATTCACCGTAGCTCCAATCGACGAGTCGTAAAGACAGGCCGGTAGAGCACTTCAAGCACTACAGGTTTAGATCATAATATCCCATCTGTGATCACTTCAAGCATAGTCCTTTTTAGCATCATTAAGGCATCAGTTGGCCTTTCAAAGCCGCATCTGGCATACATTAACCGTAAAAATAGCTTGTTACCAAGCCCGAATCACTGACCATTAATCAAGTAAGCTTCAAATAAGCTTGATGTACATTTTTCTAGCATATTTCTTAGCATGGGAGCAGAGTTGCACGACACCGTTGACTGTAATGGCTTTAGCACTTAGGTCAACACCAAGTGATAGGGAGCTTTGGGCAGTCCCCAAGATTTCTATTTGCTCAGTAGTGACCCCACTACTGCATGACTTTGTTGGCCAGCATGACATTGGTTTACCTGTTGTAGTCCACTCAAGGTGCATAGGTGGAAGCAAAAAAGAGTTTCTAATGCATATGTCCAATGATGGGACATCCTATTTATGCATACACAAAAATGTATGGAAAACAATATGCTGTGCAAGAAATATTTTGAGGGGTTATTCAAAAAGATGGTGTAGCTATAAACGCATATGACATGGCTTTGCAAGCTGGCACCCCTTTAAGAATGGTTTTTGTTGACAAGGATATGTGCTCTCATCTTAATGTGCAAAGGTTTCTTTTGCCATACCTGTTTTATTATCTTTGAATCTATATTCACGTTGGTTGGGTTGTCCTTTGATTGTGAAGACTCCATTATCTGTTTGATTCTCCAATTAGGCATGTTGATAGGAGTCTTTGATGTTGTTGTAGGCCTCTGTTCACTGTTGGCATTTGGGTTTTGACTAGGAGCATTGGAAGACTTAGGAATCCAAATCTCTTGATGGCCTTGGTATCTCCTTTGCTGACTTTGCTTCGTTCTAGGTCTTTTGAGTTCTTGAGATCTTCATGCAGGACTGGTGTAGTTGCAGTTGGCTTGTGGTTGACTGGTAGCCAAATCTTTGTATACCTTGTGTAAAATCCTTGTCCAAGAGGAAGATTCTTTGAGATTTGTCTTTGTTCTGTATCCTCTTGAGAATTGTAGTGTACTTTAGCATCTTTCAATGTGGTTTTGTTGTATACCTACTTCTTAGGTATCCTAGAATATTGTGAAGGTTGATACCTTGTGGGCCTTCTTTCTTGGGAGGGACTTGAAGCTACTTCATATGCTCTAACTTGCGATTTTGGTACCCATATATGTTTGTTACCTCCATAGTACTCATGTTCCTTTAAGCTCCATTGTGATGGTATCCATCCCATGTGTTTGTCTTTCTGTGTAGATTTCCTGTCTTTAATCCAAATCGGATCATTGACTTTGACTAAATTGCTAGGAACTTGCTTGACTTTCCTTTGCTTTCTTGAGTACTTTGGCTGAAATATATTTGCTTTTTTGGGTGTCTCCTTAGAGGTTTCAGTTGGGTCAGCAATCGACTTTACATTTTAAAAGCCTGACTTGCTTGAAGAAGTTGATTCATGAGGGTTCTTTGATGTAGAGGCATATGCTGTCACATCTTTTTTGCTAATCGGTGGAAGTTCCACTCTAGCTTTACCTTTGTCTGCAATTTTGATCTTCTTTCCTTCTAGCTTTGGTGGCATTATCTGCTCAATAGCTTTCGTGGTTGCTTTTTGTTCTATTTCATATGCACTTGCTATTGACTCATTTGCTTTAAGCTCTTCTGAAGTTCTGTTCGATGGAGATGAATCCTCTTCAATAAGATCTGCTTTGATATCAATCTCCACTTTAACTGTACTTGAGACTTTGTGCTATCGTCCGCGGGTGACCAGTCTTGGTCTTCATTCTTTGTTGTCTCTGAAGATTCCATCCTATTTACATCCTGTATCTCTAACATCTTCTGGGCCAATGGCATTCCCATTATGATGTTGTCTGGCATATCTTTTGTTGTGATCACGTGGAATTGAGCTATGGTGATCTGTAAACTTACTTCAATGGTGGTGGATATGATTCCCCAGCATTCTGCTCGTTTGTCTCCTGATATGCTCACAAATTCAGGAGCATCTTCCATCTGTGGTTGGCCACATCTTTTCCAAGTGTGAAAAGACATGAGGTTCTTGTCTAACTAAAAATCTAGCTTTACTTCTCTTGACAGCTTTTCTTCATTTTCACCAATTATGTTGCACTTGATCTTCTCAGGATTTGTATTCGAATTGACTGATTTTTCCCTGGCACCATCCTTTGGTTGAACTTTATCTGCATTTTCTTTGCTTTGTCCACCTGCTTCAATCGATGTTGACTCCATTGACTGTGATATTGCACCTTTTGCTTGCAATTGTTGAGCATTGTCTGCATGCATCTGAGTAGCCTTTGATCAAGAAGATCCATTGTACTTTCTGGAAGAATCTATCTCTTTGGAGGAGATTTCGGTGGTGACCTTTGTGTATCCTTCTAGACTTTAGCTTTCATTGATCTTGACGTTTTTGTCACCTGTTCTGGAAACTTGAGGCCTTGCATCATCTTCAAATAGTCTGACTTTAGCCGGGCCATCCGTATGGGTTTGTACAAGATCATGATCTTGCTGATATTCATTACCATGTGCATCTTGATATACATATGTGAGCTTGATCACATGTAACTATTTGAACACTATTGGATTTGTCGGTTTTTTACTTTGATTTGTGGAGATCAACTGAATCTTCTGTCCTTGATGATCTTCATAAAGGCATTTGTCTGTAGATTCTGAGGGAACCTGGGTCAATTGGAAACTTCCAACAACCATATGATCTTTCAATGGTTTTTGCTTTGAAGGGGTCTGTTGGCTAGAAGCCCTAGGGCTTCTAACTGGTGTAGCATTTCCTGGTACATAAGTTGAGCTTGATGGATCTGCAGCTCCGCGCTTCCTAGGGCGATTACTATAGCCTGCTTCATTGTAAGAGTTCAAAAATGTTTGGCTCTAGTTTAATCTCACCTTTTGGGACTGTGAAGGTACACTTTGGGTAGCATTGTTGACGTTTGGCATTTGTAAACCTACTGCATAGTTTCCTATGTATCCATAGATGCTAGACTCTTGTCTATATCTACGCCTGTTTTGGTCAAAGTATATGCTCGTTTGATCACAACATCGAAGCTTGATTTTTTATGGAGGAGAATCTGGCTCTGAACAGATTTTTGGGTTCGCTCGGGTAATATCCTTTAGCTCTAGAGAGGATGGGCTATAATAGATTCTTTCCTCTAAAATGAACCATCCTTTCTGGTCTATCACTGGACGTACTTCTATGAGCGTAAAGTTGATCCTTTTTGTAAAGTTTCCCTTTTTGGTCTACATAGTGTGCATATGAATTATGTGTACCATACAAAGCTAACATCATTCTGTTTGATGTGTTCCTTAGACTCGTGAATGATTGCACACTTATGGCACTGAATGTCTACCTGAGAAGTTTCTGGTTCTGTGCTTGCCAAGTTGTCGCCATCTTCCTTTAAAACACTCAGCATTAAGCTGTAGAATGCTCCGTCTTGACCTTTGTACCGTCTTTGGCTTGGTTCTTCAATTAGATTGGCTTCTATTGGCTGATATGTTGGATCTTGCAATTATGGTTCTCGATTATAGATCTGACCACTATAATCTATGTGCAATGATCCTGATTGCATATGTACCAATTGTATGTTTTCCTGGCTTGTACAGATTTCTAGATAAATACTTGGGTTGATTTTTTGCACTTCATCTTTAAGCTTGCAATAACTGGCTTCAGTGAAGTCTGTGAACATCTGGGAGTTCTCCAAATCTGGCTTCATTCTTATCAATAGGATCTTGGCTCCTGTGTTGCTTTTACTGCTCATAAGATACATATGACCTTCTGTATCTGCATACAAAACCTTATCTCCATTGTAGCCATATAGTTGTAAAATCTGGTATGTTGTAGTTGTGCATGTGTTGCCACTGCTACTAGCTTGCTTTGTTGTACTTGAACTCTCAGCTCGATATGAGTCCATGACGGCTAGTTCTGTAAAAACTGTTTCTTAGCAACTTTTGGTGTTGATTAGCAAAAATTCTATTGCTCGTACTAGCCTAATCTACAATCGCATGTGAGTTGTGTTCCTATTCGTCCAACTCAAAGCTCAAATTGCAGTGCTTGATTTTGACAAATTTCAAAAAATTCTGCCGCTCATAGCGTTGAGTTAGTCGATTTCTCGCTTTTATGGCTGTTTTTCTGCTTCACTTTGCGCAGTGTGCTCGGTGTGATTTTTCGATAGTGTGTTTTTTCGGCGTTGTTTTTTGCTTTTCGGACTTTTTTCGGACCTTTTCTAGCTCTTTCTGATTTTTTCTGGCACTTTCGAGGACTTCCTTTTTATTTTTCTTAATTTTTTGTGAAATTTTCAATTTTCTTTTTTTTGTATTTCTTGGGAAGGTTTTGATTTTTTATAATTTTTTTGATAACTTTCTAATTTTTTTGGGGATTTTTGGAAGGTTTTATGAATTGTTTGATTTATTTATTTTTTAGGACAATTTTGGATTTTCTATGAATTTTCCGTGACCTTTTTGAGTTTTCTATTATTTTTGTGAATTTTTTCTATGAATTTAAGAGAATTTTAGAATTTTCTGTGTTTTTTATGAATTTTTTTATTTTAAGGTGATTTTTTCTTATCAATTTTGATTTTTTATGAATTTTTAATGAGATTTTTATTTTTTTGTGGATTCTTTTATGTTTTTTTTTTCCTTCTCTTTTTTGCGATTTATTTGTTTGTTTGTGAATTTTTATTTGATTTTTCTATTTATTTTTTTGCTTTATTTTTTTATTTTTTACTTTTTATTTTAAAGTTTAATGGCTTTATTTGTGTTTTATTTAATTAGAAAACACGTACCTGGCTTGCAGCACCGTTGGCGTTGACCTGGACGTCTGCTTGTCAGAGGCGCGATGTACGAGGCGCGAGGGAGAGGAAAGTACACGCACGCGGGCAGTCAAAGCGAGAGAGAGAGAGAGAGAGAGAGAGAGAGAGAGAGAGAGAGAGAGAGAGAGAGAGAGAGAGAGAGAGAGAGAGAGAGAGAGAGAGAGAGAGAGAGAGAGAGAATAGGAGTGTGTGTGTAGAGAGGGGTTCACGCAGGGGAGAGAGAGAGTAGAGAAAGATGGGTTAGAGGGGGTTCGCGCACAGTGCTAGAAAAATACATTTTCCCATCCAAAGAAAATAAGGGCAAACTTGAAGTTCTACCGGTTTTTAGGTCAAAATTTGAAGCTTTTGCTGATAAGTGCACTAAAACTTGTGAAAATTTTCCGGCTTTCTTCAAGGCAAGCTCAAAATCTAACCGGGATTTTATGATTTTAAGCAATTAAAATACACTGTACCCCGGGTTTTTTTTTCTAACACTGGAGAGAGAAAAAGTTAGAGAGAGAGTGAGTGGATAGCAGTGTGTGTGTGATGGGTGGTGTTCACCCGGCCGAAACTCCAAAAAATCACCTGAAAATCCCAAAAATTACCAAAAAAGTCCAAAAATTCTCGGAAAATTCTAGGAATCTTAGACAATCATTGTCAAACACAACCAAACATTTTTGATACGCAAAAGCACACCAAAAATAGCAGATTTTACCAAAAACATGATCTACAAAAAAATCGTCAACCCGGCGCCCGAAAATAGTAAAACGCCCAAAATTTGACCACGGAGGGCACAAGTGCGAACAAAATGATGCCGTAAATACGCACACACAGAATAGCTCGTAAAGATCACAAAATATCAAATTTTTAAGGAATTAGCCAAAAATTAATGCAAAAAATAGCAAAAAATTAAAAAAATCATCCAAAAAATACCCAAAAGTTTTCTACAAATTCTCCACACCTAGGGGAATAGTGCAACCAAATAAAATCACACAAATCACATCAATTCAATTGCCAAACAATTTTATCAATAAAATCAAGACTAGGCAATTAAACCGGCAAAATTAACGACAAAATTATGTCAAAATTTGACACAATTGAAATGTGTAAATCCCTGTTTTGAGCACAAAAACGCAGAAATTAATCATTACACACTTCAATTATGCAATCAAAATATGAATCAATCATGCAAATTAAACACTTTTTAGGCACACACACACACACTAAAAAATTGGCAATTTCTACCAATCTTTAGGTGTGCACACAAAAGGGTTAAACTTGTCGAATTTGTAATGTGACTTCACAAATCTTTAGTTGGGCATGAGCTAAACACAAATCAATCATCACAATTGAAAATCCATAACGCACACGTTGATTTCTAGGTGCACAAACATGAGCAAAATAGTGCACACACACCTAAAATTAGGAATACACACACTCAATTAGAATGCACACACACTTGCAATTGACCATCCAAGCATGCAATTAACTCAATTAGGCACCCAATTAGCAATGTAGAATCACCAATCAACAATTGAAATTGTCAAATTCATGTGCCACCAAATCTTAAAAATTTCGACATTACGACGGCATGAAAATAAATAATCGCAAAATTTTCAATCCAACATAGCATCACATTGCATTGCATCAACATAGCATAGCATTACATTACATTGCATTCATAGTGGGATCTCTACACAATTCTACACATCTTTAGATTCTAGGGAGGTTGAGAATACCACCTTGATTACCTTTCCTTGAAGATCAATTGAATGGTCGAATGCTCCAATCCTTCATAGCACATTAGTAAGTTAGCAAAAATTAGTGAAATTAGCAAGGGGTTAGTGTGAAATAAGAGTGTGTAAACACACAATTGGGAAGATACGGTGACACATTAGGGAATTATAAAAACATTGCTTCATGCACACACATCCAAAATCCACAAAAACATAAACACACAAGTGAAATTAGTGAGGGAACGCATTCGATTCTGCCACAATTACACTAGCGTAGGCCATCGTCCCTGGCAGCGGCGCCAAATGTTGGGGGTCCCATCGTTGCATAGCTCCAATGACCAACAAAATTATCAATCCGGAGATATGAGCTACCCGGCTAGGGCATGGAAACACTCACACGTTTAGTGAGCTAATCATGGCAACACAAATGGTTAACTCTATGAGGTGAGCCTCTCGGACTATGGAGGAGCTAAGCCACAATGAAGGGCAATCTCCACATCCACTTCTCTTCACCTCCAATCAACCCAATCACACACACTACGATTGCAATACATACACAACACTAATCCTATCATGCAACACACTAATCGCAAGCACACACACATAGATCTATCGAGCACCACACTCCAATCAAACCTACATGCACACACAAGCAAAAGAGGGCAATCGCACAAGATTAGAGAGGGATTAACCACTAATTAGTTAAGATCTAGTTAATCTAAGCATCATAGGCAATCATAAGAAGCATGAGAGAGACAGGGTGAAAGAGAATGAATCATTGATTAGTGTTAATCAAGTTTCAAGAGCAAGGAGAAGCTCAAGGACTCCATAGCCACACACCTCAAGAGCTCTCATCAAAGAGTGCTCTGAACAAATGAGCTTGAGCACCCTAATTTCTTTTACACACTTTCTTATATACCTAGGGTAAAAATATGCAATGTCCGGGCGCCCAAGGCCTTTAGGGCTCCACCACTTACTGAATCTGCACATTAATTGACCTATTCTTTACAGCTTGGAACTCCCATTGAGCCCGTAACACATTAGAAATATTACAATGGCTTGAAATAAATCGGGAATTTACAATGCGATACCATTTTGGGAAAACGTGAAAAATGTCTAACTCTAATCTTTAATGCTGCTTTGGATTAATCCTTGATGTGCATTCGTACATCTTCCAAGCTTGCAAAACAGAGCCAAGTGCTCTCCATTACTGTTGTCAGGTCCTGTAATTGCAGGCATCTGGGCTTCAACAAGGTCTCACATACAAGGAAAGGCAGCCACAAAGGGCGTTGAGGACTCCCACTACTTCATATATGTAGCAAAGGTCTTAACAGAGGCCTCTCAAGTCTACAAATGACTAGCACAGAGCCCATCCTTGGGTGCTTTTTTTGAGCCATGACTACTCGAGCCTCTTCCCGAGGCAAGCCTACTTTTGCAGGGGTTGTGGCAACACCCCCAACGCTCAACAACCACACCCGCCTTCACCATGAGGTCGAGAGACTCTACAAGGAGAATCAAGACTTGAAACAAAAGATCACAGCAATCGAGGTCCGTCTCGACACATTGGAGAAATGAAAAGATGAAAAAACAGAAAATATAAAAGCCATGCTTACTAAAACCAAAGTGGAGGTGGAAATCACTCTCACAAAGGAGGTCAAGTCACAAGTGCAAGAAGTTGTTTCTTGCAAGATCGAAGATCGTGTAACATTCACGTTACGCAAACGACAACAAAAAGAGGACATTTCTCTCAATGTTCGCATTGGTGGTCTCCCAATTGATTGGAAATGGGAGGGAGACATCGAATTCAAGAAGGCCCTCCCTCAAATTCAAGCGGCACATCCCATGGTACAATGGGATGAAGAGGAAATCACCACTATTACACATGAGCACCAAACCAACCATGCCATCCTCACTCTCAAGACTAGAGAGGATCGAATCAAATTCCTACAACAATCAAGGCTTCTTAGAGACACTAAGTTTTGGCTTGTAGAAGATTTTACACACACTCAACTCAAACAAAAGAAGACAGAACTTCAAAAGATGCATAAAGCACGAGCAGTAGGAAAATGGGCAGTCTATCGAGAAGGTAAAACCATCATCCAGGAGTTTTGAACTCCCAAACTAGCTTCCCTCTCACTTGCCCCCTCTTAGGTTTTCCTTTTTGTCCCCCCCCCCCCCCCCCCCCCCCTCCATTTTGGACCCTCATTCCTTAACTGAGATGTATATATGCCGCACTTAGCAGACTCGTTGTGTAAGGCTTTGTTTCTTGTCCCATAGTTCATATTTGACCTTCATGGACGATAATGCAATATCTCTCTCTCTCTCTCTCTCTCTCTCTCTCTCTCTCTCTCTCTCTCTCTCTCTCTCTCTCTCTCTCTCTCTCTCTCTCTCTCTCTCTCTCTGGGTAGCTTTGATTTCTATATTACATTACATATTTTATAGCTTTGCTATATCTCATAGCATCTTGATAAACTTGTGTATTTGCCTTTGGAGATGCCTAAGCATAGCAAGGTAATCTTCTATCACTTTAGTCTTGATCTGGGTCCAAGGCAAGGACAGACCGAATGTTGATCTATCAAAAGTTTATGTATTCCTAGCATTCCAAATGAAAGTCAACATCCAAATCCTAATGGACATTATGCATAAATGAAGACCAGGATTATCACAATGTACCAGCCCAAAAACAATCTTGAACTTCATAAATCTGACATTCCATAGCATTCTACATTTATTCCATAAAGCTGCCACCAATAATGTACATGAATACAATACTTGAAAAGATGTCTCATTGTTTTCATTTGTTTACAACATTACAGTTTTCTTGTGTAGAAATTCTCCAATGGGAAATTCCCCAGTTAGCACTCTCCACATGAACACCTTATGTTTGAAAGAGCAATGTGCAGTCCAAAGCAAGTGACATCTTTGCAACCACCATTCCCTATTATTTGAAAGACCCCAAATTTTGTTACATCGTTGAGCAATTGAACTGCCGGGTTGAAGCATTTGATAGAAGACTTTAGTTGGCAGAGTCCACTGATTAGCTAAGTGATTTAGCATCTCCCAGTCCTTGAATTTTCTATAAGTGTCTTGATTGCATGGAAATGATAGTAGCCCCCATGGAACTCTAAGGCCATTCCCCAATCTCTAAATTCTCCTGGCAATAAAAAAGGCAACCAACACGCTATTAGAGTCTACTATTTGTTCAATTGAGCTAACCCCCTTTTAAAGAGGGTGATTTCTTTCTTCCCCAATAACAATGCAGGTGTTTTTTTAAAGACACAACTCCAAAAGCATGAATCTACACCCAGTGAGTTTCCAATAAAACGGATTTGCCCTGACACCACAAGATTAGAGCATACATTTTTCTAGGATTTCACGAACATGTTACCAGTTTGCCCACACAACCTAAGGGGTGCAGTAGAGAAAATTTTATCCCAAGGTTTCAAATCCCACGTGCCTTGAAATTAGACCACAACTTTATCAGTCAACTACCACAAGATTACTGACCAACAAGTTTCTGAACTTAGCATTGATGAAAGTAGCTCTCTTAGCTAGCATATGAAGTTTCAAATTCAAGAACCCCAATCCTTCCATTTGAACCAACACAAATACATAATTCTAGCAAACGAAGAAAGTATAACAAGTACGAGATCACGATTGATTGAATGATCCTCACTCTAACAATGCGAGCTAGCTATTTTTTTACACACTCTTTCCTCCACCTAGCTGGTCAACTATTTATTTGTGACATCCACACCTATTGGATACCCACGATGCATGAATATTGTTCCCCTCTAAATTCTTCTCCCTTCCCAGATTAAATTATAAAAGTTATTAGTAGAAATGACAATCAACTACAATTTAGCTAGATTTAAATCCAAACTAGTAGCCACATAGTATAAACTGAGGTAATTCATACATTTTTCAACATTCAAATTATTAACTTGAAAGAAAGTAATATGGTCATTAGCAAAACCAAGGGCAACAACATTATCGTGACCAATTTTCAAACCAGTAATATTCCCAATAACAGCTTGTACATTAAGAATACAAAACAGAGGATGAGTTACAATCGCAAACAACGAAGCGCTTAAAGGGAAACCTTGCCTTGTATACCTAGAGACCATCACAACATCAGACAATCTACCATTAACCATTATATTAGACCTGGCCTCCACTCCAAGAAGCAAACTGCATTCTATCACCAACCCCAAGCTTCCTCATCATCCTAACCACAAAGCCCCATTGCAAAGTCTAGCTAAAGCAAAACCATTTTTTGATGAGTTTTCTTACATGCTTCTATACCTAGCATCAGTGTTAAGATATTGTCCATTATTGATCTCCCCCCAATAATCCTAGATTGATCTTCATGAATGTGCTTCCTTAAGAAGCAGCTAATTCTAATAGCAATTGCCACAGTATTGGACATCGCTCATCACGAAATTATTTATCCACTTGCCATGGTCCTCCACATAGAGCGTGGGATTCTCATTTTATGTTTTTGGAATGGTGGCCATGTAGAGCAATGGATAAAAGAGTGCAATGTACATGGCAGTCAACCTGCCATTCGCGATTATGTGACCACTGAAGGAACAATAGAGCTATTCCAAAATAACATTTTGCAGATAATAAATGCGGAGTGGGGGTCATGTACAAAGACCAAAGCCTGTGTATGCTCATTATCCTAATGAATATGCAAATCCCGTGCTCATTTTGTAAGACACCATAGAGGTTTAGACACTACCCTATATTGAGGATGACCTACCTCTCACACACACATAGAGGTTTAGACACTACCCTATATTAAGCATGACCTACCTCTCACACACTCTTCTTGAGTACTTACACAAACACAAGGATCAAAGTTGAAGAAAAACTATCCATGTGTTAACCCTCACGGACACCCTATCGCCTACGATGGACGCCTTATTATTTATTTGGTAGAGTCAAGTACCGGGCTTGTCGGTCCAATAGGAAAAGAGTAGAGTGATCCCCGATGAGAGGCGCACTCTAACTGGAACATTCAAAGGTTAGTTGGCTAAGCATGGGCGCCCAAGTGTGAATGGGGAGAGCTCATATAAAAGTCAACTAAACCTAAAATTCATTCATTCTTTCATTTGTGCAATAGAAGAGTGCTCTTGCTCCATCTCCATCTCCATCTTATTCTTCTTCACCTCCTTGTGTGTGTGTGTGTGTGTGTGTGTGTGTGTGTGTGTGTGTGTGTGTGTGTGTGAGAGAGAGAGAGAGAGTGTGTGTGTGTGATCGAGCATTGTGACGACGGCACGGCGGCGGCGAAGCGGTTGAGCACGGCACGGCGGCGGCTCCTTCTTCTTCGCGGTGAGGAATCCTCCACGACAGGAAGGGTAGAGCGGTGAGTGACACATCAACGCCATCTTTGAGCTTACTAGTTTAGGCTTGTTGTGTGCTTGGAGCCATTTGTGGCTCGCAGACAGTGTATCGGCAAGTTCCTTGCATTGACACGTGCGACATACGCGCACATTTTTGGCACCGCTGTCGGGGAAATGTCGTGCATTAAGCTCGAGTAGCACTCTATGCTTCTTTTGTGGTGCAATTTCAATTGTAGGAAAGGCAAGGAAGGAGGGTGTGTGTGTTGAGAAGAAGGATTTTTTGTTGTTACTGTGTATTTCTTTGTTAATGGATTTTTCAAAGGTACTGTGTTTTTTTCTTTGTGTAAGGTGTTAGTATTAAGGTAGTTATTTATGTGTAATATAAAGTACAGTAAGTAGGAATTAGATCTGTGAGAGCTAATAGAGTGTGTTAGTGTGTAACAGTAGGTGTATTAGTTGTTAGTAGGTAGGTAGAGTGTGTGTGTGTGTGCTCGCACGCAGGCCGCGGCGACCTTATCCAAAAAAAACTTTAAAAAGAAAAAATAAATAAAAAAATTTAAAGGTAGGACCGGGATCGGGAATATCTCCCAGACCCAAGCCCAAGCTCACGCTCAGGCTTAGGCATCTATCGCCCTTTAAAATTACAAATTTTAGCTTCACACGTAGCTAAAAAATGATTTTTTGAGGACCAACGGAGTTTCAGGTGACCAAACATTGTGCTGTAAAGCACACCGCAACCCTCTGAGTGATACGCTCGTTTTGAGCTATCACACACTCTAATCAAAAAAATCGATCATTAAAAAACATTAAAAAATATTTTTAAAAACATAAAAAATGGACGCCTAAAAAAGTAAGCGGTTAACCTTCGAGGTTATTCGTTGACGCTTGTAGGGTGCCAAAGGCACATGCATCTGCGCTCTGGTCGTGTGCTAGGGACGGAGCAACTAGAGAGAATTTCGACTTACGCGAGTTCTCAATATCCACCTACCTTAGGTTCCGGCCCCTCGGCGGGGACCCAAGGTAGTACAAACCAAGACCCGAACATAGCGGCTAGTGACTCTTCCTCTGACTACGACGTCATGGAGGGTTACCCAATGCCTAATCCTGATAGCTCAAGCCAAGACATGCATGCCATGGGCCCATGGTCCGGGCCAAGCGTGCTGAGCCGCTTGAAGGAAACCTTTAGTAGATCCACTCGCTCCGAACATGGAGGTAATGATGTAAACGAGGGAGGTGGGGAAGTAAATTCTCCATTCATGACCAACGTAGACCCTATGCCTTTAGAGAGTGTGCATGTGAATACTCCATTCGCTGCATCTCCTGACTCTTCAGAGTTATTCCCCTCCGAGGTCATATTACCAGATGGTAGAAGCCTTGCCGAAGTGCAAGAGGTTGAGCGGTATATCCTTGCAGTGAGGGAAAAGGAAATTGAGAGCTTACACAAGGCAGAGCAACAAAGAGAGTTAAAATCAAAAGCCCCTATGTCACTATCCTTGCTAAGAGAGAAATCAAGTGCTCCTGACTTAGCAACCGCTAAGGGCCAACCCCTAGAAAGCAACATTGCATCTAGCTCAAAGGAAACCCCTAGCACCTCAATCCTAGATGGAGCATTCTTAAATGAGAACTGGGAGTACGAACTACAAACAGAAACTCTGACCGACCTATACACAGGTCACACCTATCACGTGGGTTGGTTAGATGTCCTACAATCCACAATGGGCGCTACTAGTGTGGAGGATCAACAACAAAGAGTTTGTGAGGTCATCCATAGGGTCATTGAGTTAAAGAGATAGAACAAGGGGATCAACATGCCTTCAACGGGTCTCATGAGATTCTTGGATACAAGAAAGGCTAAACAACCGACCTTATCGCAAATGGAGACTCCCTTGGTAAGTCCGATGGATCCCCCATATGTTGTTTCGCCAGGGGTCTTGGTCCAATCTGAGCCCACAAGTGATAGCTTTTCCTTTCCAAGTCTAGATCATCTTTCCCTTGATGACACCACGGCTACCATGCCTACCCCAATGATGGGCATGCCAAGAAACACGCCATGGACCTCATTTGTTAGTAAAGCACCACTACATAGTAGCACAATGCCAACAACAGTACCTACAAGTGTGTACCAATCGTATGCACCTATGGGTCCATGTACTCATGTAGTCCCTACCCCTCCCATTGTTTCAACTACCTATGCTCCACAACCACAACACCCAAGTTCTTATTTCCATGGGACCATACCGACTAGCATTAGCATATCATGTCTGACTTATGCTATGCCTAGAGTCACACATATGAACTTTGGGCTGCCACATGGCACAACACCATACCAACCGTGGAACCCAAGGGCTTCCTATGAGCCAAGCCCAATGCCAATACCTACACATGTAGTCTCTGGAGCGCCTTCATCCACGGTGCCTGCTCACTTAGGTGACTTGGCAACATTTGCTCAAGCTATCGGTCGATCTATTGCTGAGAATATGCGTAACACGCCTGATAGAGAGCCTAGAGGTAAGGCAGTACAAATAGCCAAGCTCGCACAAAAAATTAGTGGAGACGGAGATATGCAAAATCATATCAAAGTGTTTGAACAAATATGTGATTCTCTAGGAGAACACAATGACCTGCATAAGAGTAATTCTTTAAGCCTAACCTTAAGTGGGAAGGCTGGGGATTGGTATAGAACCCTAAGGGTGGAAGAAAAAAAAATTTACCCTACTCTTAGGAGACTGTTTTTGAAAGAATACATACAAGAGGGGGTGTTTTGGGGTGTAGCCTCTCAGCTCCAAAAAGTCGAACGAGAGGAAGGAGAGTCGATGAGAGACTTTATAAGTCGCTTGAAGCATTTGAATTCTCGTTGCAATCCAAATGAGCGCTTCAATAATAATCAATTGCTTGACAGATTCATTAGGGGATTATGACCTGAGGATATCTACAATGGCATAGTCATTAGAGGTATCACCACTTGGGAAGCAGTCACCACCAATGCGATCCAATTGGAAGATAATTTAATGATTCAAGGAGAAAGAGTGTATGTTGAGCCTAAATCTTTTATCTCGCAATCATCGGGGCATCAACGAATGACCCTAAAGCCTATTGCTAAGGAGCCAAAGATAGCTGAGATGACTTTAGCAGATCTCACCAAGGCTATTCAAGAGAGTCTTAGAGACAATCATGCTCCACAAAACAATCATATATATCCAAGAAGGGAGCAACAATGGTGCTCAGTATGCTATGGTCCGCATAGTACTAGTGAATGCCCTACTTTTAGAGTGAAATTCAATGGGAATTGCAATGCCTGTGGGAGGTATGGTCATCAAGTTAAGGATTGCATAGTATTTAAGCGCGCGATGGCCAATAGACCAACCTTAGCATAGACAGACACACCTCGAGTGCCTACATTGATGCCAACCCCACCTCTTGAACAAACATCACAACACATGGTCCCTAGGGCCCAAAATGTTGTTCAAACAACACCCTTACCACCTCCAGTGCTAGGACCGCAACCACCACATCCAAGAATCACTTCTGTGAATCAAGTGGGTTGTGAGTCATCTATTTCTTGTTTGGAAGGCTGTGAGGAAGATATAGACCCTAATATTGCCTATGGGATGGATGCACTTGAAGAAAGTCCACAATACTACATGGAGGACTATTGGGGACAAGTCAAATCTGTCTATCAAGTAGCTGCTCTTTCTGCAAGAGGCCAAAATATCAATTACACTGCCAAGAGACCACCTCTTCAATGCTATGAGTGTGGAGGTCCACATCGTGTGGCCGAGTGTCCTATTAGGCTACAAAAGAACGTCACACTAATGCAAACCAATCAAGCAATCACGTCTAAAATGCCAATACTCATGTGTAATTGATGTGGCATAGATCATTTGATTGCCCAATGTCCAAATAATCCAAATGCGTCGAAGATCATGCCATTAAACTTGATTGAGGTTACCGATGAGCCATCACAAGTACGCTTGTGGTACAAGTAAATGTACTCACACGATCAATGCTCCAAAAACAAAATTATATTCTTGAAGAAAGAGACACGGCATCAATTGCCCATTCTCAAAAGAAGAAGAAAACACGAAGAAAGAGATCGCAAAACGTAGCGAAGTCAGACCCTAGTTCAAAGACCAACATAGGAACTGGTGACGACCCCGTATATATGAACGACGCTGAAGAGGATTCTGATTCAAATGAAACCATGGAGACCAAAACGACCACTAAGAACGAAACTAACAAGGAAGATCGTCATGAGCCACAATGGCCAGGATCCAAGAAAAAGATAGGAACTTATCCAAACCCTACAGAGGAGATCGAGCGAGTCAAGCAATTAAGGAGTTTGGTAGAAGATACCCAAAGGGATCTAGAGCCAGCACCTACGTAGATCCATATTATAGACACAATGTTTCCTATGCAACAACAACCTCAGAAAGTCCATAGACCCTTAGCCATACCTAGTGTCATCCAAGAAGAAAGTGACTTAAAGTCATGGGAAAGTGGGCATACTCACTTCTTGTTGGAAAGAATGTTTACAGAGGGACTACCTGACCCTATCAAAGAAATGGAGATCCCATCTTCCCCACGTCAAGGGACTGAGGCCCAAAAGATGCCATTAAATATTGCCAAATTGATGGATTTCATGGCTTCTGAAGTTAGAGCCACCATCATGTCCAAACTATATGGAGACCCTGAGCTATTCTTAGCTCTTCAAGCTTTCCTCAATGGAGAACTGAAGGTCGGGCTACCACAATTTGCACAGATGGAAGGAGCTAGGGAGATGCCAATAGAGGAGGAACACTTAGATCCACAACCCAACCTAGATGAGAACCATGTTGTTCTAGAAATACCTCTTAACAAGTTGGGACAATACTTTGAGGGAGATGAATCCAATGCAACCATACCAATCACTACCAAGGGATTAACTATGAAGGGAATCCTTGATGGTGGCGTTGGGGTTAGTATTGTGACTAAAAATTGTTGGGAGACTATGGGAAGACCTCACCTTGCGACCACAACCGTAGTAGTAAAGATGGCCAATGGGTCTATTGTTAAACCTATTGGGATGCTAGAAGATCTCAAGATGCAGGTCTTTGGACATAAAATACGAATTACCTTCATTGTTATGGATTTCTCCAAGCACACTATGGCATCTGAGATGATCTTAGGACGTCCTTTCATGAGGGAAGCAAAAATGGTGCATGACTGGTCTAAAAACCATGTCTACTTGCAGTTCCAAGATTCTGTTATTCGAGTAGATCTTGTAACTGATTGAGCACATCCTCCAGGAAACAGGTTTATAATTGATCATAGATCTGACACCATAGTTCACTCGGCCCCATTGAAATATTTCTACACATGTAAAGCGGACACTGATGTTGGGAAAGATTCTCCTTATATGGATGTACTACCTGGGATGACTGAGTCGGACAATGTGGATTGAGTCCACCTAGCAACAACCATAGACACTTGGGGAAATAGGGGGACGACCTGGGTAACACCTGAGGGGGATGAAATGCCACCACTCGTACCCTTAAATATGCTAGAAGCAATGCATATAGCTTTTGATGACCTGCAAGATGAAGGTTTGACTGGCATTGGGACCAGTAGCGTCTCACAAGACTATAGCCCACACGATTTGGGGTCAGAATCATCAATTGAAATTGACTCTGAGGACGAAGAATCTGAGTTAAATCTTAGTGCAAATGTGGGGACAAACCATTCAGGGCCAGTGGTACCCTAGATGACAATCTATCCAAGGGAGCAGAAGACACAAGTAGTGATTCATCTAGTGACTCTTCACTAGAGATCGGCCATAATCGAAAATTAGACAAGAAAAGTAAGAGATATAAGAGGTGACGATATCGAGCAAATGTGTGTGCTAGAATAAATGAAAAGAAATCTACCGCCGCAGAATGGATTAATTATATAGGAGCGTGTGATGCTCATCGGAAGTTGGTAGATAACTAGGGTGAATACCTTCAAAGTGTTATGTGGTGTAGTCCACAACCCATTGACATCGCACAACTAGAGGCTACAAAGAAGCCAAAGTTGAGCCGTACCGTAAGGAGACGACAAAATCGAGAGTTAGCTCAACAACAAAAGGAATCGAAAGTGAAATCACAGTCCACAGAACAACAGGACCCCACAGACTTACACCCTACACCTGAACATTTCAAATCCTATACCACAGAGGAACATAAGGTTGTGTATACAAAGGCTCAAAGAAAACCTATCAATGGAAGCAATGGAGTCTATGACGGTCCAGTGATAGTTAAGGAAATAGAGTTAGCAGACCCAGGAGAAGAGTCCAAACCTGTCTTCATTGCCCAAGATCTGACAGAGACTGAGGAGTGTGTACTTAAAGAACTTCTCAAGGAATTCAGGGATATATTTGCTTGGACATATCATGATATGAAAGGTGTTCCACCTTCCGTGGTGCAGCACACAATCCCCATGAATAGCATGGCTAAACCAGTTCAGCAACGACCCTATCCAATAAATCCTAAATATGCAAAGATCGTTCAAGAAGAGATTGAAAAGCTTGTGGAATGCGGATTCATATACCCTACTGATTGTGCCAAAAAAGAATGGGAAACTCAGAGTGTGCGTAGATCTCAAGAAGGTCAATGCCGCCACTAGGAGGGACCATTACCCCTTGCCATATTCAGAACATGTTCTTGAAAGAGTTGCAGGGAAGGAAGCTTATAGCTTTTTAGATTGGTACTCTGGCTACAATCAAATCACAATTGCGCTAGAGGACCAAGCTAAAACAGCCTTTATAACCGAATTTGGAGTGTTTTCATTTCATGTTATGGCTTTTGGCTTAACCAATGCTTGTACTACCTTTCAAAGATTAATAAACACTGCTTTTAGAGAATACTTGAGAGAGTTTTGCGAAGGTTTCTTAGATGACCTTTGTGTTTATTCCTCTTGGAAAGAACATCTATCATGCTTACGAAAAGTGTTTGAGAAGTGCAAATTGTATCGCATCTCCTTAAATCCTTTCAAATGCCAATTTTGGGTTAAACATGGAGTCATTTTAGGGCATATAGTGTCCAAAAATGGGATTTCCACACATGAGAGCAAAATTAAATCCATTGTTGAATTTCCACCACCTACAAACTATAAGGGAGTTCAAAGGTTCATGGGCCATGTTGGTTATTACCGACGGTTTATTTTAAACTTTTCCAAGATAGCTCGTCCTTTGTACAAGCTTCTTATCGAGTTCCACTAGACCGCAGAGTGTGACCGTGCTTATGAGTCATTGAAAAAGACCTTGACTAGCGCTCCTATTCTGCGAGTGCCCGATTGGAATGTAATTTTCCATGTGCATATTGATGCATCAAACTTTGCTATTGGGTGTGTTCTAGCTCAACCAGGAGAACATAAATTGGACTACCCCATCAGCTTTGCAAGTCGTCAATTGAATGATGCCGAGAGAAACTACACCACTACAGAGCGAGAACGTTTAGGTATGATTTATGCAATGAAGAAATTTCGTTATTACCTTCTGGCCAACAAGTTTGTTTTCTATGTTGATCATCAAGGCTTGTTGTATCTTGTAAATAAATCTTGTTCCACGGGAAGAATTACACGATGGTTGCTAATTCTCCTTGAGTTTGATTTTACCATTGTGGTGAGACCTGGTGTGAGACCTGGTAAAAGACATGTCATTTGTCTCGCATACCCAATGGTGAAGCCCCTATTGGAGTCAACGATGAATTACCCGATACTTATCTATTCCTAGTCGAAACCATACATGAATGGAGTGGGAATATTGTGAACTTTCTAATTAATGGTTTTCCACCCAAAGAGCTTCGTAAGGACATAGCTCGAAAACTATTAAAAGAATGTGAACCTTACTCTCTCATTGCAGGAACTCCCTATAGGCTAGGGAAGGATGATATTATTAGACGTTGTGCCCATAAGGATGAGTATTTGTACATACTACAAGAAGCCCACATGGGTATAGCCGGAGGACATTTCTCGGGAGGACTAACAGCTAGAAAGGTGTTGCAATCAGGCTATTGGTGCCCTACGTCCTTATTCAAGGATGCATCACTTTTTGCAAAAGGATGTGATGAAGGCCAACGTTACAAGATCACGCAACGAAAGGATAGGATGCCCTTACATCCTGTTAAAGTGACTCGACCATTTGAAAAATGGGGTTTGGACTTTGTGGGCCCAATTAGTTTGGCAGCTCGTAGCACTCAATCTCGATATATTATCGTTGCCACTGACTATGTAACAAAGTGGGCAGAAGCCAGGGCGACACGTAAGGCTGATGCGAGGTCAACTGCCAAGTTTCTCTTTAAGAACATTATTACAAGATTTGGTTGTCCCTTTGAGATTGTGAGTGACAATGGTACTCATTTTATAAATGGAGTAATCAAAGAACTCACTACCAACTTCATGATAGCTCACCATAAGTCCACACCTTATTATCCACAAGCAAATGGCCAAGCTGAGATCACCAACAAAACCTTAATCTCTATCTTGACCAAAACGGTGGAAGCTCATCGCACAGATTGGGATTTAAAGCTAACTTTAGCTTTATGGGCTTATCGTACTGTATACAAAGTTTCCATTAATTGCACACCATTTAAGATGGTGTATGGCCAAGAAGCGGTTATGCCATGGGAGTTTGTCGTTCCTAGTCTTCGAGTAGCTTCTCAAGAAGGTTGGGATGGTAACCCCTTAGTTGAGCAATTATATATCCTTAAAAGGCTAGATGAAGAGAGGAAATTAGCTGTGCAAAATGCACTTGTGGAGAAAGATAGGAGGAAGAAATGGTTTGACCGTCATCTAAAGAACAAAGATATCAATGATGGTGATAAAGTCCTTATATATGGAGTGCGTAACGAAAAGAAAAAGTTGAAATATGTGGGAAAAGGACCATATAGAGTATGTGAGATCACCCCACAAGGAACCATTCGTGTGGAGACTCTTGATGGAGTTGAAACCATTGGATTCCTCAATGGGAGAAAATTTAAAAGATACTATGATCCTTTAAGCCAATAGGAGCTACATGCCATCCATACAAAAAAGGCAGCCAAGGCACATACAGAATTGAAGAAGATACAAGCTCAAGTTGAGGCTAAGGAGCGACAACAACGCATAAGACAAAAATGAGAGGCTAACCTTGGAGTCACACATGCATTCCACGTTGAAACCGATGAGGATTGGTTGGACTCTGACACACCTCTATGATACCCTATTGAGTTAAACAACACCTATGGAAAAGTGCTATATAACGCCTTATTGGACACGGGTGCTAAATATAATCTACTATCATATGGGGTGTGGTGTCAGTTAGGGAAGCCACCTCTATCTGAGAGTATTATCCAAGTCAAGGATGTCAACAAGAAAAAAACTTCAGTTTTTGGAATCTGGCACACTTCTGTCAGTTATGACAATGGGATTGTAGCTCAAGACTTTTTGGTCATGCCTGTTGGAACTATGGAGGGTAATATAAATCTAGGACGCACGTGGATGATAGCCACCAAATGCACTATTGATTGGGGGATAGGGGGTGTCACAACACAGAAACCAACTCTTAGCCCTACCACGCAAGCCATAGTCCCTGAGATATTTCCTTTTAAGGAAATAAAACCCAAAACATTGCATGTCCAAGAGGTTGAACCATATGTCCCCATAGCCCAACTCTCTAGAGATTCAACTGATGTAGTTGAAATAAAGCTTGAGACACACAAGACCCATCCCAATATAACAAAGAAAACATACAAGTGGGTCCCTAAAGCTTCTTTAGCGACCATAGACAGTGCTAAAAGGCAGGAGCCTGGTAAGAAACGTCCCATTTGCCCCAAGAAATGTAAAGAAATGTTGCGTTGGATTCTTAAAAAACTATTGGAAGCCCAAGGCTACTATGAAGTAAATGATCAAATCTGGGTGCCGAAACATAAATTGTGCTCTTACTTGTCACCGGACCCATGTGAGCTCAATCCTGTTGCTCCAAAACAAATTAAAGATCGCGGAAAGGAAAAAATCACGGAATGCTATACACCTGCTCCAGAGCTAGTTTGGGTACCAAAGAAAGAACGATTTGTTCCACCTAGCTCAGGAACAGGAAAATCAAATGAAGCTTCTTGCTCTTCAATTAGTTCGGACTTGTTTAATTTTTTATCTTTACAACTATTTTTGCATTTTATTATATTACAATTTAATGTTTATTGCAGACAAATGGTTTAAATTCTATTACCGATCAAATTGTCTGCCTACAACTGCACATGATTTTTAATTACTTATGAGAATGCAATTACTGTGCCAATGTTGTTTGATTTTGCATTAACTGAAGGAGGCTAAGGACATTCATCTCAAAAGCTCTTCCACCTCGATGAACGAGCTTCAACTCAATAGCTTCTGAGGACAGAATCTACATCAGGAAGGCGGGCATGTTAACCCTCACGGACACCCTATCGCCTACGACGAACGCCTTATTATTTATTTGGTAGAGTCAGGTACCGAGCTTGTCGGTCCAATAGGAAAAGAGTAGAGCGATCGCCGATGAGAGGCGCACTCTAACTGGAACATTCAAGGGTTAGTTGGCTAAGCATGGGTGCCCAAGTGTGAATGGGGCGAGCTCATATAAAAGTCAACTAAACTTAAAATTCATTCATTCTTTCATTTGTGCAATAGAAGAGTGCTCTTGCTCCATCTCTATCTCCATCTTCTTCTTCTTCACCTCCTTGTGTGTGTGTGTGTGTGTGTGTGTGTGTGTGTGTGTGTGTGTGTGTGTGAGAGAGAGAGAGAGAGAGAGAGTGTGTGTGTGTGTGTGTGTGTGTGTGTGTGTGATCGAGCATTGCGACGATGGCACGGCGGCGGCAAAGCGGTTGAGTGCCGCTCGGCGGCGGCTCCTTCTTCTTCGTGGCGAGGAATCCTCCACGACGGGAAGCGTAGAGCGGTGAGTGACACACCAACGCCATCTTTGAGCTTACTAGTTTAGGCTTGTTGTGTGCTTGGAGCCATTTGTGGCTTGCACACAAATGTATCTGCAAGTTCCTTGCATTGACACGTGCGACATACGCGCACACCATGAAGGTTGCATCCTCAACACATCAGACCAAATGACACCAATGTAGATCACGACATGATAAAAACAAATGATCAAGATGGCGACATGATGACAACACATGAATTCAATGACATGAAGATGAAGATGATGACAACAACAACAACAGAAAACGACGACAAAATGAATATATTTTTGAAGAGGACATGCATGATGACCTCTTCACATATGAATGAATGAATAAACAAATTTGTACTACCTAAAAGTACTAGTGAACCTACTAAGTCTAACTTGTGAACCATAGCAATGAATCCGATAGAGAAATGCTATGATGTAGCATGGGACATTGAACCATGGTGATAAATCAAATCAAACCGCCATGATGTATCAGAGAGAGAGAGAGAGAGAAAGAGCAATGAATGTGTGGCACACCAAAAACTTTTCATAGAATATTTAATATACAAAATGTTTATGAATCATCTTCAAAAAGATCTCTACAAGTAGTTGTTGACCTATGGGTCAATAGTATGACATAATTCAACAAAGCCTTATTTTTTGAGAGTTATGAAATGATGCAGATTATGGTTAAAAACATCATTTGTAATGAGTAGTTATTCTAGTTGCAGAAGTCGGGGTGCAATGGCACTTCCAGATTGTAAATACAAAGCCATTTGACCCCTTAAACTTATTTTTGGTTTAACCTATGGTAGCCTTAGTATATAAGGTACCTAGGCCATTTCGTAAAAAAATGACTTTTATCATAATCAAAGTTTTGAGCTACCATCGACTGTGTGTGAGAGAGAAAGAGAAAGAGCGTGAGCTTCATCTTGATGCTACTTCCCTCTTGCTCATCGCATTGGAGATTCAACTGCACCATCACGATAGGCTCAGAGAGAGCTACACAACAATGTCAAGCATTCCACGCAAAATGCAGCACGCATGTTGAATCATCTACGAGCTATTTGTGGTCATAAGTGTATTAAACGATGTATGTTTTCTACGTGCAAGTAGTCATTAGAATCGTGGTGACTTAAGCTACGCATAGGTACTCATAGATTTCAGTTTCACACACTTTCAAAATGTTGCTCTATCTTCATACGCATTTTTCGTAGATGGATTGATGTCCTAGAGGCCATATTTGCGGTCAAAAGATACATATGAGTACACCCTTGTGATCTAGAGAATTTAGGAAGCAAATAGGAAAAATTCCATTAAATTTGAAGCATTTTTGGGCTTGTAAAGGCCATAAGGCAGATCTAGGCAAATGAATGCTTTAATTGATCATATCTAGCACAAAAAGTGTTGGATTTGAATTCTGAAAGTCTTTGTGGGTTTCTAGTGTAGTGAGGGACTTGTGCAGTGAGTTTCACTTCAATTTGATCATCTAGACATCATAAGCGTATGATGTCTAAAGAAAAAATTTAGGAATCAAAGTTGACATCAGAGCATATCAGGGTGTTTAGCACCACAAAACAAGCTTAGAGACCAAGTTTGGGCTGATTCTGAGCACATAGACATCATACACGTATGATGTCTCAAGTCAAGGGCTTGTTTGCAAAATTTTGCCTCATTTGGACACATATCTTTGAATCTAAGGAGATTTTTGCAGATCCAAGAAGGTAAAGGTGAAAAAGTAGTAATTTTGAGCAATTTTGACATCCAAAATTTACTGTGAGCACATATTCTTGTTGTACTCATCAAGGAACACCTTGGGAAGAAGAAAAAATGAAATCTGAGCCAAAAGACATCATACGCATATGATGTCTTCATCATACGCGTATGATGTCTTAGAGGCAAACATCTGAGTATACCATAGTGTCCTAAGGCATAAAAGTAGTCTCTAGCCAAAATTTCATTGCACTAAAAAGTGCCAAAAGATGGAAGGTTCCTACTTGTATTGTCCATAACTTGCACAAAAGATGTTGAAATTGAATTCTGAAAGTTGTTAAGAGTTGCTTGAGTGATAAGGAGTTTGTGGGATAAAAGTCACTTCATTTTGCCACAAAAGACATCATACACGTATGATGTCTGAAGTACCAAATTAGAGGTCAAAACTTGCATCTGAGCTTACAAAAGTGTTTGTCATCACAAGATAGGCCCAAAGACCATATTTTATTCAATTTGAATCACTTTTGGCTTAGCTAACCTCCCCGGGAATTTGCAGGCAACCAAACAAAAAAAGGAGTGATATACCTGTTTAAAAGTGTCATAATCACAAATTGAGACTTGGAGTGGTTAGAGTACATCAAAGAGAGTCTACATTTAAAGTTTGGAGAAATTATGAGTTAGTAGACATCATACGTGTATAAAGTCTCCAGGCACAGGTTGACTATTTTGGCCATAACTTGAGCTCCCGATATCGGATTCAAAACTTTTTTTTATCAAAATGCTCCAGAGTAGCTCTACAAGATTTAGTGCAACCCATGAACAATAATCAAAGACCCTTCGAGTCACTCATTGTTGGTCAACATCCAAAAAAACATCGTTTAAGGCCTCAAAATGTATCTGGAATTTAGGGGTATCTAAAGGGACAATTTGAGCGAATTGTGAGAAAACGGTCACGGTTTTGGACTTAGTTTTGACTTTTCCCTAATTAAAGTACTTGAACACATTGAAATAAGTATTCTTGCATCAAGCTAGATTTCTTGAGCCAAAAATCATGTCTACTTTAGACTCAAACTCAGCTTACACAAGATCTGGGATCCCAACGATAGAGGAGCATCCGGCCATAATGGATCTTCTAAACTTGCAATTAATAAAGACCAATTTTGTTGAGAGAGTTTGGATGAAAGATCATGAGAGTGAAGGACTATATAGATACATTGACGACAGTGAGGTCCACCTTTATAGGTGTTCAGAGCCATACCCAGGAGAGCTAACAACGTCAAGCTCTTATATGTCTATGCATACGGAGTCTGCTGTCCATGGAAATCTATAGTTGTTGACAAGTATGGGCAAGAATACATAGCTATAGAAAGCACAAATCCACGGATTGCATTAGAAATAGGTGGATATTTGTTCAACGAAGGACCACAAAAACCTCCACCAAACACAAGAATTCCAAGAAGGGAGCCACCTGGATTCCCTCCTAGAGTGATAACGAGAGATTAAATGATCACAGAGATGGCAGACATGCCTCCTCAAGCGAATCTCCCTAATAGACCAATCTCCAAGAGAACGGCCAATCCCTTTGAAGAAGAACCTAACCATAGTAGAAAGCCTGAAGAGAGAGAAGGATTGGGAGATTCTATGGTTAGACTTGAAGACAATCAGCGAGTTAGATCGTCCCAAGTCCAGAAATGGGTAAACAAGAAATAATCTAGAGATAAAGATCCAAGAGATCACATAGCGCATTTCAGAAGAGTAATTAGAGCACATGAAGTTTTATATTTTTCAACACAATTTGCGGGATTCACACTAACTCTAGAAGATGACGCGGCTACATGGTTTGACTCAGTGGAAAGACGTGATTTTGAGACTCTAGATGAGCTTTTTGAAGAATTCATCAAAGTATTCTCTCCGAAAGGCATAGCTCACAATACAGTCTCACAAATTCATAGATTTAAATAGAAAGAGGGTGAATCAAAACGCAAGGCGGCATTACGGCTCAAGAGATATGTCAAATTCTATCCAAGAGCAGAACTACCTACGCATGCACGACTGATGCTAGTCTTTATCCAAGAAATGAGACATCCGGATCTTCAAAAGGATCTGCATATGGTAAGGAGCATGACGCTAAACGAATTGTTCAAAGAAGCTCTTTGGGGATAAATGTGAGGAATATAAAGAAAAGGATTGTAAGAGTCAAGAGGACAACACATCCTCTCAACACAGTGATTCACAAATGAGTGAGTCCATTGCAAAACCAACGGCACCTATCGATCAAGAAAAGTTTATCGACGAAATTTTCAAAAGATTAACTCCTCTTGTAAAGTCTGATCCGAGGGAGCCTAAGTGGTGCAAAATTGAGAGGAAATGGACAAACCATACGAGGGAAGAGTGTTACTATAGCATGGAATATGCGAGGGAGAGGTATGTACAACCTATTCCAGTAGCACATACTCTACCTAGATACTTTACGGCGGTGAATGCGCCAGGTCTAGTAGGAGTTTCAAGGCCGCATCCTCTCTTAGGACAACAACCTCCACTGCCAGGTGCTAGAATGCCTATGGACATGAGATACACATTGATGATGGAACCATCTAATAAACAAGCACTAGTACCAACTACAATGTATTATAACAACCAATGTAGGTACTACTCTTTGAAGCGACAGAAGATGAGAGAAACACATGGAGTGGTGAGGCCGGTACAACCTCCACCTCCTGCATTTTGAACTGAAGAAAGAAGATATGAGATGGATGAAAGGACATTACGGTTCATTGTGAATAGAGTCTTAGCTAGGTCAGAGTCTGTTTAAAACCAAGAGGAAATACAAGAAGAAGCTCCTCAAAGTGACGCAAGTCCAGAGATGGATGAACCAAAGACTTATGCACCTAGTCAAAAAACCAAGAGCAAATGGAATAGTTGGAAAGCTAGAAAGGCTAGGACGAAAGCACATAGGGAATGAGAGCATAAATCCCTAGCTGAGGAGCTTACCCAAGCTAAAAAGAAGATATGACAACATGAGGAAAGGGTTGCACCTTCTCTTATGCAGACGTCTCAACCTCCTAAAGAACCATCCACGGAGGAGAAATTGAGAAGTGCTAGTTCAGGAGGATCAGTGTTGGTCAAGAAGGTTAATGAACCCTTAGATGCCCTCCTAAAAGCCTATGAAACACGGCTCAAAAACAGCCAAACCCAAGAACATAGGTGGATGATATATCCATATGCGGAACTAGAAAAGCAAAGGCTTGAAATGTGCCAAAAAATGATTCAAACAGCCAAAGATTTACTAGAACCACAAGTTGGAAAACCTGAGCATGTGATCCTTGTCCCACTTACACCACTAATCCCACTAAACCAACAATGAATAGAGACAGATTCTAGTCATGAGCACGGACCAAACCTCAAGGACTCAGTATTAGAACCAAGGATAGTGTTGAATACCACAGATAACTCTTTTGAGGGATTTAACCAAGCTATACATGAGGGTTGTAAAGAAATAGATGATCTTGACAAATTGTGGAAACAAATCAGAGAGGCCAATGAAGCCAGTGAGCTAAGCAGATGAGTAAACTAGACCGGTGATGGAAGAGGAGTGTTTTTTCCACCAACAGAGAAAATTGAGACTGGTTCTCAAATGAATCTAGAAGTGCAATCGTATTGGGAAGACAGGATATGTACAATCTATGGACAGTCAACCCCGTTTGCTAAGAACACTACCGTCCTATACGGGAAAGAACGAGGCCAAGTTAGATGTTATTGCAGTCCCATCACAGAGAATGTCTTCCAAAAAGGTCATTGATTCAAAAGGGTTAATAGATATTCTATCTACCCCAGTCACTTGTATGATAAAGTTAGCTGAGTTGCTCAGAATAAGACCAAACATGTGGACTACTTTGGAAAAGTTCCTAGAGAAATTTGGCGTTAAAAAACCAATGACTCAAGCGAGGAAGGGATAAAAGAGCTTGAAATGCCTCAGCTAAACACTAAGCCAGTGCCATCTAAGTTGCACCGTACGTTATACGGTGTACGTATAATACACCTTAAACAGGCGTATTATACGACACCCATTTTTATTCGGCCGTATTATACGGTGCCACATCAGCAAAAACACCATATTGTATAATTTCTGAGAAATTTGATCGAAATATTATTACGATCAAAATATTAGTTCGATGGAAATAAATTTGTTTATATACGCTGAAACGGACTGTTTTGCTCATTCCATTGATCTCTCTTCTCTCATCTCACCTATAGGTGAGCCTTACAAAACGAACAAAAATCTAAAAATGTTAGTTTAAATATGTATATTTTTTCTAGTGAAAATTTAGAGCTTGTATATATTTATTTTTATAGGCTTTTGAGTTTTGAGTTACCTGCTCTGTGTGAAGTACATCTTACATTGAGAGGTAAGTTAAGTAAGATAGTTAATGATTACTTGCCTTGTGTAGAGGAAACTCACACTTGGAGGTGATTCAAGGTAGTTAAAGTTAGCAGTTATTTGCTTTGTGTTGAACTATGTTCACACTTAGAAGTAACTTTAGTTAAATAGTTAAATTAAGAGTTACTTGTTGTGTGTTGAACTATGTTCACACCTGGAAGTAACTTACGTTAGATTTATATAATGATTGACTGTTATGTGTAAAACTCACACTACAGACAATTAAGGTAGATTAAATAATAATCTCTCTCTTTGTGTAGAGGTATTCTCACACCTAGAAGAGATTTACAGAGTAGTGAATTTTGATTGCTTGCCACGTGTAGAGTTACACTCACACTTCGAGGCAATTTAGATAGGTCTTTTAAAGATATCTTGCTTTGTGTAGAGTTTACTCACACTTGGACGTTATTGAGATAGGTTAAGCGATTTATTTATCATGATTCATGTGTAAAGTGAAAGCTCACACTTAAAAAAGTATTTTTGGTATTTATAATGTAAAGAAGTTGAAAACGTTGATGAATAGAGTAATGTAAATGGTATTAGAGTTTGATTTTAGATGTGCGTTTAGTAACTAATTCTGTTTGAGTTTGCAGATCTGAAGAAGATGGTGAAAGGATACGAGTGGAACTACGTAGATGAATTGGTCAGTGGGAAGAATACATCAAAGCTGAGGTGTAAGACATGTGGCCATAATTTTAGTGGAAATGCTCATAGGATAAAAGAACATGTTTTCAAAATCCCTGGAAACGTGTTAGCTTGCAAATACCCTCTAAAAGGTATTGCTGAAAAATTTCCCGAGTGGGCGCTCAAGGCAAAGAGCATTCTTGAGGGCAAAAAAAAGGGAGGTCCCAAAATGATGGCTCCATCTATGGCTAGGGACATTGAGATGACGCTCAAGAATGATCAAAACCCTCACTCGACCCCTACTACAGGTCAAGGAACAAGTCAAAGAGGGTGTCATTCATCATTTGTTGGGAATTGTAGCTCTAATCCTACTGGAAGCTCAACTGCTAACATAAGCCGAAGTGAAGCATGGACTAGAGGAGAATTTGCACCAAGTGATCCCACTTTGCAACAGGCCATTTGGGAAACAATGGCTGCTTGAACTCCATCTTAAGTGGACTCAAGCATTTGTTGCATGTGGAATTCCTTTTAATGTCATTCGAAATCCTATCTTCAAAGATGCTTTAATGAGCACGGCGAAGAAGGGTTTTGTGGTTCCTGATTATAATAAGATGCGTACAGAATATTTAGATAAAGTAAAAACAATATCAGAGAATATTTTACAGCGCACAACTCTTGATTTTGTGTCGGCGTATGGATGCACAATTGCTCTAGATGGTTGGACAAATTGCCAGAAGAAACCATTGATTAATGTGATGTTGATTTGTCCAAGAGGTGCCATCTTTCTTGAAGCGATCGATACATCCCTGAAAGAAAAAACTAGTGGATATCTTGTTGGTGTTTATGAGCATTCAATTAGAAGAGCAGGGGGACCTAAATATGTGACAGCCAATGTCACAGATAATGCATCTAACTACAAAGCAGCTGGAAAAGCAATCGAAGCAAAGTATCCAGAGATTACAAGGGTTCCATGTGCTGCTCACACTTTGAATTTTCTCTTAAAGGACTTTGAAAAAGTTCCTTCTATTAAGAAAACTCTTCTAGATGCAAACCACTTGGTGAAGTTTATAAGAGAGCATTCATTTTCTTACGCTTTGTTTAGAACAAAGTCGCCAACAAAAACTTTACAGATTTTTTGTGTGACTGCTTTGCGACAGCATATTACGTTCTCTCCACACTACAGCAGGTAAAAGCAGCCCTTGTTGAAACAGTGGCAGATAGAAGATGGGACATTTGGCTTGATAAATATCCCAAGTATGAACTTGCTACTTTCAAATGCTATCAGCTTGTAAACTCTCCTGTTTTTTGGAGAAATGTAGATAAAATAGTTACTGTCACAGAACCTTTCACTCATCTGATACGATTAGTGGACAAAGAAGCCTCTATCTTTGGATGGGTTTACTGGTACATGCATGAAGCCACTCGCAAGTTAAAAGATAGTACACCTTATGCAGGAAAAGAGAAATCCATGATGATGACATTTGTCAAAAGACGATGGGAGCAGTTGCATACTCCTTTACATGGAGTAGGTTTTGTCTTGAATCCCAAGTTCCAGATGCATGAGCAATCTTCAAACAATGAAGTGATCAGTGATTTCAAGAAAGTGTGTGCTCAACTATTAGGCAATGTGGATGGACAGGTGGCATACACACAGAAGACGGCATACACTAGTAGAGAGGGAACGTTTGTGGATCCTTGGCATATAGATGCTATCAACACGCTTGATGCATCTTGAGAATGAAGTTCAAGAATGTAAACGCTCTCTTGTTGACATGAATGTATTGAAAGAGCGCTTGAGCAAAGTTGAGAGTGATCATGTATTGAAAGAGGAAACAATAGATACAATACGACATGATGTATGTGAGATGAGAAATGCATCCAAATCATGGGTTGATATATGTAAGGATAATGTGGTTTCTACATCTCCTATCACGCAAGCCGTTGTCCAAGCAAAGAATGTAGAGAATGTGGACACTCAAGAATTGCACGAACGACAAAAACGCTCAAAGAACATCGTCATTCGTGGAATCAAGGAGGAAAGCATGGAAACACCCCAATCTCTTGCAGTTGCTATTGAAGAGTTTTTTGCTACACACTTTGGCATGTCAGGAATCATGGCTTATGGTGCACATCGAGTTGGAAAACAAGGAGTCCCTCGCTCGGGAGAAAGACCTATTGTATGTACCATGGCTGATGAGGTAAAGAGAAAGATCATCCTTGACAATGGTTGGATCTACCTCAAAGGAACAGGTTGTAATGTATATGAGGATCGCACTATTATGAAACAAAATGTACGTCGCAAAGCATATGAGGAAAGAAGCAAGAAGTTTAAGATATCACCTCAAGAAGAAAAGCCACTTAAGGAGGATGCAAGTCCACCCAACAAATAGGGACACATGATCTATGAGACCAACTCACGCTTGCGAATAAGCTTTTGGAATTGTAACGGGTATCCATGGAATGCGGGAATTGGCATTGATGAACTTACCAATGACTCCGATGTGATACTTCTTGTCAAAACATGGGAGCATGATGCGCAACGAATTCTTGGATTTGACAAATACGATGTGCATTCTTTGATGTGGGCCAAAAATGCAAAGCAACGAAGAGGCCAAGTAGGCGTAGCATGTATGACCAAAAAGGGTTTGAAAGATGTTTCCATTGTCAAAGAAGATAAGTATAAACGCTACTGTTGGCTAAAAATCAGCCCACCAAATGGTCAAGTCATGTTTGTGGCCGGTTGCTACATTCCTCACTATGACTCCAACTTTTATGCTTGCTTGAATATGGATAGAGATCAGCCCTTTGTTGAACTAAAGGAAGACATTGCTCATTACAAGGATCAAGGTGAAGTCATTGTTTTTGGAGACATGAATGCTCGCACAAATATGCTACAACACGACACACAACAAGTAGACATGCCGCATGTCTCAAGAAGAATGGATAACTCATACATGTATAATCGAAGTTCTAATGATGCAAAAGAAGTGGATCACTATGGAAAGTCACTTCTACATATGTGCAATAGTACCAGAATGCTCATTGCAAATGGTGTATCTCTATGGCAAGGCACCAATGACTTTACATGCAGAAAGCACAACGGTGCTAGCGTGATTGACTATATGTTGTTCTCGGAAGCCACTCTAGAATGCATACAAAGCTTTACACTTGGTGAATCGATTCCGGAATCGGATCATAGGATGTTATGTATTGACCTCAAGTGTGGTAAACGGCCCAAGCATGTAGCCTCCAATCATGATGTGAATCATTTGTACCTACATCTAGACTTCAAACGAGCACTTATATATGCTGATATGGTGGACCAAATGTTAAGCATGATAGAGCATCAAGAGAGCCCAACATTAGAATGCAAGTGGAAAGTTTTCAAAGAAGTAATTTTCTCTTGTGCAAAGGAATGCTTTTCGGTGAAACAAATGTCTTGCAAAAGGTCTAAGAAGGGTAGCACCAAGAAGAAATGGTTTGACATGGAATGTAGTCAAGCCCAAAAACACTTGCTAAGATTGGATGCAATCAAAGACAAGGAAGTTTACTTGGAATGTTCACACACATACAAATCACTTGTTCAAAAGAAGAGGAGAAGGTGGGAAGTCGAAAAACAACTTCTTTTAGCACAAAAAAAAGCACATGCATGTGGCAAGTTTTGGCAAAATCTAAAAGGCAAGCGCGTTGAGAGCTTTGGTGACTTGACTCTTGAGGATATGTATATGCATTGTAAGAATCTCTGTGAGCAACCCAATGTTGATAAGATGGAGTGTTGTAGCTCCCTTCCGTTTATGTCTCCTTTCTTTACCATTGAAGATGTATGCCGCGCGCTTGAGAAACTTGCTACTCGCAAGGCAGGTGACCTTCAAGGTGTCAAGGATGAAATGATTAAATGGACAAGCAAGAAAACACGATATTGGATATGCGATATGTTTAACCTTGCACTTCAGTATGGCATGCCTCATGATTGGAGTGCAAATTGGATCAAACCTTTGCACAAAGGAGGAGATGTAAACAATGTGAACAACTATCGCACTATAATGGTTGGTTCTTTAATGGCAAAGTTATTTGGATGTATCATGGAGATGAATATAAGTGAATGGGATGAAAAGAATGGCAAACGTGCACTTGGCCAAGCAGGTTTTCGAAAGCATCATAGCACTATTGATCACCTTGTCACTCTTCGAGTTCTTATGGAAGCGTCTCGATTGAAAGGAAAAAAGTTGTATTGTTGCTTTGTGGATTTCAAGAAAGCTTTTGACATGGTACCGCGAGGAAATCTTTGGAGACGTATGCAAAGCCTTCAAGTGCCGAGAGAATTTATGAATGCAGTCTTTCGCATCTACCAAAAAGTGATATGTCGATTACGTATGGGAGATGGAATTTCAAAATTTTTTGCAAGCACTATTGGTGTCAAACAAGGATGCCCACTTTCCCCAACCCTCTTTGGGCTACTCATTGATGAATTGGAATGCATAGTTCTTGACTTTATGCATCAAGAAGGCATAGAAGAGGTTAAGATTGGAAATGCGGTGATCATGCTTTTGCTTTATGCCGATGATGTAGTGCTCTTGGCACATACCTTAGAAGATGCACAAAAGCTTATGAGTGTCTTGGAACGCTTTTGCCTACATAGCGGGCTGATCGTGAATGGATCCAAAACCAAGGTTATGCTTGTAAAGACCCTCAATGATGAAAATCCATGCATTGTATATAACAATGAGAAACTTGAAGTGGTAGATCACTTCAAGTACCTTGGCCTTGAGGTTCCATCCAATCATAAATGGAAGGATTGTGCAATGCGTCGCTTGGAAGCCGGAAAGAGGGCCTATTATGCATTTGAGCACATGTGTAATGCAGGAGAGATCAAGTGTTGGGCTCTCAAAAAGTACCTCTTTGACACATTGGTGACACCGGTGCTTCTTTATGGAGTGGAGGTGTGGGGTGGAAGCATCGGGAAGTCTACTTGGAAAGAGTTTGAGAATGTCCAAAAGCGTTTTCTCACCAACTTTCTCCAAGTCAAGACACAAACACCCTACATGCTCTTACTTCTTGAGTCCGGATTGCTTCCCATTGAGGTCTTGGGCATGCAAAGGGTTGTGGAGTACATGCGTAAGACACAACGTAGCCCTTTGCATCGACTTCCTAGAATCGCATATGAAGCAAGTCAAATGGTTCAAAAGACATGCAAGAGCAAAATACTAAGTTCGGGGTGGATGCTTGATATCAAGAAATGGTTTGGAAGATGGGATGCATGTCACTTGGTCAAGGATGCGTCGATCGACTCCCAAGTTAATGAGGCCTTCTTACAACGCCAATGTATCACGGCTTGGGAGAAATCCGGAGGTTCTCGCTTCAGCCATTACACCACACACGTTGCCCCAAACTACAAATCTCTCTTCTTCTCGGAACGAGGTAACCGAACCCATTCCTACATCCTTGAGCCCATCCCGTTGAGTGCGATCCGCACCATTGCCTCCATTCGTCTTAGCTCCCATTCTCTACGCTGCGAGACAGGACATTGGGGCACTGGCGAGGAGTGTCATCGACTTTGCACCTTATGCCCTCGTCAAGTGCGAGAGAGTGAGTACCACACACTACTTGAGTGCTCAGCTTTTGACCACATTAGGTCCTCTTTTCCCCATATATTCAGCCATGATCTCTCCCTACATACCTTCCTCTCCCAACCACGATGTGGACTCTCTATTGCGACGCTCATCTCAGCCATTTTTGAGCATCGAAAGTCACTTATGAACTCCACTCACACCACGTGACATGTTCATTTGGTCCCATAGGTCATATTTGACCTCCCAGGACGATAATAGAACTATCTCTCTCTCTCTCTCTCTCTCTCTCTCTCTCTCTCTCTCTCTCTCTCTCTCTCATTGTAACAACACAATTGTACGACTTACAATTGCAACATAACTTACACAATTGCAACAACATCTGCCACGTCTATTTGTTCCAACAAACAGAGATTTACATATCAAAAAGAGGTTTTAATTACTAATCTTGAGATTTAAGATACAAAAAGAGCTATGCATTGTTTGGGAGATTTAATTTAAATCATGGGCTTGTTCTCCAAAGAGATCAGATACACGAAATTCTGAAGTGCCAACTGAATCACTTGCGTTGGCATTGCTCATCTCTTCTTCGGACACAGGCTCATACCTTGCCCCGTACCATGTCAACTTTCTTTCTAGCTCAGCTATACGAGCGTGCAACATGGTTGGGGTCTCTCCTTGACTTGCCAAATCCACGCCTTGGGTTGCAAGCTGCTCGATAACTGTTTTTTCTTTGGGCAAATATCTGTAACCTCTCTTGCGAGGAGGGTCTTCTTGATTAGCTTCCCGTACATGAATCTTCTTGGCTGGGCGTCCTTTCCCAACACCTCCTGTAGTGGGATGATCGTTCCAATCAACTTTGAGCCGCAATACATAGTAGCAATAACATTGTTGCACAAAGTAAATCTCCACTTGATTATTATTTGGTGGCAATCTGTACAGTTGGATAAATCTTGCAAGGATATTTCGTGCGAGGACAGTGTGTTGCAGATCTGAAACCTTCAAGGGAGGAGTAGCCTTAGCATTTCCACTGACTCGAAATAATGTGTTGCGTACGAAGTGATTCGGGCATAACTGTCTGCATTGCATGTAAGTCAGTGGCTCCCCTTGAAGCTCTGATTCGTCTTGTTGGGTTGCAGCCAAAGCACTGAGATCGCCTTGAGCCACCCGAATCTCTTGCTCTTTGTAAATTTGTTGAGCCAATGCATGATTAAGCAAAGGATCATTAGGCTGCTGTGCATTCTGGTCGGGAGCAATATCTTCCATAATTGAAATGCAAAATAACAAACTTTAGCGAGACAAGTTTTAGCACTTGAAAAAGAGAGATGGTTTAAAGAATTGAGCGATCTAACTTGAAATACTTTAAAACTTCAACTTGAAAAACTTTAAAAACATTGCGCACGTGACACCACACATTGCACACGTGACACCATTAATGCCAAAAAAGTTGATTACTGGTTTAATCATCAATAGGTCTCAAGCCAGATTCGGTTACAATATGATAGCCAACATTATGGCTTCCATTCAAACAAAGGCTTAAATCCCATATCTTAGGTCTATCTGATGGTTTGGGAGATTTTTCACTAGCAAGATGTTTATTTACATTGCGCAAAAATTCGCGCTTGAGAACTTTGGCGGGCTCTGGAATACATGCAAGCAAGTGTCTAAGAATATAGGAGAGACTATATATATCAGATGCCTTGGTGAATGGAGGAGGATTGGTGTTGATATTTTCAGGGGCAGTCCATGGATAAATCTCGCTCAAATTGAGCTCTACATTGAGGGGTGAGATTTGGCAGCTTGGGAAATGTTGCCAAAGTGTTTGATGGTGTACTTTGTCCCTAGTCCGCAATGCCAGCATACACTCCTCGCTCGCCAAAATGGAGTAGAATATTTCTAGTGTGTAGATCATTGTGAATAAATTCGTGACTATGCAAGAATTTAATCGTCTGTAGAAGAGCATTGCATATTGGCAAAATGTTGTCTGTAAACTGTTGTACAGTTCCAGATGTTTGTTGTAACTCTCTGGTTGCAGGCTTGCTTCCATCATGATGACATGCCTGAATCCACTGCTCAAGATGACCTCCATTCCAACGCTTGAAGATCAACATAGGTCTTTTGCTATACCGAACAAGAGCACGGGGCAATATCATGCCACAATGCTGAACAGTTGTAGCAGTTGCCTCCTCTAGCACGATCTTCAATGTCAGGTTGCTTCCTATTTGGTCTTTGTATATCTTCACCGCATAGATGGGATCTTTGAACAGAGGATGAGCCACTGATACTTGTTTCACATCTTCAAAATGTCCTTCATGTAATTGGGGTGCTTGCAAGTGAAAGATGGAATGCTCCCCAAGTAAGTGTAGAACAGGAGGACACATCGTATCATCCAGGTTTACAGTGGATGACTGAGCACCTGATGAAGGAGGTACATCCTCTTTTGTCCTAGGACGTTTTGAAGAGCCTTCGATCTTATCTTTGCTCTTCAATTCTGAATGTAGCTGTGCTACAAGTTGCATTCGCTCTTTGATTCCAGGTTTGGTTTTGATTTTTGGATGAACCATACTTTCAAAACTTCTAGTGATCTGGCCTAATAATTGCTCAACTGTGTTATGCATCACTCCATTAGTGCGCAGAGCTGGGTCAAACAAAACTGGGAATGCACTGCACAACTTCAGCCAACAATGTTCCACAAGTTCAATCACAAAATCATCAAACTTTGCCTGCAGTGGATCAAATGCTCGTCGCAAATGATCTTCTGAAGCTCCATAGAGAGACAAAATAAGAGCATCACTAATAATTTTGTGATGCTGACGCGTTAACTTTTTCTCTACCATGACTGAAGCCTGAAAATACATGAAGGAAATATAAGTAAGGTATATCCAGAATAGATAAAAATTTGACATATATGATTGTTAATAAATCTAAACAAAAACATTTCGTGGCCAATAATAACCTCCAGTAATGAAAGATCTAGACATTTCATGCATCATAATAACAACAGTAATGAAAGACGTGATGGTTAAAGCATTCAAGATTGAAGAATGTATAATATATATCTTCTCCTTGCAGTGCGACACATGGTCAGCAGCAACCAAAGACGAAGAATTCATTAAATCCAATCTCCTTGCAGTGCGATGCAATCGTCAGCAACAACCAAGAACGATGGATTTAAAAATCATAAACCTCTCCCTACAATGAGACACAATGGTCAGCAGCAACCAGAGACGAGGAATCTATTGAATCCAATCTCCTTGGAGTGCGACACGATGGTCAGTAGCAACCAAGGATGATGCATTTAAAAACTCAAAACCTCTCCCTACAGTGCGACACGGTGGTCAACAACAACCAGAGACGAGAAAGTTATTGAATCTAATCTCCTTGTAGTGTGACGCGATGGTCAGCAACAACCAAGAACGATGGATATAAAAATCCTAAACCTCTCCCTATAGTGCGACACGATGATCAGCAGCAACTAGAGACGAGGAATCTATTGAATCCAATTTCCTTGGAGTGCGACACGATGGTCAACAACAACCAAGGACAATGGATATAAAAATCCTAAACCTCTCCCTGTAGTGCGACACGATGGTCAGCAGCAACCAGAGACGAGGAATCTATTGAATCCAATTTCCTTAGAGTGTGCAACCAAGGACAATGGATTTGACAACCCTAAACCTCTCCCTGCAGTGCGACACAGTGGTCGGTAACAACCAAAGACGAGGAATCTATTTTTTTAAAATCCAATCTTCCAATAGTGCGACGCAATGGTCAGCACTAACTAGGAAGAAAAGATGTATAATAGCTAGCTCCTCCCCTTAGTGCGACTCGGTGGTCAGCAACAACCAGGGATGGAAAGCCTAATTGTACAACCTAAGCCACTCCCTGAAGTGCAACACGTAGGTCAGCAACAGTCAAGGACGAAGCGTCTAAAGTCTAACCCCCCTTGCAGTGTGTCACGAGGATCAACACAGCCAAGGACGGGTGTCTAAACCTGCAAACTAACACTGAGGTGTGAGCAAAGCTCCACAGCAACAGTGCTAACAAAAAACAAAATACAAATTAACACTGAGGTGCGAGCAAAGCTCCACAACAACAGTGTTAACAAATTAACTGCAAAAAAAACAAAAAAAACATTAAAAACATAAAGAAAATCTACCTGCTCTGTGGATCGCTTTGGATGTGTTGGGCTCGCTCTCTACTGCTCTCTAAAGCTCTACCAACTGTCTCTATCTCTAGCAATCACTATCGCAGCAGTTCGTTCGAACTACCGCGGCGCCTCTTTTTTTATAAGTATAAATATATTTCGATCGAAGTATATTTCGATTGAAATATACTTCGATTGAAATATACTTCGATCAAACTCTTTTTTATTCGGATATGCTTATATAATACGGATATACAGTGTATAAATCCATATTATACGTACAATTTATAATATACGGGCGTATAAATGCAACCCAGAGTGCCATTAAACAAGGTAGACGAGTACTATGAGGGAGAACATGGGAACATCACTCTTCTTGTGGAATTCCAAGGTGTAAAAACCATGGAAATCCTTGACAATAGAGCTGGTGTTGCCATCGCAACAAAAGAGAAATGGAAACAATGGGGAAAACCAGCAGTGAGAACTACTAGGATGAAACTGCATCTTGTAGATGGACACATGGGAAAGCCCATAGAACTACTAGAAAAAGTAGTTGTTACTTCTTATGGCATTGAATATGAGCATACCTTTGCTATTGTTGACTTTGGCAAGAAGAACAACTATGACATCATTCTAGGAAGACCATTCATGCAACGATTGAAAATGATCCAAGATTGGCGATACAACCATATATACCTTAAGACACATGGAAACCACTACGAGAATAAATCTTAAGGATCATAGTTACAAGGACGTGAACCGAACCCCTCTGGAGGAGTTTGATTCCGCTACAATAGCAGGATCGGAATTTCTAGCATGGTTGGGTAAGCCTAAAGAAGTATGGACGTGTGGAGTTTTGTAATGCAGAAGCTTAAAACAAGAGGAATTTATCCTAGAAAGGGTGATGAAAGATAAGGATTATATCCCATAACCATTTCCTAAAGAATCATTAGAGCCACTAGAATGGGAACACATCTTGGCTACTATGGATGTGTGCGCTATTCAAGATAGTCCAACAACAAATTTTTGTGATAAAGATGGCTATGATGTCATTCCTTCTTTTGCATTGAGTGTGATCTAGGAAAACAAAGAGAACCAAGCATCAACAAGTTCCCAAGATAAAGAGCAAACAAAGAAATGTCACGAATCAAAAGACAAAGAACAAGACAAGTTCTACAACTTTGTAGAACACTTGGAGCTTCAAGAAGATGTCGACTATGGAAATCTAGACAACCCAATAGGTGACATAAATAAAACCTCAACATGCTTATCCAGATCAAAGGCCAGGAACCAATGTCATTGTTATAAGAATAAAGTGCATCAGAAGTGGATTTTAAAAATCCCCAATGGTGATGCAACCACAATGAGCATCCTCATATGTGGCTCCTATACAAGAAGAAATAACTCAGCCAAGAAGAACACGACCATGCCAACGAGCTAACAATGCTCTAATAAATTGGCTAGAAAAGTTCTTCTAGAAACAGCAATCCAAGAGCAAACAGATAGTAACTTTCCATAACCAGCCAAACCACCAAGGGAAAGTGCCACGTATCAACATTGTTGAGGATAGTAGTGATAGCCGATTTTCAGAAATCAAGAAAAAAAGAAAAAAAAGATTATCTTTCCTCTGTCCAAAGCCTCGGTGTCACCGTCGAAGGGCTCGGAAATGCCCTGGTCAACCTCACGGCCCTAGCTTTTACTGGCATGGCCTCGTCACATGGCCCCCTCACTTGGCCTACCTTATCCTCCTCATGGCTTGGCTCGTCAACAACATTCTGCAAAAGCTTCACACACATCCACCCCGCCAACTCACTCTCGCCCTATCTCCCATCACCCACTCTCTCACCATCCCTCTCCCACTCAGTCTCACTCCCTCCCTCTCTCGCTCTCTTTTTAGTTGAGCCCATAGGGTGTAAGGGAGTATCTCTCTCTCTCTCTCTCTCTCTCTCTCTCTCTCTCTCTCTCTCTCTCTCTCTCTCTCTCTCTCTCTCTCTCTCTCTCTCTCTCTCTAGTCCAAAACCTCTCTCTCTCCCTCATTCCAGCCCCAACCCCACCTTCTCCCTCTCTCATTCTCGGCACACACTCCCTCTCCCTCATCCACTCCTTCTCTCTCTCATCTCTCGTTGACAACGCGCTCTCTCTCTCTAGCTCTTGTCCGCGGCCCACATGGCACAGGGCTCAGCCGTTCTCTTTCTCTCTCTCCCTTGTTGCCTACATACACCCACCTACACTCACTCTATACACACACACACTCAGCCTTACCTTCTCCCTCCCCTGGCCCGCTACTCCCTCTCCGTCTCCCCCACCCCATTGACTCTCTCCCCTCCTCTCGTTTCTTGAGACGCCATGCAGCCCATGCGGGCACAGAGGGTAATATCCCTCTCTCTCTCCTCACCCCGTGCACCCTCCCTTGGCCCGCTCTCTTCCCCACCTCGTTGACAAACCCCCCCCCTTCCCTCGCTCTTTGTCGGCCATGCGTTGGCCAGAGCCCTCTCTCTCTCTCTCTCTTTCTCTCTCCTGCTCCCGGCTCAATCCCGAAGGCAGCCAAATTACCGAGGCCCTCTCTCTCTCCTATCCACACACACACACACACACACACACACACCTACTCTCAACTCCCTCACCCTCTCACTCACCTTCACAGCGCTCGCCATCCCCTCGCTCACTCTCTCACACTCCCTCCCTCTCTCTCTGTGACAGCAGCCCATGCGGTCGCGATGAAATTCTCTCTCCCTCTCTCTCATAATACACACACACCTACACACTCATACACCCTCTCCCCTCCCCTCTCTCCCCAGCGCCCTCAATATCTCCCTCTCTCACTCTCGTTCTCTCGCTCTGTTTCCCTATGCACCAAGCATGTAAAAATATATAAAATATATATATTATATATATACATATTTTACAAAATTACCACCCTCTCTCTCGTTCCCACGTATGCACTTTCGTTTACACACACCTACACACACTCACATAACCCCCACATACATACACACCCATACATATATGCACGCACACACAACACATAAACCCATGCATACACGAGCACGCTTACATGCACGAACATAAACACACCGAACACGCACGCATATACGCACACACTAGAAAATAATAAAACCGAAGGAATCAATGCCAACGACAAAGAAGAAGAAGGCCAAGTCACGCGCCGTCGACGTCGAAACAAGAAAAGATGTCGAAGGCATGCCCCGACCGCGGCCTCGAAAACAACGAAGGTGCTACATCAACGCACCAGCTAAGCCCGCCGTTCACCGGCATCTCATCCACGACGCCCTCTTCAGTGAAATCCATAGGTTGTCATCATTTTTTTCCCAGTTTCAAACCAAATCTTGTAAAAATCCCAATTTGTAAATTATCACCTCTCTCTAGGTGATGGCCACAAAGGCCCACCTAGGAGTTTTCATTTTTTTAATCCCCAAGACAAAGCAAGGGTCAACCATCTAGCACCCACCGCCTTGCTTTGTCTCCCCTGATTAGGGCCCTAAACCTAATCAGATTACCCTAACCAAAAAGCAACCAGCACCTATAAAAAGGCACTAAGAGGTCACTATCGAGGGGGGGGATCAGCACTTGGTAGCATTTTGGTGGGAGGGATTGGCAACACTTGCATCACGAGAGAGGGGATTTAGTGTAGCATTTTGGGAATTTGCACTATGTGAAGAATCTATGTCTACACCCTGACTCCAATGGTCGCCACACACACACTCATGCTTGCAAAGTCTCCGTGTCTGTGAGTCACCTCTAGAGAATGCACTATTAGGCTCACCATCTCTCCCTCTATCTCTCTATCACCATGGTTTCCACCGCGCCGGAAATAAGATTGCTATGATTATTGCATGAAAATAGTTTTCCCTTACACCCTGAGGGTTTTCATCACCTACGTCATTCTCTCTCTCTCTCTCTCTCTCTCTCTCTCTCTCTCTCTCTCTCTCTCTCTCTCTCTCTCTCTCTCTCTCTCTCTCTCTCTCTCTCTCTGTGTGTGTGTGTGTGTGTGTGTGTGTGTGTGTGTGTGTGTGTGTGTGTGTGTGTGTGTGTGTGTGTGTGTGTGTGTGTGTGTAGAGTTTGTGTTATTTCCAATCATTGTTGTCTGCATCCTAGCCGCTCAAAGCTAGGTGGTGCCCCTATTTGCTTCACTGTGGCCGGCTCGGCGTGCATCGGCTCTTGGTGTTTGAAGTTGTCAGGGTCCGTGTCACGCTTTGCGCTTGTCATTTGGTGCCCCCATTGAGGATGGCTTCTCAAAAACCTTCAGTTTACAATGCTGAAGATAACGCACATCATCAACCATGGACAATGGCTGAAAGAATTCTCCAACTGAAGAACAGAGGAGGAGGAGACTGAAGAGGCATTGACCGCCTTCATTAAAATACTAGTGCAAGAGGTAAGCTCTCCATCTTGTGTTGCTCGTTCTAACCGCAAATTGAGAGCATCAGGTGGAAAGGCTATGAAGTGCCATCACTGCTGTCGACCAAAGCACACTGTCAATGAGTGCCAGCAATGAAGGTAACGAAGGGGCTGAAATCATCTACATTGACGTTCACCGTGAGGAGGTTGTCCATATCAAAGGAGGAAAAATATCGATAAGACCTCTCTTTCCTAAGGAAACTGCAAACAAAGGTATAGCCTCTACTCCTAAGTGGCCAAAAGGGGTTGCTCAAGCCAAAGGGAAGGAAGGGCTAACCCAGTTTGGAAACACATAACCCCACAAGAAGAAGCACCTGGCCATACGAGTGCTTCAAGTTCAAGAAGTCGGGTCATGCCTAGTTTGCAAAAAAGAAGGTCATCCAAGGCAAAGTGGCAGAAGGTCGCCTATCCATTTGCACGACGCATGCGAGTACTAGCAGTCCATTTCGACAATCTCGAAGAAGAAGTGGTAAGAAGGTTCCCATCCCCTAAGGAGGAGTGATTCGGCTACTGCTCTCGCTGTTTTGGAGGACGGGTAGAGGGTCTTCCTCCTCTCCCCGTATAGCTCATCCTGAAGAAACTCTCCACCACGGGTGAGACCCAGTGGGCTAGAGACAAGTTACAGCTAAATGGGGTGGAGTTCATGCAACGCATCGACTACGGTAATTACCTGCAGTTGCTGCTAGCTAAAAGGCTAGGAGTAGTCAAACACGTTGCCATCACCCTGTTCATGTTGAGCGACGAAGGAAAAGTGGAGCCTATGAAAGGCGACGACCTCCTGTGGATGTGCCGGCAGGGTAAGAGTATAAGTAAGTGCTCCACCTTCTATGCATCATGGAGAACGGACTAACAACCTTCCCGTTTAGATTTCTGCAACACATGCATGTGAATATTTATGTAGATAGGAAAATCTTCTACCAACAGAAGATTGTGTATTTGTTTGGTGTTGCGGTGCTAGGAGAAATCCTTAGTTCCCCAAACTCTATTATTCTCTCCATATTGGATTACCACCACTCTTTCAATGTTTCCATTTTTATCATGTTTTAAATCTATCCACCCAACCCTGTAAAAAGCCGCTATGAGCCGCCAATGTCATTAAGGTTATTAAAATAAAGTTAAAAAGTTTGTAATTTTTTGAGTTACTACCATGGCAAGTGTCTCTTTTCCCACATTCAGTGGAAAGAAGGGAGAAGACATCACCACCGATTTTCTGGATGACTTCGACATCGCTTGTGTGTTTTCCAACAAGGATGACGACGCCTCACGGCTATGAATTTTTCTTCTACTGATGAAAGTAGAGGCCAAGTCTTGGTACAATGCTTTGCCCCAAGCTACCAAAAATGCATGGGATGTACTATGTGCTGCCTTTGTGAAGAGGTTTGGTGGAGCACAACCTCAGAAAAGTTATGGCAGCTGCTGACGAAGTTAAAGCAGTGAGGTCTACTAGAGTATGCCACTTACGAATCCAAGTTTGTGGATTTGTGGGAGTGATGGGTTGCCTCACTGGAGGAAGGTGAAGGAGCACCTAATTTCCTAAAGAAGGACCTTTTCATTACTGGCCTATGGTCGCCGCTTAAAGAGAAGGTAAAGGGGAGGTTCCCTGCAACGTGTGAGTTAGCAGTGGAACCAAATAGTGTGAAACTTGGGATAATACGCACTTGAGATAGAGAAAACCACTTGGGTAATTGCAAAAGTTGCAAAAAAGTCCTAAAAGTAGGTTTGAAGAAAGAAAACGTGATTTTTTCCTCAAAATCTACTAGAGTGGGAAATTGTGGCCAAGATTTGGACATTGGTAGACCTTGATGCAAGGATCCAACCTATCAAGTCAAAAGTGAGATTGGGCTCCTATGTACTAGATTAGGCCAAATCCTAATCAGAAAGATGATTGAAAGAGGAATAAGTGACCACCAACATTCCTCAAGAAGCCTAAAAATTAGGCATGATGCATGATTACATTCTTGGGAGTGTGGTGTGCTTGTGAGAGAGATAGAATGAAAATCAGGTCATAAGTTAGTACAAGGAAAAAAACACACTTTTTTCTTTCAGAGAATAAAGAGCACCATTTTTTGACAAATTTTAGTTTCAAATTTTGAAGCAAGCCATGCATAGCAATAGCAGCCTATTGAAGAAAGAAAATTGTGCGTGATGTGTTGTTGTCTACTAAAAATTTGTGTATACACCATTTGCTAGCTTGACTTAACTCCACCAGTGCTTTAGTTTGTGTTGAGTCTTGTACATGCAAGGTGCACAAGGGGAGTTGGAGCAAGGTAGAGGTTCCAAAGGATCTAAAGAATTCTAGGTAATAGGTCAAGATTCAAATTCCCATATTGTTCACGTTCTTGACGGCGAGAGCTTGGTACAGGTCAGGCAATAGACTACCAAGAGATCAAGTGAGTCATGGGTCTACTAAAGAGAGTGTCAATTAGGTTAACTTAGAGCACCTATCAATTGTTCATGTGAAGAGGTAGTCTTTAACACTTCATCAAAACAAGATTTCACTATCCTTATGGCTGAGAGAGCACCACGAATGAGCTATTATAGTGAAGGAAATGGGGCTGGTACCTCAAGGAAACCAGAAATCCCATCGACCATGCAATTATACTACCATTACACTAATAGTAAAGGAGCCAAAATTTATGTGGATATCCATCATAAATGCTATGTTTGTGAAGACTTGAGAAACCCTGAGTTTCAAGAACATGTAGAGGCTATTGACAATGGATACCGATACATTGACGAAATGTCATTTGGCACAACCTCGGGTGAAGCTTCTTGGACATGTGATATCAAAAAATGGGATTGAAGCAGATCCAGAGAAAGTGGAGGCTTTATTGATGCTGTCATCTCCAAAAGATAATAGACAATTGGCCACTTTCATACAAAAAGTTAAATATATGTCCTGCTTCATACCTTTGGCATCACAACTATTATATCCCTTACAACAGACAGTCAAGAATGATCCCTTGGAATGGTCTCATGACTGTGACGATGTTTTTGATAGAGTCAAGGAGGTTTTGAGTACACTTCCCATTATGCAAGCTCCTGATTGGGAAAAGGAGTTTTATGTTAACCCATCAGTGGGAGATGATGCTATTGGGGCTATGTTATTGCAAAGGGGGTAGGAATCTCAATGTATGCAGCTTGTTCATTATGCTAACAGAGTGAAGACTCCTCATGAAAGAGATTTTTCTAAATTTGAATTGGTGACGAAGGTTTGCCTATCTTAGGACCGATAATCATGATCTTGTAGATGCAATGGGTATGATTGGGACCAAGGACAATGTTGATGAAGGAATAGAGAGACCTCCTCTGGAGAATGATCCAAGAGCTAAATTCATAGCCATGAAAGATCTTGAGAGAGTGCTTGTGTATAATCCTAGAGTGGGGTTATACAAGATGACGACCAAGGAAGGGGAAAACTATTATAGTAGAGAAGACGTGAGCCTAGTAAAGCTTACTGACATCAAGAAAATGTACATGTATGTCTCAATTTGAAACGAGAAATGGCCTATTTTGGTTGACAACAATGGGCATGAGTATAGATATGCATATGTGACGGACATGGAAAAGATTTCATGTTGGGGAGAATGATTTTTATATAAATCAAATGGCCCGTAAAAAGCCGATTGACAAAGAGGTAAGTTTTATGTATATATTCATAGAAATTCCAACCCATGTAGAGAGCACCCACAGGACACGATCGAGAGCACCAAGAGTTCTAGATATTGGGATGAGAGGGAGACACTTGTCAGAACCTGAGCCTATCAAAGGTGGCTTTACGACCGTTAAGTCGCAAAATGCATGGCATCAAAGTACAATGGGTCCAAGGATCCCCATGCACATTTTGGATTATTTAAGCAAGTATTGAGATCCGACTACGTTACAAATTTCCACATCCAATTTAAAGGTTTTGGATTGGCCCTGGAAGGCACAACCTTACTTGGTTCTAGCCTTCGAAAAAGGAAGACTATGGAAACATAGAAGCACTATTGTAGGATTTTGTGGATGACTTCTCCATGAGAGGAATGAAGCAAAATACAGTGTGACAGATTCATTCTTTCAAGTAGAAAGATAGTGAGAAAGTATGAGAGGCTACCTTGCAATTCACACAATACATTGAAAGGTGCCCACCACATGAGAAACCTTAGGAGGATCACCAAGTAGTGCTATTCATTGAGCGGAATTAAGACTGAGCACCTCAAGAAGGATTTACACATGAAAAAATGCACAAATTTAGATGAGATCACAAGAGAAGGTGTCTATCTAGTAGAAAACTGACTAATCTATGGGGAAGTATCACAGCATGTGGATACTCTCTTGACATACTCTCATTCGACAACTAGTGGATCAAATACATCAAAGAAGACACCATTGCAACAGTCACCGATGAATACTGAACAGTTTGCAAATGAGCTCATGAGAAGAATGGGGAAGAAGTTAGGAACCCAGGACCAGAGAGTACCATTGTTGAGGTGTTGATTAACATGTGGAGAAGACTATCTGATATAGCATTGTTCCATGTTACCACAGCCATATCCTAAGCAAAAGGAGTGTGCCATTGAGAACAAGTGGAAAAAACATACAACTGAGAAATGTTACTATAGAAGAGGTCAAGTTAGGGAAAGACCTTATCAACCTAACCCAAGCAGAGTGAAGCATAGCCAAAGGATGCTAGCTTAGGAGGTTTGGTCCTAGTCAACAAAAAATGAATGATTTCAGCTCAGGAGGTTTGGTCCTAAAGAAATGAATGATAGAAAAAAAAAGAGCTTAAACAACACAAGTGAATGAGAATGAAGTAATGAGATTTCACTTGAAGGCAGGGATTGTTAGGGAACTTCAAACAAGAGAGGTGAGAAAACGAATGAAACAAAGATATGACATCCTCAAGGGAGGCAAAATGCAATCACATACCAAAAAGGGTTGACAGATCAAGTGGTAGAGAACACAACAGATGATTGTGTGTACCAAATACCTCCTACCATGCCAAAGATCAAAGGTGATTGGCTTGAAGAAATTTGGGATGTAGTTAGGAAGGCTAGAGATGGAAACCATTCATGGGAATTAGTACCTATTGTGAAATTCAGCCTCAACAAAGGCATGATGGACCTAGAAGTACAATCCATGTATGGCGACCAAGGAGCTGAAAGATAGTAAAGAAGAAACCCTTAGGGAGTTGCCCTCTTACTTAGCATCGAGGCTATATTTTGAATATTTGTACAAGTCTGATACCAAAATTGTATTGGGTTTGAAAGTAGTCTCAAAGGCATTCAAAATAGTGGAAAACAGGGAATCCCTACAAGCGCACAAAAATATAGCATGCAAAAGGAGGTCAAAAAATAGCCATACCTTGCAATCATGTATAAGAAACAATTGTTAAAGCATGCTAGCAAAAAGAGGAAAACAACAAGAGAGAGTAAATGACATATAGCATGTAAAGTCTCCTGTAGACAACTCATCTTGGTGGTAGAACTTGAATGGGCACCAGGTGCAAGTCACCAAAGAGTCAATGTTGAGCATGTCAAGGGTTCAAGGGGGGGGAGGATGCCTATGCTTGTAGTGCACATTGGTGGTTGTGCTACTATGTACGGTAGGCCACCAGTATATAGCTAGGCTTTGAGGTTCTACCCTCACCATATTATCAAAGTGTAGAGCGTGGTACACCCTCTAATCCTCTACAATTGGGTGGTGGACACAAGCTCCTTACCTCTCCCCCACTCTTGGTCATGGTAGAGTCCGTGACTTTGTGTCGTAGAAACTTGTTTTTTGTGTGATACACCCTTGTGAAAGAAGATATAAGTGCAATTTATCCGTTTTCTCATAGTGTATAATATATTTGTTATATAGGTAGGTACATCCCCTAGGAGCACAAGATATTGTTAGTGGTTGAGTGTGAAGGTTGTGTATGATACATAGAGGTGGCTAGAGTAGTTTACTAGCCTAGAGATGGTGCAAGGAGCATCCAAACATTTTATATCATATCAATCATTATGATGGTTTTAATTATCAATTGAAAGGGAGAGATTGTGACAAAGACTACCTTGGGTCCTTATATATTTATATTTCTATTTTGTTGTTAATAACATTTTGACGAGTAAAGGGAGCAATGGTAGAGCTTTTTGATAGCTTTCTCACTAGCACTCCTAAGCCTTAAGTCAGTAGTCCTTTAGGATTATCTGATTTACTCTTCCTTTTACCTTCCACTAGTTTTCCAAAGATCTTTCTTGCTATTCATGGTGTGTTTCTCCTTTTTTGATGGTTGTTTGCTAGTATAAATGTTTGCTAGTATGCAAGCTATCAAACATACCAGGCTTTGACTAGGTTCTGATGCTTGACTTTGCTTGTTTGTGTTGTAAACAAGATGGTGCTCAAATCACTAGGGTAAGCTTCATCCTTAGCCCATGCAAGCAACATGCAAAACACTTTCTTAGATGCATATGTGGGGTTGTTCTTCAGACAGAGGGGTTTTTCAAGAAAAAATTTATGTTGCTCTCTGAGATAAACTTCCCACTGGAACACCCTATCCCCTAGCCTTCCTCTTTTTCTTCATTTATGTAGTTTCTATTACCATATCTATGTGGTATTGATACATGTGAATGCACTTAAGTCCACCGGGGCATTTTTTCCCTCGCTACAAGGTTTTTCCCCGTGCATTGTATATATACCTATCACTCTAGGGCTAACTTATCTTTCCATTGTGCACCAAGCAATATACTCTTTGTTGTGTGCCTTGAATGTTAGCGGTTCACCACGATCAGACATCTATAGCATAGCTATTTGGCACTAGCATAATCTCAATACTTAGGGAAGTGACTTGGATGGGACGCAGAGGCTCTTTGAGGGTGTCAAAGAGTCTCTTTGAGGGTGTCAATTTCAAGAAGTTAACCTAGCAAGCTAACCAATCAACACAACTAGCAAACCATCACTCTCTCATCTAAAAACCTGCCAATGTCCTATCTAGGAGGCTTGAGGGGGGTGCAGAGCATGTGTCAAGATATTACAGAGGCTTTCCCAATTGATTGGATCACTCCTCTAGAGGTAATAGCTCCCAGATGGATAGGGGCCTTCATGTGACTGGAGGTCCTCATTTGCAGTTCGTGCTTGCTTGGAGTTCGTACCCCACATGCTCTTTGACATTCAAGGAGAGAGTCGCCTTCACAGATTCTCAGTAGAGTATTTATAGGTTGTAGAGTGTTTCTTTTAGAGGATACAAGTTGTGGGAATCTGTGGGAGGACTTGTGTCATAAATCTTGACCCAACAGATCTTGAGCCAACCAAGCCACTGGTGGCTTCAGGCTTGGGAGAGCTACCCTCTACCATGAGTACATTGGTGGGACCCTAGAGAGTGGTTTTGGAGAGATTCCTTCTCTTTGATCGATCACCCTGGGATCCCCTTTTACAGTATACAGTTTGACTAGGGTGCCACATACTTGCCACATACTGGTGGCACAAAGAGAGACTTGTCCTGCTACAGCACTTCATTAGCAAGAGGAGGGTCTCACAGCAAAGTTCTTGTTAGGTTTTTGGGAGCGATTGTGAGAGTGCACGCTACTGAGGAGAGTTACAATGTTCCAATGGCTAGTTGCACACATAGCTACAATAGTTGGGAGTTGGCTAGTACACATTGGCTTCTTGCCAGTCTATGTAGCTTGTGGCCATCCTTTGGAGAGTTAGTGTCACTCTCTATGGGACTGCCCCATGGTTAAACAGGTTTGGCTTTGGGTTCTTTGGTTGATGCTAGCTCTTTCCATAGCTTGACATTACACTTGGGGTGTTGCATCTTGGTCCACTCACGGGCCCTGTGCTCCATTTTGAGTTAGCCTCCACCAATAGGATGATAGTGATCTAGGGGGGGGGGGGGGGGGGGGGGGGGGGGGGGGGGGGGGGGGGGGGGGGGGGGGGGGGGGGGGGGGGGGGGGGGGGGGGGGGTGGGGGGGGGTCAACATACACTCTAGCTTGCCACAGAGCTTACCCCCTACGAGTTGTGCAATGAGAGAGAGGTGTGTTGGGATCTCATTTGTGGCCGGACACTCCGGTTCATTTTGTAGGCCCACTACTTTTGCATCTTCAAGGCTCACCCTATCCCACTGGAAGAGACTGTTTGTGACTTTTTATTGGATCTAATTCATAATCTCGGGAGTCAAATCGAGAGACTTCAAGGCAGCTCCGACTGCATGCGGTAGCACAGACAAGCTTTCCTGCAACTCTAGCACTCAATGCCTTTCTTCACCATGGTCCATGGTGTGCATACTAGATGGCACTACTGGCCACTAGTACGGATTTTTCCTCCTCCCATTCTCTAATTTAGCCTTCATTGTACATATTTTGTTTACTCACTGGGAGAGTCTCCCCATATTTTTGATGTAGCCCTCTCTAGTAGAGGTGATTTGTAGCCCTATGGGAAATTTTATTAACTAATGGAAGGATCTTTTTCTCAAAAAAAAAAAGATTACAATTTTGGAGCTTTTACAAGGTGTGGTTAGCTAGGAGGGTGCCCATTAACTACATTGACCAAACGCTCCCCCCTTCCTATACTTTGCACATTCTCGTGCAAGTCGCTCTACTACTCTTTAGTAGTTGAATTTCCTTTTCTCCAATGTCTTGGTGATTTGGCTGAACTTTGCAGCTCAAGCAATGATATTGGCCTAGACTGATAGATCTTTGAATGGATTGTTCATTAATGTGCTTTGATAGGCTATAAGACTCGCCTGCAGATCCTTTGTCAAGGGGTTGAACATGGTTGAATCCATCTCAAAGAACCCTGTCATGAAGGCCTCCTCAAAGGCCTACATGTAATGAGAGGGGAGGAACATTAGCCTGCCATACATCCCCATGAGTATGTACCTTGAGGGGGCTTTGGTTTTCATATGCCCTCTATGCCTTTGATGAACACCTGTCACACGGGTGTTCTTCTATGTCGGCATCTTCAAATGCTTGGATGTGGGCGATGATCATAGCATTTGGTATCTAAGACTTGGTATATCTCTCATGAAAGTAATTACTGCCTTCATTGTGTGGACCATGTATGCCTCTGTTAGTTTTTAGATGTTGGCAGGCTTGGAGAGTACTAGGTAGTTCAAGACTAAGGGCCTCCTACTCTACCATGTGTAGCATGTTTCTTAGGATCACTGTCATGGGATTAGGCAGTAGGTTGGGTCAATCATGAGGTGTTGTGGAGCACTTCTATAAGTAGTCTATCCTGGGGCCATTTCTTGAACCACTTCTTCCTCCACAACGGGCTCTCCAGGATGAAGAGCACTTGATGGCAATTATTGGAACATCTTCATAGTTGCCCTTGGCATTTGGTTCTAGTGCTAGTAGAATCTTTCTTTTCCATAATAGAGCTTTCTACTTCATGAGAGGGAGTGCCACCATTTCATGGCCGAATTTTTGACAGCCTCATCTGGTTTGATGATTAGAAGTGTGGTTGATTCAAGCACTTTACACCCATACATCTTGTACTCCTTGTGTGAGCCCTCTGGCATGTCTTTAATCCATCTCTTTAGCTCAACTCCTACATTTTTATGCTTTGTTTCTTCTTCAAATTCATGAAAATATCCCCTAGATGACGTGCTTGGGATGTCCATGGGGGTGAATTTGTACTCTCAAATTCTATCATCTGTTGTGTTTGAGTGATGGACACAATAGCTCTTGATTGCAAAGCACTAATCTCCAAGGCTTTGGCTTGGAAACTCCTTCATGTGCATGCCTACTTTGTGAGATCGGCTTGTGATTTTGCCGACTGTTCCTTGAGCTCTTTGATCTCCTACTCTTTTTGGGGGTTATTTGTTAACAAACCATCCATGAGGAGCCGCCGGTGCAACTTCTCTTGTTCTAGCTCAGTTTTCAAGGCTTTCATCTCCTCATTAGTTGCAGTATCTGCTTGAGATGTTGATGCTGGTGTAGGAAATTCTTTGATGGCTAGAAGGGTTTAGAAAGGGTGTGCTTCACCACATCATATGACTTGCAAATCTTGGAATCCTTATTTTGCTCCCCTTCCATTGCCTTCTCTAGAGCTTGTTGTTATGCTTTCACTTTAGTATTAGCTTCTATGTGTCTTTCTAGATTATAGTAGATGCTTGCTGCACTTGCTTTTTCCCTCTTTAGATCTTCTTGGAGTTTCTCTTTGTCCGCTTGTAGATTGCTTACTTGTTGCTTCAGTCTTTCTATTCACTTGTTAACCTTTAGAGTCTCCGCTTTGGCATCTTTAGCATCTTGAAACCTTAACTCCGAGATCACCTTTTGGCATTTGAATTCTAAATTAATGAGCACTAGGTGCTCCTTCATATTGAAATCTCATAAGATTCTCTTGGTAGCAGCTACATCCTCTTGTGAGAGAGGCAGTAACTGCCTTCGCACTTGTGTTGTCCGCTGTTGTGAAGTCTTCGGAACTTGTTCTTTCTGTGGGGGATCATCTTTACCTTGTTGCACAGTTGCTTTTGGACTTCCTTGTGGTTTTGATCTTGCTTTCCTATTTCAAAATGTTTCTTCTCCCCATTAGACTCTCTCTTTTCCTCTTGATGTTTAGTCTTTTCTTTGTCTTGATCAGTAGGAGGAGGGGTGGGATGGCTGTTTGGGAGAGATATGATGATCTTTCTCTATCTCATCTTCCTTGTTATCATAGCCTATCTTTTGTAGATTCTCTTTGCATGGATTGTTGGCTTCTTGGAGAGTCCACAGGAGATTTGAGATCCCGCATCTTCAGTCCTTTTAAATCCTCCTCCTCTCTTTGGCCAGTTTTCCTCTTCAATGCATCATGTATCTTTTGTCTGAAACATCCCGCCAATTTGAGTTTAACTTTTGCTTTTTAGCATCTTTCTTCTTTAATTTTCTTAAGGTTTTGGTTGAGCTCAATGTCATCTTCATCATCTTCAGAGGACAGTGGACTTTGCCTAGCTTCTTCTATCTGTTTCTTTTTTGCAACTATCTTGGTACGTCATTCTTCTTGAAGCTGTTGGCTTCTTCCATGGAACGTTGTGCCTGGGATTTTGAAATGTGATCAACTTGTGTTCTTTTTTTTATCAATGATACTTCTACATCTAATTCCTCTTCAGAGGACGGGTACTATGAAGGTACATCCTCTTTACCTTTGATTTCTCTACCCAGCCTCACTCTCAGGTGTTTTTCCTCTTGAGATTTGGCCCCTTGTCTTTTTTCTGTAGGCGTAGTGCCAATTTGATTGCATGCTTTGTTTCATGCAATAGATTTAGTTGCGACAACTTTGGGAAAATCGTCAATTATACCCAATGCTTGGTAGACAATCCTTGTGAGCAGTGGTCATGCATTCATATATGTTTTGTTGTGGTCTCTTCCCTTCAAATTTTCTTTAGTTATATTCTCTAGAATGTAATTCCTGAGGTTGCACTTTATGATGTGTCTCTTTTCCAAGAGATGGCCATTACTACTGCCACATGAAGGATAGACTCTATATACCTTGGCGGCTTCTTGACCTTGAGGTGTTGAGAGATCAACTCGAGGGGCAACTCTGATTTTGAATAGATAGGGTCTTTATATGTGAGTGTATGCCCCTACTACTTCACAAAAGACTTTTCACTGTCAATAGCTTTAGTCTTATGGAGGAGATTGTGACTTACTACTACAGGTAGATGGAGGGCTTGGTTTGATAAGCTCATTAGTGATCTTAACTGTAATTGTTGATATGTCTTTATCAATGAGCCTAGCTTTCCCATTGTATTGGAAAGAGCTCATGAATTTGTGGGCTCTTTAGAAGCGGTGGTAGTTGGAAGAAGTTGTCTAGCTGAAGGCACCTTGCACCCTCTAGTACTTTCCACTTCTAATGTAAGGTCCATAATTCTTTAGGGAAGATTATGGCTTTGACTTTGGTATTGTCTATAGCTTGAAATTTCTCGATAAAGATGTTTGTTGGAATTTACACCAGCTCATCGTCCGTCACATGGGCCTTCTCGTTGGAGGAGATGTTTATGATCTTGTATGGTGCAACCTCTCATTCTTTCTAAACCTTTCTCTGCAGCATCTTGCTACCAAAAAGTCAAATGTCTAGGGTCCAAGAATTGATTCAAAAGTTGTCAAAAAAATGAAATGATGCAAACTTGACCATAAAATTAAAAAATGAGCATAGCTTGATCAAAACAGTTCCAAATTTGACCAAACTTACTAGTGTAACTAGGAAAACTCTAGGCACTAGGTCAAAATGTTGTAGGTCAATTCTGGGTGAGAGGTACATGGATCACAATCCATGTTGGAACACATTTTGAAAATCTATTTTTACCATTTGCTTTAGCATGTTATTGAGATGCTATGGTTGAAAACTTTTGTGATTTGGATCATTGATTTGGGATCTAAGCCAAAATTTGAAAATTTTCCATAGACTTAGGGAATTTGGGCACTTTTACAAGGTTTTTGGTGTTCCAATCACTTGAAACTTCATGGTTAGGCTTTATTGGGAATTTGGAAGCTGATAGCTTGATTTTGGTTTGGAAATTTGAAAAAGGTACATGGATCACGATCCATGTTTGGTCACATCTGGAGGTGAAACTTTGGGGACATGTTCCTATAGCCTATCCTAGCACACTATTGGAATCTTTTCAAATTTGGATCTATTTTTCCTAAGTTTAACCAATTTCTTAAATTATTCCCTAGTTTTGCCAACTATTTCCATATTGGTTTTTTAGAACCCAATTTGATTAATCCATGTGGCTATTGTGGGTTGATTTTGGTTGATCTGAGGCTTTGAGACTAACCTCTATCTCCAAGTCTATCTGTCTGTCAATTTCCACTTTGTTCTGAGTCTGTTTAACCATCGTGGCTAAGCTAACAAGATTTGCCTTTTGCCCACATTGCACGCATTTCTTGATTTCTTTTTACACCTTGAAGCATCCCAAAAATTCACTTTATTCTTCAAGACTTTGCTTATAGAAAAAACCCTAAATTGCACTTAACACTCTAAAATTATACATCTCCTACAATTTAAACAAGTTTGCACCAATTTCTTGAACACTTGATGATTTCTACATCTCCAAGCACTGTGGACTTTGACTTTGCTAAAATTTGCCCCTGAGGTACATGGATCGCGATCCATGTTTTGGGCCCAATTTGCACCACACTTAGGGGGAGGTTCTTGATAAGTCCCCTAAACTATTGGTCATGATATTTTGGAGTTTGCATTAGTTTTTATCCCATGGGTCAAAATGACCATTTACAAATTGACATCCCAAAATTTTGGGGTTTTTGGGTCTAGAAGACTCTAACTTAGCCAAAAATTTCAGGGTGACTCCCCCATGCTGTGTTCTAATTGTAGATCAAATTTTGCATGGATTCGGCATAGTAGGGTACATGGATCACAATCCAAATTGCTAGACAAGATTTTTCAATTGTGATTACATCATTGTGTAGGTATAGTAAAGAGGAACAAATTGGTGAAATCTTTTTGAATTCTGGGGTGGAGGAACATGTATCGCAATATCCATGTTCCACCCCCAATCTTGACTTTGATGGGATGGGTAGATTTTGCCCTACTTGGGGAGCTCGCTGGTGAAATATTTTTTGAATTTTGAATCTTTTTGACCCCCCTAATTCCCTCTACTAATAGTTTGCTAACAATCCATGTTTTATTTGATTTATGCAGTCGATCTGGTGTCTTTTGTGCATTGTGGCAACATTATACATACATTGAGTAAGGGTTAGTAGACGAGCATATCTATCAAATCTGGTGAGTTGTGGGTGTCTCGAATATATGTGGCAAGCAAAAATGCAACAGCTGCTCTAGGTCACAAAAGATCTCTCTCTCTCTCTCTCTCTCTCTCTCTCTCTCTCTCTCTCTCTCTCTCTCTCTCTCTCTCTCTCTCTCTCTCTCTCTCTCTCTCTCTCTCTCTCTCTCTCGCTCTCTCTCTCTCTCTCTCTGGCTCTAGCAAATGGAAGTGAGCCCTAATTTTCCCTGATTTTTCTATATGTGTCCGACGTACCCGGTCTCCCAAGTGCATACTTACCTTTTTTGCCTTGATTTCCCATGGCATATTACTTGCGGCTTAGAGGCTCATCATTTGGATTTTTGGTTGTTGATTGCCCTTGATTTTGCAATTTTCACTCGTCATAAGTTGGCTCAAAATTTGACTTGTGCCAAATCCTTCCAAATTTGACATGCTTAAAGCTCTTGCTTTGTTGATTTATTATTTTCTTTCAAAACTTGATTGTGACTTTTTTGGCTCACTTTATTAATTTTTTATCCTTATTCACTAAAAAATAAGAAAATTATTATTATTTGGCCAAAAAATAGCCAATACTACAAGGGCTCACTCAATAGGTCCATCGGCCAACTATATGTGAATGCATACATCCATATCTCCATGCCAATTTGACCCTGTCTAAATTGCTTCAATAGGAGGAGGCGATGTTGCAAGTTGTTGAAATTAGACATTGTTTTGTTGTTCTCTGTGCTTAAAAATCCACCACTTTGCTTCTTCTTGAGCCTGTGCTTGATTAGCTTGAGCTTTTTGCTTCTAATTTATTGCGTGGTGAATCTTTTGTAGAATCTTTTTGCTTCCACTTTATTGTGCGGTGTATCTTTTTGCTTCCAATTTATTGCATGGTGAATCTATTCTAGAATTTATGTGGCTAATGGTAGATGATATTTCTTCAACTTGCATCCACTAATCCAACTGGGTATCCCTTCTCCCTCTAATGTTGCAAGGTTTATGGTGCCACTGGATGATATGTCGCACTAATCATAAATATGCCATTACCTCTCTTTTTCAATTTTTTGGAGTGTTGTTTTAAGGTGTAGACTAATACATAGTCACCCTTTATAAACTCCTTGCTAATCACATGTTGATCATGGAACTCCTTCATGCATCGTTTTTGTGCATAGATGCCAACTACATCTTGTAAGCGTACTTCAGCTAGCTTTTCTAGCTCGTTCACTCTCTTTGGCAGCTCATGACCTGTCCACACTAGGTTTTTGGCTACTCAAAAGTGTAGGAATCAAGAATTCCATGGGCAGTATGGTGTTAAGTCCGAACATCATATTGAAATTTGTTGTTCCAATTGTTGTCTTGTAGGCAACTCGATATGCCCAAAGAGCTAAATGTAGCTTTTGGTCACTCACTGTCTTTGTGAGCATTGTGCATAAGATCTTGTTTGTGATTTTTGCATGCATGTTAGCTTGAGGGTGATATGGTGCAGATTTGCAATGAATTACCATGAACTCATCTAGCAAGAATTTAGTCACTTCATCCAAGAATTGAGTCCCTCTGCTATTGATGGTAACCCAAATCTTGTAAAAACATTTTCATACAAGAACTGTGCTATTGTTTTTGCATCGTCTTTTTGTGTAGCTTTGGCTTCAACCCATTTGGTTAGATAGTATGTGGCCAGAATAATATATTGAGAATATGTACGGTATGTGGGAGGTGCAATAGGTCTGACAACATCAATGCCCCACTTGGAAAAAGGCACATTTGTCCCCATCATATGTCGTAAAAGCATTTTGTCTCAACCCCTCTAGTAAGACACCTTTGTTCACGTAATCCACAATGTACAAACTCCACTTCGGTACAACCACCATTTGAACAATGTTGCATGTTCCACAGGTTTTTGATTTGCACAATTGTCACATAAGCTGATGTATTCATGAACGTGACTCTATTGCATTCTCAGCTAGTATACCCCGAGTCTCATCAGTCTCTAAAATTTTTGTGCTCTCCATTGTGAATTCTAGTAGTTTGCACATGAGTTTGGCTCAAGTACACATTGCTTTCTATTGGCTCTATACATAGCCTCAATAGTCTGTTGATCCCCTACTTGTACAACCTTCTAGCTATTAGCACAAGTGTTTGTGTTTGCTCAATGATTGATGGTTGTCTTTTGATATGTATTGCACCAATGGTGAGCAAAGGTATGACATGTTCACTCCACCTTGGTACCATCTCAATATTGAATAGGTACGAGTTCGGCAAGTCATCATCGACTCCTTTTCTCCATGCATCAATCTAGACAAATGGTCAGCCCCCTAATGTGTGGTTCCTTTTTTTACTAGCACGATGAAATCCAACTCAAGAAAGATGATAAACCATTGAACAATATGTCATGTATTGCAGGGTTTGTTTGCCAAGTATAATAGTACTTGATGATCCACAAAGAACACAAATTTGTTCACGAGAAGGTAGTGTCTAAAATTTTTCACCGCACAGACCGTTCATAACCCTTCTGTCTTAGTGGCCGTGTAATTATTTTTTGCACTATTAAGCTGTTTGTTGGAGTAACAAATGGAAAAAACCATGTTGTTCTCCCCAATGTAGAGTGCACGTGCATGCGGATGGGTGTGTGCATAGGTGCGTAGGTGCACTAGTAAGGGAGAGTGTGTGAGGGGGAATTGGGGAAGAAGGAGAAGAAGGAGAAGCACAGACAATTGCTTGGGTTAGTGGAGTAGAAAGTGAGAGTGCAAAAAATCAACTCTCACTTTCTCTCCCTATATTTCATTATAGAGAAAATGAAGTTAGGTGTGGTTCCCATGGCCACCTGGCCTACATCCCAACACCCAAGTTGTGCCACGATATATCCAATAGCATATGTTGATACATTAACATAGACATGGAATATCTTCGTCCAATCAAGAGCTTTAAGAATTTAAGAAAAAATAAATCTTTACTTCAATTTCTAGAATGCTTCTTCACATTTGTCATTCCACTCAAACTTTGTGGTGAGAGCATAGATAGGTTTGGCAACGATTGTATGCATATAGATGAATCTTCTATAGGAACCACAATGGCCCATGAAGGCTTGTACCTCCCTAACTTTTTTTGGTCTTGGTAGAGAAAATTACTTATTTCTTATCAAGATTAGTGGAATTGCTATTCTTGGACACAATATGCCCTAGAATTTTCCCTTGTCTTACCATGAAGACACATGTCTCCCCATTCACGCAAATGTGATAGGTTTTGTACTTTTCAAAGATTTTCTTTAGGTGTTATATGTGCTTGTTTCTCAAGAGAGAGTGCCCGCATAAGTCTCTTGTTTCTCACGAGGGAATGCACGCATAAGTGATAGGTTTTGTACTTTTCAAAGATTTTCTTTAGGTGTTCTCTCTTGTTTCTCAAGAGAGAATGCATGCATAAGTCGTCCATACATACTTCCAAGAATTTTCTTAAATATTCTTTAAATGTGTGACTCATTAGCCTTTGGAATGTGGTAGGTCCATTGGTCAAGCCAAATGGCATCACTCTATAAGCAAATATGCCCATTCTGTTGCAAAGGTTGTCTTATGTTGATCCTCTTGATTTATTGCAAGCTGATTATAGCCTAAAAACCCATCAAGAAATTTATAAGCTTCCTTGCCAATGACTCTCTCAATCACATGATTTGTAATTGATAGGAGATAGTTGTCTCTAATTATAGCAGTGTTTACCTATTTGAGGTTCACATAAACTCGCAGCTTGATATTGTTCTTGGGCACCACCACAATTGGTGACACCCATTTTGTGTGCTCAATCTCGTAGATCAACTCCGCGTCTAAATCTTATCTACCTCCTCCTTGATCTTTTTGGCAAACATTTCATTGTAGGTATATGGACGTTGTGTGCAAGGTTTTGCATCACTCTTAAGGGGTAATGTATGTTGTAAATTACTCAGATCCACTCCCTTAAGGTCCTTGTATGACCATGCAAACACATATCTATATTGTTTGAGCGTAGCTATTAATAGCTGCTCTTCCTCCTCGGTGAGGTTAGTGGCAATATATACTGGATTTGTTTCTTCTCCCGATTCAGCTAGGTCAATGTGCTTGGCTTTTTTAGGTCCATCATAGGATGTCCCTGGTCCCTTAAGCTCTCTCATAGATTTTTGAACTATGATCTTTTGGTCCTATATCATGTACTTTTTATATAGTGAGAGGGTGAATCAAATATATTCGTGTTCGATCCCTCTTCAAGGTTTGCTTCAGTCTCTAGTATTCACATTTTTGCTCGATTTTTGTCATTCTTGAAAGATTTGTCTTCTCTGCATCTAGTGTGGCCCTTTCTATCCTGGTGGTGAGTTGTGCATAGCGTCGATCAAATTCCCTAAGTAGCTCTATTATTGATAGTCCTTGCTTTGGCTTGACTACCCATTCTAAGAATGTCCTTTTGGTCACTCTCTCAGAGTCCTCCATGAAATATTCCTCCTTTAAAGCTACTTTGAGTTCTTCCCAGTTTCTCCCATGCCCATCTTTAATTCCTCTAACATGCTCCCTAATTTTTGGAGCAACAACTAGCTCAAAGCTTTGAATCATCTCACCTTCTAACACGCGATGATGCAACTGCATCTCCTTCGCATACTCGTGTAAGTACTTGGTTACATCTTTACCATTGAATTGATCCATTCTATTGATGATGCTCCCACTTGTCATATGAATGTTGTGCATTTTTTATGTGCATTGGCAACTCATTTTGGCTGGGACATACATCAATCAGACATTGTTATTGCTTTCTTGAATGGTGACATATTTGAGGAAGTTTATGTATCACAGCCTCACGGTTTTGTCAAGAAAGGACAAGAGGATAAAGTGTGCAAATTTAACAAAGCTTTGTATGGGTTGAAGCTATCTCCTCGTGCTTGGTATGAGAAGGTTGACACTCATTTGGTCAAACGAGGCTTTCGTAAGAAAGCACATTGTATGTAAAGCATGAGGGTTTGTAATTCTCATTGTGGTTCTCTACGTGGATGATTTGTTGATTACTGGACCAAATGAGAGACCTATTTTTGAATTTAAAGCTGATTTGAATGCTACTTTCAAGATGAAAGATTTGAGACTGTTGCATCATTACTTGGGTATACAATTTAAGCAGTGTGATGGTGGTATTTCCTGTGTCACATAGAGACATTGCTATGTAAGTTTGGACTTGAGGATTGCAAACCTATTGCCATTCCCATGGAAACAGGTTTGAAATTGATTCTTCATGATGCTGGTGATCTTGCAGATGTCACTCTTTACCAAACTGCTATTAAATGCCTCGTTTATGTATGCAACACGAGGCCAGATATTCAATTTGGAGTCTCATAGGTCAGCAAATTTATGCATAGCCCAGGGTCTAAGCATTGGTAGGCTGTCAAGAGTATTTTCCACCACTTGAGTGGCACTTTACATCTTGGCTTGTTTTATCCCAAGGGGGGATCATTGCTACCAGATTTGCATGCTTTTTCGGGCTCAAATTGGGCTGGTTGTTTTGACACGCGAGTGTCCACAAGTGGTTTTTGGTTTATGCTTGGTAGTTCATGTATATCATGGTTGAGCAAGAAGAAACCTACTATGGCCACTTCTAGTTGTGAGGCCGAGTACAAGGCAGTCAGTCTTCAGAGCTACAGTTGAGTGTGTATGGCTCAGATGCCTTATGGCTAATTTGGGTGTTGGACAGGACACTGCCAACACTATCTACACTGACAATCAGAGCGCATTGGCAATTGCGAGGAACCCAGTTTTTCATGCTCATACAAATCACATTGAGGTGCATTACCACTATGTCAGGGAGAGACTCTCGGCAGGAGAGATCAGCTTGGCTTATGTGCCAACACATGAAATACTTACAGATCTTTTCACAAAGGCATTGTCTCGTGAGAAGTTTGAAGTTATCCACAAAGCTTTGGGCTTACTCCCCTTTGTGGACTGATCATGTCCTCAAGGCATGGCAATACCCTTTAATCATGTGCGAGCTCTCGTTCATCGCATCACTCCAAGGGGGATTTGTTACCATATACATGTGGTAGTGATATGTGTGAACACACTTAGGACCATCGGGGCATTTGTTTCCTCACTAGGATTCCCCCCCCCCCGTGCATTGTATATTCGCCCATCACTCTAGGGCTAACTTATCTTTCCATTGCACACTAAGTAATACACTCTCTATCATGTGCCTTGAGCTTCCTTCATCTTCTCCAAGTTGTGTGTGTTTTCCTACAACCCAAATTCAACACAAGTGCATTGATTTGGAACACCAATGCATTTATTCCCGATGTCTTTTGATGCTTTGTTGCGTGTTTTATTTAAAAACTATAATTTTAAGTTATTTTTTATTAAAAACTTGAAAAAAAATTAAGGTGACTTTGGGTATATAAGTCACTTTCTAGGTTTTTAAACTTCATTTCTCACATTCACAATACTCTAGCTCTAAGCTGTCTTGCCATCTTCTTCGTGAACCAACCCATGGCAATGCCCTATAATGCACTCCTCGCAAAACTAAAAAAGGTCGGCCTTGCAGATCGAGCACATGAACTAGTCAAGTAGTTGGTCTTTCCCTAGAGCTTTGGTAAAGATATCTGCACAATTATCTTCAGTAGGAAAATACTCTAGCTCTACAATCTCATTCTCAATAAGCTCTTAAACATAATGATATTGAACCTCAATATGCTTTGTGCGTGCATGGAAAATAGGGTTCTTGGCAATCTCCATACAACTTTAGTTGTCACATTGAAGTGTTGTTGCTGAATCCCTAAGAACACCTAAGTCCATGAGAACTCTCCTAGGGTCAAACTGTTTCACAAGCTACAAAATAAGTAGCTTTATACTCTGCTTTTGAAAGAGCGACGGTTGGCTACTTCTTGCTAATACAAGAAAACACTCCAGAATCAAGTGAGAAACAAAATCCAGAAACTGACTCTCTAGAATCACAGTCTCCAGCCCAATCAGAGTCACAACACCCACTTAGAAAATATCGTGGCCCAGAGTATCTTCAATGTACTTTAGAACATGCATGCCCACCTTCCAATGAGATTCCCTTGGCTAGTTGGAAAACCTGCTCAAAACACCAACTACAAAAAAAAGCGTTTGGTCTAGTATTACACAAGAAAATCAAACTTTCCACAAGTTTCATATACTTCTTGATGTTGAGTAAGGGAGAATAATCTTCCATAGAGAGTTTTGCATTTACCTCCATTGGAGTACCCATAGGTTTACAATCCATCATTCCCAAATTCTTTTATGATCTTTGTTGCGTACTTTTGATGAGAGATAAAGATGCCCTTTGTGGATTGCCAAACCTCAATCCCCAAACAATAATGTAGAAGTCCTAAGTTTGTCATTTCAGACAGGGAGCTCAAACTCTTTTGAGTTTGTTGAATAAGCTCTTCATGATCACCTACAATAATTAGGTCATCTACATACAAGATAACAATGACCTACTTTCCATTCTCTCTTAGCACATACAAATTTGCTTCAGAAGCACTTCTTTTAAAGCCAATCTTTTTTTAAAACCTATATAGTCTAACATACCATGCTCTTGGTGATTGCTTTAGGCCGTATAAAGTCTTTTCGACCTACAAACCTTCTATTTTTTTTTTGAGGCATCTCAAACCCTGGGGCTGCTCTACATAAACCTCCTCCTTGAGATGTTCATTCAAAACAAGCACATACTACATCCATTTGGTAAACAACCCACAAATAGATAGTAGCGTTTGAGCTATGGGAGCAAAGGTTTCACTCACATTAAACCCTTCAACTTGTGAAAAACCTTGTGCTACTAACCTTGCTTTGTACTTTTCCAATGAGCCATCAGCTTTGTGTTTGACTTTGTAAACCCATTTGGTGCCAATGACGTTCTTCTTTGGTGGCCAATCCACTACTTCTTGAGTGTCATTATGTTAGGATTTGTGCCTAATCCCACACCATGGAGCTCTCCCCTTACTCTATTTTGTTTAGATTCAATGTATTTGCCTGCAAGACTTGCCTACCACTTTCACTTGATTCTTGCATTGACTCCACATGGCACACACACACACACTCATGGAGAGGCATGCACGACCTAGAAGATATTTGGGCTGATCTTGATGCCTAACATCACCTATGATGTCATTCAAGGATTTTCCCAAAAGCCTATATAATGGCTCACTATGTATTTGCACTCTAGTTCAATAATCAATCCAATTTGTGTCCATTACCTTTGTGTATTGAATCTCCTAATTGTGCTTAGCATGGTTGCACATGATGCCTTCACCATCATCATGAATGCAAGCCTAACCTATCCACCCTAATCCACTTACTTAACACAACCTTTGTGATGTTTTCATACTCTGACTGCATTGTTTCTTTCCACTTTGGATCAGCCATGGCCTCATCGATGGAAGTTGGCTCCTTGACAAAGCCCACAATTTCAGTCATAAGAGCCATGTTGATGATGTGTTCAGAGGCTCTTCTTTGCTACTCTATTCTCTTTGACCTTCGCATACCACCTCCTCTTCATGAGGATTGTGAACTTGAGGATTTCAAGCATCGAGCTATTGAGCCCACTTTGGTAGAGGCATTTCCTATGATGCTGCAATAGGTTGGTCTGATTTATTAGAGTTGTTATCATCAAACAACTCCTCCTCCTGAATTTTTACATAACTTTGATATGACACATGGTGAGTTATTTCTTCATTTGATGAGAAAGTGGACAAACCTGATTTCTTCACTGAATGTGGCCCTTCTTAAAATACATCATCATGATTGGTTAGTATCTTCTTTGCCTCTGGATCATAGAGTCTGTATGCCTTAGACTCTTCACTCTATTTGAGAAATACACACTTCTTGCTTTTGGCTTCTAACTTTGTTATTTGGGAATCAAGAACATGTGCATAACATAAACACCTAAAAGTTCTAAAATGCAACCCCAAAGGTTTCTTACAAGAATAGGCTTCTTGAGGTGTTTTTCCTTTCAAATGGTTAGGTCAAATCCGCCCTATAAAATTTGGCAAGTGTTCAAAGGGGGGATTTGAGGGTTCAAGTATGTGTCTTTAGATGTTGTCTGCCCATCCTATAAGTTTTATATTGTTTAGACTTTGCTTGGTTGGTGAACCAATGAGATTTTTTTGCAGTGTCGTAGATAGCTTCTGCTACCTGACATGTAGACGAATGTAGTTTTGAGTCAGATAGGGATTGAGTGTGTTTTTTGAGAGCTTGACAACCTCTCATAGCCTCCATACACTAGTTGAGTCAACTCTGCCTCACGGTATGACATTTATGTTCATGGTTCTCACTGTCACTACAATGGCATTCAGACAAAAAGCTACTCAGATTTACTCACTAACAAGCCTGGAGGAGGACGAAGATGGTTTAGATCCTTACATCTCAACAAAGCTAGGAGCTGACATGTTACCTATTCATGCACTAGTAGATTACAGTGCACATTTGAATACAATTAAATGGATCTGTTTCCAAAAATGAAAGATTTGGTTCTACAACCATTGGAATGAAAGTTCACAAGATTCAATGGAATTGTTAGTGTCACCCCAAGGTATGTGGAGCTCATGCTACACATCAAAGGATTACCATTTCCCCATAACTTCTTTGTACTACCTTCAAACTCCCTTGATAATCAGCTGATACTAGGAACACCATGGCAACGCAAATACAAGGCATATATACATTGGATAGAAAACCATGTGCATTTTACATCAAAACATCATGTACAACAAATAACATTTTCTTCCATGGAAGATACCAGGTCAAAATTCTGGTAAGAAACTGGCAATACATCAAGAACAGTCTGCACAAGTGAACTGTCAAAAATGACTTTGCCTGTGCAAAAATGAGTTGCTCATTAATATTCTTGATACCAGTAAGGAAAGTTTCCATGTTATCTTTTTAATTCATAACCTTTGATTCCAACTCTTTACACAGCAATGCAATTTTAGCCTCATTGTGTGACTTGCATAGAGACCAGCCAGAATATCCCAAGCCTATTTAGCTAATTAGTTGAGTGAATGTAAGGAGTTCGTTACCATATACATTTGGTAGTGATGTGTGTGAACACACTTAGGACCGCCAGGGGATTTTTTCCCTCACTATGAGGTTTTTTCCCCCATGCATTGTATATACGCCCATCACTCTAGGGCTAACTTATCTTTCCATTGCACACTAAGTAATACACTCTCTATCATGTGCCTTGAGCTTCCTTCATCTTCTCCAAGCTGTGTGTGTTTTCCTACAACCCTAATTCCAACAATTGGTATCAGAGCAGGTTGCGTCCTCCCGGGCTTAGTCGCCAGCAACTCCAACACACGCCTGCTCATTTTCTTTGATTTCTGTGAGCTTTGTCGTAGGTCGACAAATATTGTGGGTGGGCTCGAAGAGCTTAGTCTGCTCAGATTTCTAATTCGAGCTCATTTCGGTCTCCATTTCCATTACAGGTAGTACTGTGCATGCTATTTTGTCATTTTGTGCAAAATTTATGTCAGTGTCATTTTTTGCATAACATGTCCCTTACAATATTCTATGGTTTGTGCTATATAGCACGTGTTGTTCCCTCCTTAATTCTCCTCTTTTTAGGGAATTTTCACATCAAGTGCAGGCATTCGACATGGCCGACGACAACACAGATGTGTTCAAGATGTTTGTTGTTGATGAGGACAGATTGGTTGGGGACAATTACCCTATGTAAAACCCTGGGACTGCCATATCCAAATCGTCCGCCCAACCTCCCTTTTTATAGACTCCTGGCCCTAGGATCCCTTCCCATTGGCAGTCGGCCCTTGGCCCGGTCCTTGACCTCCAGAGTTGTTGCCCTTGGCATGACATTACTCCCTCCTTCGAGAAGCATTTTCGTCCTTTGAAAACAAGAGTGATGATATACTAATGTTTTCCACATTGGAATCCGTCATGGATCCAGGTGGGTGCTTGACCAAAACACAGTTCAGTAGGAGGTTCAATGAAACCAAGAGTAACATCTTGATTTTCCACCTTGTTGTCCATTTGCAACCATCTGATTGTACCGGTTCCTATCCAATCATAGTGTGTAGATTCCCTTTAGAATGCACATGAGCATGCTAAACGAGTTATCGCAACAAAGATGTACCGAAAAGAGTAACTCTTTTAACGTTCCAAGAAAGTAACTTGCTGACATAACTCATCAGCCAAGTTTAAGTCCTTGACTTATTCTCAAACTTCATTAATAAACAACCCCACTATAACTAGTGTTCAAGGTTGAGAATCTGACTTATAGATGAAGAGACTAAACCTAGTTGCAAACATGTTGTAGCTTATGGTAAACAAACGCTAACTAGAGCAATAAATGCTTACTAATTAGATTGTCGGGTGCTAACGTACGCACTTTGCATATCCTTTAGCACAAGATTACACTTTGTAATCTGTCTACCCCCTTGGATAAATGAGAGTATTGAGGTGTTTTTCCCCCACAATTTACAGATAGCCTTCCTAGATGATTGGTAAACGGGGTTCACCATATCGTACAACCTTGCTAAGGAATCAAAAATTTGTTGAATAACCATCGTGGTTATCTTGGAAAATCCACAAGCACCCAAACCGAGCCATGACCTCTATTGGTGATTGGTAGACCCAAAAGTAATCTCATTGAGATATTGCACATAGAGCGCAAAAATGCTTCATAAGCAACTGATGCGATGAATATGCATGCCACTCCAAATCAGCCTTTGCTAAACACTAGGACCCATAACACCTAGTGCGCATGCAATTAGCAAAAAACAGATCCGAACCTGTATATCCATGGTCATTTTTGCATACTTATGGCGAATGTGATGCTCGTAGCACACATTAAAGAGGAATGTAAATAGTTCAAAAAAGAAAATAAATATTGTCTGCTGCAATCATTTGCAAGCCTTGCTGAAACGTTTGAACCATAATAGAAGGTGAAACATTAATCACTTCTAGGGACAAACAATAAAACCTTTTCATTAACAACTTAGAGCCTTGCTATAGGTAACCTTCACACCTGCAGTTTCAAGGAAAGAAGTCCACAAACTGCCAAAGGGTAGTGGAAATCTTTCAACTTCAAAAGTGATAAAATGCCAGGGGCAAACCCAACGGGGGTCACGGACAAGGGCCGAATGCTCGTTAAGCAGTTTTCATGCAACATTTAACCAAGGGGTTTGACAATGTTGCTTCAACCAAGGGGTCTGGATTGCAAAGGCAACACCCAAGGTTACATGTGCAATCATGTGTAATACTTCTTGCATATTATTAATTTTCAATTAATGTTCCTTAGCCTTTGCAGGCGGGAAATTTGGACAGATGCCTACAAATAAGTGAACACTATGTTCACCCTCCAGGTACGCATCTAATTTGGTTGTATGTTTTTTGGTTTTCTTTTTCTACGTAGGATGCATAAACTATGTTGTCATCCATTTTTGCTCTTCAGAGAGATGACAAGGTCATGTAAGAGCCAAGACTTTGGGGCCGTAGTGTCCAAAATAAGTTTTTGCATTATGCAGTTATAGACCCATTTGTAGGGTTTATTTGGCACATGTTGTCACATAGGATGCAACATGGTCTCGGAACTCAAGGATTTCGGTTTAGCCAATGTGGAGCAAGGCTAATGAGGGTCCCTTTCACTCCCGTCGTAGAGTGTTTGCAATTACCTCCACGCACAAGTACATCTTGTACTTGAAGGATGTTCTTTTTTCAGACATTCTTACATGAGACATATTCCACATGTGGAGAATATGAGTCTCTCGGACTGGCACTGGCACCCCCTATTTCAAGTATGTGTCATGACAAAGTCCCTAGGTGTTGGTCAAATCTGTTTTCTAGACCATTTTCAGCACGACGTGTCAGGAACAATTTTGGTGGACAGAAATTATCGGATACTTAGAATGACTTGTTCATGTACAAGTACTGCTAAACAACATTACAGATGGTTGTTTGTTCCAAGAATGGACCATCAATCCTTGCTAAGTGATTTAGTAATCACGTGTTGGGTCTTACCCCAAATTGTACCCATATAAGCACTCTTAGTGGTAATAGGAGTTCCACTGAAATTGGAGTTGTATGCACAACTAGATCTTTGTCACACCCAAAAATCCATAATGTGGGGTTTTTGTGAGCAGTCGTACGGTCTAAAATGCTGACTTCATCCTTACACCTTGGTAGAGATAAGCCCAAACAAGTTTAAGACGTTCAAAAACTCAACTTGACTTGCACACTTAAAGTGGGGAGTGCGGAAATAATGTCCAAAAACACACTAATGGCAAGACTCTTGCTTGTCCATTTACAAACAGATGGCTCTTAGCCGTGCCCAAAGAGGTGGGAAGTGATGGCTATTAGCCCTTCCTGTTGGCTCATAGCCCTTCTTGATACCGTATTATCATAGAAAGAGTGTAATAAAATTGTGTTTATTTTCACCTTCCCCGCATAGAAGTTGGAAAGAGAGAGAAAGAGAGAATGCTGGGCTGAAGAAATCCCCTTATTCCAATGTATTGTATGCCCTTTTCAAATGCTTGAGTGCAGACCGTGCCTGTGTCATATCTGATCCGATAAGCGTACATCAGTGTAATTGTACCATGCCCTTGTAGAGAGAGGTACCAAAAGTCACATCGTGACCCACTTACCATGTATGTGAGCGTGCTTGTATCAGGGTGCAGATGTATAGCATGGTGCCTACGAATAAACATAAAAATAAAATGTCTAAAAACAACAATAATTGAGCTCGTCCTTGACAGAGCAGCTAGTGCTATAGCGGAAGCGTATGCAATGATGGGTGGTGTACGGCCATCATACTAGTATGCCATACATACATATTAAAAAATGGAATGATAAGCCCTTGGCTTCAATGATAGTCTCAACCATGTGAGCCACTAGTATACATGCCTTGCACGATTACACTAGCATGGATACATCATAGTGTGCTGTTGCGGAAACTACGAGCTTAGACATGTTCCTCCTGTAGCAAGGCTAGCAACAGGCCATGCCGATCTCCATGAGATGCTCAAACACTACCATGCCCTGACCTTTGGCAGGCATGGGAAGAAGCATTGTTGGTAAATGAGAACATTGCTCACTCAAGCCGTGCTTGACTATGAGTAGTTGTTGCTCACCGTGTGTTTAGAAAAACAAAAACATCATGCCGTTGGTAATGCTCACTAGCCTTGATTATGCCATAAGTATTGAAATTGCACAAGCATAGAAAAGAAAATTTCACGGCAGCATACATGCCTGGTAAAGTACTCGCATCGATTTTCCTAATAATGTTTGCCTTACATGTCGCAGGCCTTACTTGTACCGCTATGCAACATGCCTTCTCATAACTGCCAATGCGCTCTGATTGTGAGTATAGATAATGTTGGCAGTGTCCTCTCCAACGCCCAAATCAATCATAAGACGTCCGAGCCATACACACTCCACCATAGCTGTGAAGACTGCCCTGTACTCAGCCTCGCAGTTCTGGTGGCAATGATCCCCCCTTGGGATAAAACAAGCCAAGATGTAAAGTGCCACTCAAGTAGCGAAAAATCCATTGACAACCTGCCAATGCTTAGACTCGGGCTAGGCATATATCTATTGACCTGTGAGACTGCAAACTGAATATCCGGCCTCATGTTGCATACATAAATGAGGCATCCAACAGCAGTTTGGTAAAGAGTGACATCTGTAGGATCACCAACATCATGAAGACTCAATTTCAAACTTGTTTCCATGGGAGTGGCAATAGGTTTGCAATCCTCCTCCAAACTTACATAGCAATGTCTCTATGTAACTTTTTTGACACAAGGCAATACCACCATCACACTGCTTAAACTGTATACCCAAGTAATGATGCAATAGCCCCAAATATTTCATCTTTAAAGTAGCATTCAAATCAACCTTAAATTCAACAATATGTTTCTCATTTGGTCCAATGATCAACAAATTATCCACGTAGAGAACCACAATGAGAAGTACATCACTCTCACGCTTTACATACAATGTGCTTTCTGTTGGACCGTTACGAAAGCCTCATTTGACCAAATGAGTGTCAACCTTCTCATACCAAGCACAAGGAGATAGCTTCAACCCATACAAAGCTTTGTTACATTTGCACACTTTATCCTCTTGTCCTTTCTTGACAAAATGGTGAGGTTGCATTACATAAACTTCCTCAAATATGTCACCATTAAAGAAAGCAATAACAATGTCTGATTGATGTACATCCCTACCAAAATGATCTACCAATGCACATAGAAAACGCACAGTAGTCATACAACAAGTGGGAGAAAAAGTCTCTTCAGAATCTATGTTTTTTTTGTTGTGCATATCCCTTTGTAACAAGTCGAGCCTTATAGCGATCAATCTCACCATATAGCTTGCATTTCAACTTGTAAACCCACTTCATACCAATGGCCTTTTTGCAAGGAGGCAAATCACATAAAGTCCATGTGTCATTTTCTATAAGTGAATCATATATTTGATTGCATGGCAACCATCCAATTTTCTGAATTATGTGCTTCATTAAAAGACAGAGGTTCCTCAACATCATGTAAGCTAGCCACATCCAATTTTTTGAATTTTGTGCTTCATCAAAAGATAGAGGTTCCTCAACATCATGTAACCTAGACACATCCAAAGCATAAAAATCTAACGCATAAGATGCATGGCGAGAGCCTGAACAAGTATGACTAGACAAAGGTGCATCCAATTTACTGACACGCAATGTATGCACCAGACATTTTGGCATACCTCTAGCTTGCTCATTTTCAGCCCTTTCCTCATCAAGTACATCATGTACATCTGCATCAGTAAATGTTGATATGTAACATTTTTAGAAACCCCCATAGGCTGTACATTTGCCTCATTGGAACTTACATTCAAACTTCCATCACTAAAAAGAGGCAACAAAGTGTCATAAATGTCATGTGAGCTTACATTATTGTCTCTAGTACTTGATAGCAAGGGCTGAACATAATCTTCCACAAACACAACATCTCGTGAAGCTAGAATACACTTTGTTTGTGGATGATACAACCTGTAACCTTTTCTTTCAGCACTATAACCAACAAAAATACATTTGAGAGCCTTGTCATCCAATTTTTTGCATTGTGTTTGTGGCACCAAATCATATGCCAAACAACCAAAAACACTCATGTGCTCAATAGAAGGCTTTCTATCATGCCATGCTTCATATGGAGTCATAGACTACAAAGCTTTTGTAGTTTTCAGACTTTCTGAATGTTTTGGCACACGTAAAAATACTTCCTCCCCTTCCTCGAAGGTAACTTGCCGACGTTTCTCATCAGCATACTTCTTATACCGATCATGTGCTTGTCAGACATTCTGACGAGCGAGTTTTAGCAGATCCATGTGGTCTTGGAGAAAATCCTTAACCTATTGGAGCTTTTCGGTTGCCAACCCCACCGTAACAGGTGACCTAGGTTGAAACCCATACATTAGCATGAAAGGACTAAATCCAATAGTGACATGCTTAGCACTATTGTAGGCAAACTCGAGAATAGGTAAGTATTCTTCCCAGTCTGATTGTTTTTTGTTCATGTATGCTCTTAGCATATCCTCTAGCACCTGGTTAAATCGTTCAGTCTGACCATCTGTTTTTGGATGATTGGCTGTACTAGGGTTCAATTGTGTGGGATCATGGTCACTGACAATGTTACTTGGCAACCATACAATTTGTATAGGTTGTCCACAAATAACTTGGCTAGTTCTGGTGTGTTAATCATTGATTTGGTTGGAATAAACATACATAGTTTAGTCAACCGGTCTACAACCACCCATACCGAGTCATGACCTCGTACAATGGTTGGTAAACCCACAATAAAGTCCATAGAGATGCTTTCCCATTTTCCATTGGGAATCTCCAAAGGATTTAAGAGTCCTCATGCTTTCAGGTGCTCTGCTTTGTTAACTTGACATTTTTGGCAATGCAAGACATAAGCTTGAATAAAGCCATGTATACCTGGCCAGTAAAATTGTCGCCGTACGAGAGCATAAGTTTTTCTAAATTGGACTATCATGACATTCATAACGAATTTGGCGCCGAATTTCTGTGTCCGTCGGTACACAAACTCTCCCCTTATGGAGTAGGTATCCATTGTCGATGGTGAAAGGCTTCCATCATTGTAGTTCATCACTCGATGGAGGAGAACTAGGTGTGGAGGTTAACGTTACACTACCATCATTGGAGTGAGAAGGATCCCTCATTTGAACATGGCTCCACGCTGGAATATGCGTCATCATGCTCATATTTTCCTTTGAGAGAATCCAAAAATTCACTACGAAGTTCCGTGAACAAGAGAGAATTGATCTCCGGCTTACGACTTAGAGTGTCAACCACCACATTGTATCGACCTTTACAATACTTGAGCTTGGCGTCATATTCCTGAAGAATCTTGGCCCACCTGGCTTTCCAACGCTTCAAATCCATTTTTTGTGTAAACCATTTGATGTTTTCATGATCAAACACAATTTCAAACCGAGCACCATACAGATAATGCCGCCATGTTTTTAAGGTAGACACTATTGCATAGAGTTCACACTCATAAGTAAAGTAGTTCTGCTGAGCTCCATCAAGCTTCTTGCTGTCAAATGCAATTGGACGTCCGTCTTGTAACATGACTGCTCCAATTGCATGATCACTGGCATCCGTTTCCAAAACGAATGGTTTCAAAGGATCTACAATAGCTAGTATGGGAGTTGTAGCTAATGCATCTTTGAGTGTATCGAAACTGTACTGTTGAGCGGATCTCCACTGAAAATCTTTGTCTTTGCCTTTTAGTTGATCCGTCATGGGAACAACAATATTAGCATAGTTTTTAACGAACCTTCGGTAAAAACCTGCAAATCCCAAAAAAATATGTAACTCTTCCAGATTTTTAGGAGAAGGCCATTTCTGGATGGTATCCACTTTGGATTGATCCATATATAACCCATTAGCTGAAATAACATGCCCTAGATAGTGAATTTCTTCTTTCAGAAAATCACACTTGGATTCCTTGGCATATAATTTGTTTGTTCGTAACAACTTGAACACCTGCCTGAGATGTTGTAAGTGTTCTTCTTTAGAAGCACTGTAGACTAGAATGTCATCGAGAAAAACGATGACAAATTTGCCCAAGTATGTCTTCAAGACACTAACCATAAGTGTCATGAATGTTGTGGGCGCATTGGCTAACCCAAAGGGCATCACCAAGAACTCGTAGTGTCCAAACCATGTTCGGAATGCAATTTTGGGTATATCAGCAAGTCGAATACGGACTTGGTGATATCCTGACCGCAAGTCTATTTTCGTAAAAATGCGAGCATGAGTGAGTTTATCAAACAACTCATCTACTCGAGGCAATGGGTATTTGTTCTTAACCGTAACCGCATTTAAGCCACGGTAGTCTACGCACATTCGCATACTGCCATCTTTTTTCTTCACTAATAGGATAGGAGAGGCCCATGGTGAAGAACTGGGTTGTATATACCCTCTACTAAGGTAGTCAGCAAGCTGACATTCCACCTCAACAACTTCAGAATAACTCATACGGTAGGGCGGTTTACTGACAGGTTTATAGTCTGCAGCCACCTCGATTCTATGTTGCACTGATCGTGTCGGCGGTAATCCTGGTGGCAAATCATTAGGAAAAACATCTTGAAATTCCTTTAATAATTTTTGTAACTCACTAGCAATGTTTGCTTGTTTAGAATTAGCAATTGGTGGAAGAGATGAGAGAGAAGCATGCGGCATTGAGGAATGTTCAACAGATTCAATGTTAGAAAGAAAATGAGATAATGAGTAACACAAGAAAACTTGATCTATTTCATTATCAGAAACGAGCTGCATAAGCTCAACGGTACAAATCAATGGTGATGAAGGTACATCCTTCTCTCCTAACAACAACACATGTGCGGCATGGGATTCAAACATCAAGCTGTTGTGCTCATAGCTACGCTTCAGTGATGGTCCTAGGCTATGCAACCATTCCCTACCAAGAACCACATTTGCCCTTTCCATGTTCATAAACTGAAAATCCAAGCATGTGTAGTAACCTTGTACTTCCAATGGAACAGCTTGACATTGAGTATCCCAGATTTTGGTATCATGTCCATTCATCATTGCTACCTTGTAGCCTCGGAGTTTGAGGCAATTTGAGTTTTTTCACCAATCCATAATTGATGAAATTGTGAGTAGCACCGTCATCTACCAAGATGCACACCTTGTGGCCTTGCAGAGATCCGTGCATACGTACTAACTCATGTGGTCCAAAGGTTTGTTGCCACATGGAAGCTGTGAGACAATATTCATGTACCACCTCTATGTGTGTTACTTCCACTGTAGAGAATCGTGAGGAAGACTCAAGAGGTAGCAATTGCACCGTGTGCACTGCTTTCTCCTTGCCATGAGCATCAAATTTCTCCTTGGGACAATCCTTTTTGCCATGACCGCTTCCTAAACATTGAAAACATAATTTCTCTTTCTTAGCTTTATCAAAGTCCTCAGGAGAGAGAGGACCCCTGGACCCCTTGGGTTTTTTAGATGCATCTGAATTGGCAACTATAAATTTCCTTTTATTGTGTCCATACTGAGTGTGTGTATTACCATGTGTATTAGCAGGCACGTGAATATTATGATCTGGATCATCATGAATATGTGCTTTCACTATGGCTTCCTCAAGTGTTTTAGGGTCTTGGGTCTTGACGTACTTCTTAAGCTCTAGTGTCAAACCTCGTATAAACCCCTGTACTTGTTGAAAGTTATCTAAGCCTTCCAACTTGAGGATAACATCCCGATAGTAAGATATATATTCAAGCAATGATGAGTATTGGCGCATGGAACACGTGTCCCAAGCCGTCCAATTCCGATCTGCCTCATTTGTAGGCAAAAATTCTTTGCTAAACATAGCTTCGAAAGCTGCCCAACTCTGTGGTATGATATTCTTCTCCTTGAGAGACATCCACCATTTGTAGGCCTTGCCTTCCAGAGTTAAGCTCGTTTGCAGAGCTCTAACTGCGTTCGGAGTACATCGTAAGGCGTGAATTCCATCCCACTTCCTGAGAAAGATATTCACTGCATCCTTATTGCGGTCTCGGTCTTCTCCCTTAAAAATCCTTGCAAGGGGGGTTGCCCACGGATTTCCTGCTTGTCGTCCTCCTCACTAGAGAGGTGCTCCACGGTTCCTTGACCCCGACATGCAACTTTCTCGTGCAAGTTTGTGTGGCTCCCCTCCTCCACGGTTGTGCCTTTCCAAAAAAGAACCAAGCTCTTGATACCAATGTTAGACAAGGGGAACTAGAACTAGGAGTCCACCACCCAACACCCACTATATAGCATGGCCCCTGGCCCTTTGTCCTAGTTGGACTCCCTTTCCACACTCCCTAGCCCGGCCTTGCCCTTATCTAGTCCGGCCTTGCCCTTGTCTAGTCCGGCCTTGCCGGTGTCCTGACATGAGACATATACTCCCCCCCTTGATCAAAACAGAGGGTGCCCATAGTACATTTTGAGACATTTCCAGCCATAGTTAGAAATTGTTTGAAGCACTTTAATACTTCAAACTTCGTTTTAAGAAAAAATACCCATGCATGACTGGAGTAATCATCAATGAAAGTCACGAAGCAAAGGTAATTTCCCAAGGACGGAGTTTGCATGGGCCCACAAACATCACTATGTACAAGTTGCAACCTACATGTGGCCCTAACTGAACCATCCTTTGGAAACTTTAAACGTTGCATCTTACCCAAAATACAGCCTTCACAAACATGTTTGACAGGTGCTTCAAGATACGGCAAAGAAGCAACCATATCATATTTCAGCAAGCACAGCAAATTGGCAAAATTTAGATGTCCAAAACGTGCATGCCAAAGTTTTGCATCTGAAATAGCCTTAGAATCCACACTTGCATTTGCAAAATTTTGCCCACACTTTCCATACAAAGTGAGCTTATACAACCCACGACATAAAATGCCAGATGCAACAATTTCATCTCACCAAAACTGAGATCATGTACTTTACATCTGTCATCCACAAATTTGACTACAAGACCAAGTCTAGCAAGTGCAGATACAGACAAAAGATTCTTCTTGATCCCATATACATAAAGTGAATCAACGAGTGTGAAAGAACTATCTTTTTTAGCAGTAAGCACAATCTTTCCAACTCCCTGAACCGGATAAGAGGCATTGTAGGCATAAGTAACTGAATTTCCATATGAGGGACAAACTCAAGAGAGGTGAACAAATCACGATGTGAGGTAATGTGCTTTGTAGCACAACACTGTCAGAATACCACACATGTGAATCTACAACAAGTGATATGCATGTATCATGGACATCTACTCTGCACTAAAAACCCATTCTGCATCAACATCAACATCACAATCTCCTTTCACAGAAGACTCAACAATAGCTGCATTTGTAGTGGAACCAGCATTTGCAATGGAACCGCCCTCTTTCTTCTTAGCGTCTTTGGCCTTCAACTTAGGACACTTCTTGATCAAGTGATCATTAGCTTTACAATAATGGCAACACATCTTCTTTTTGCCCTTATCACTAGAATTCCCATACAAATTTCTGCCAACACAAGCATTAGACATAGGCGATTTTCCACTCGAAGAAGAACCATGAGAAGTGGCTACATTAATGTTACCACCTTTTCTTTGAGCAGCAATAAAGGCCTGCTCAATTGCACTTTTGGGAAAGCGACTCTTGCAATAGCAATGTGCATAATGCATCAAACTTGACACCTTCAGGATTTCCTTAGGTCATAAGTCTCCAAGTACTAGCAAAAATCTGGTAAGAATCAGGCAAGGCATCAAGAATAGTCTGCACAAGGGAACTGTCTGAAATGACTTCACCTGCATAAATAAGTTGCTCATTGATATCCTTGACACTAGCAAGGAAAGTTTCCATATCATCTTCCTCATGCATAATCTTTGACTCCGGCTCTTTACGCCGCAATGCAATTTTTGCCACATTGCGACTTGCATAAAGACCAACCATAATATCCCAAGCCCGTTTTGCAAATTTTGTTGAATGAATGTAAGGAGTAATAGCACGCTTCATAGACAATGCAATCAATGCATGAGCTTGCACATCTTTTACATCCCAACGAGCTTGTTCTACCGTAGGCAAAACAACTCTAACAGCAGCAATCCTTGCAACAATACTTGCAACATTTTCAACATCGCCTACATCCTCAAAACCAGGACGCACATCAATGCCCCACACAATATTCTAGACACCCTTTGACACAAGAACATGTTGCATCATGTAAGCCCACATAGGGTGTCATGCCAAGGGCAACAACTCTGGAGGTCAGGGACCGCGGTTGCCAATGGGAAGGGATCCTAGGGCCAGGAGGCTATAAAAAGGGAGGTTGGGCGGAGGATTCGGATATGGCAATCCCAGGGTTTGACACTGGTACCATAGCTATGGAGGAGGGGAGAGCTATGGAGGAGGGGGAAGGACTCTCTCTCTCTCTCTCTTGGTATCTCTCTTTCCAACTCGATCTCAGCATGAAGCATGGCCTCCACCTCTCCGGATTATTCTCTCTCTTCCAACTTCTTGAGGAACAGGAGGTGCATGTCTCGCATGATCACGCAATCGTGGTGTGCAAGGAGGCTAAGCAGGCGGTCGGGTCGAGCAAAATTTTGTAGCGACCGTGTGCAAGGGCTCTTGGAGCGGGAGAGATTCAGTTCTTGACCTGGTCGAAATCCTTCACAGGTGGGTTCAGCAGGGTCGCGGCTCCAAGGGGAGAGACTCTCAATCCTACGCCGTCTCAAACAGAGCAACACAGCGCATAGCGCTGTTTCTTCTTCCTTGCGCTACTCTGCAGAGCAGCAGGCCACCACCATCGTTATTTATTCTTTTTACATTTGGGGGCCGCCCATGGTCACAGGGTGGCCAATTTTTAAGGTTCTAAGGGTGCATGCCCACCCCATGCACACACCCAGCAGTTGCAGCACTAGCACCCCCTGGCATGTGCACAACTATGGATGCAGATAGGCCATAGGGCTACTAGGTGCGAGTTTTTGAGAGATGCAGCATGTGAAATGTTCATAAAATAGATAGAGTCTATCGAGGATAAGCGAGTTCACCAACCATGGGGGCTTGACCAGTATGGGTTTTCTAGCTTTATGATCGTTTTACACCGAAGGTTGATTCTTTGTTGATGATTGATATGCTTTTCATCAATGATCTTGGTATAGCATGCAAGGCATGCGACAAGCTATTGCAAAATTGTTTTGCCGAGCAATGCAAGGCATGGAAGGGGTCATTAAGAACCATCGACATGCAAACAATTGTCGATCTATTGGCTTCTAGATTCAAGGAAAGCACGATAAATAGAACGGTATTCTCAGTGGGTTGACAAGGTCCCCAATATGCAGATTTCTTTAAAGCTTGTTACTAACCTCGGTGGGTCGACAAGGTCACCGATACTCAGATTTATTTAAAGCTAACTTGCTTCTGAGTTTATTTTGCAGAAACTTTTTCATATAGCAAGCTTCAAGGCCATGACTTATGGTGAAAGGGGAGTTTGTTCCACAGGATGTTTGTCAAGGACAATTGTCATAGTGTTTTAGCAAGGCTGACAAGGAACCCATTTTTTCATGCTCACACAAAGCACATTGAGGTGCATTACCACTATGTCAAGGAGAGGCTCTCAACAGGAGAGATCAGCTTGGCTAATGTGCCAACACAAGACAACCTTGCAGATCTTTTCACAAAGGCATTGTCTCATGAGAAATTTGAAGCTTTCCGCAAAGCTTTGGGGTTACTCCCCTTTGTGGACTGATGATGTCCTCAGGGCATGGCACTTCCCTTTACTCTATGTGCTAGCTCTTATTTAGTGCATCACTCCCAGGGGGGATTTTTTACCATATACATGTGGTAGGGATGTGTATGAACACACTTAGGACCGCCAAGGCATTTTTTCCATCACTAGGAGGTGTTTCCCCCTGTGCATTGTATACACGCCCATCACCCTAGGGCTATCTATCTTTCCATTACACACTAAGTAAATCACTCTCTGTTGTGTGCCTTGAGCTTCCTTCGTCTTCTCCAAGTTGTGTGTGTTTTCCTGCAACCCTAATTCCAACAGAGTTATAGTGTGCTTCAAAGAAGATAATGAAATTAATGCATAGGCCTATGCATCCCTAACATCCCAATGAGACTGCTCCGTCATAGGAAATGTTAAGTGTGGAGCCTGATTTACCCCTTGTAACTTTTAATCTAAAAACGCACATTTGTAAGGCCCCCATTATGAGGAGAAACCATCATGCTATGTAAGAAACTTCACTTGTCAAAAAACCAAAAATTCCGTTGGAATATTGTGGCCTGACGGCGGCCGAAAAGTGGTCGGAAAGTGGCTGATCGGTTGGTCGATGACCGGTGGTCGGAAGTCAATGGCTGGTGTCCAGTGGCCAAATTCAATGGCCAGTGGCCAATTTCTAGGCAAACTTATGTTCTCAAAGGCGGCCACACATGGGCACGTGGGAGAGTCCAACTTGGACTTGTCTACACAAGGGCGGCTACACACGGCTGCCTCTCATGAGAGAGGGTAGCCCTTTTGGCCTATAAAAGGAGGCCTCTTCTACACACAAAATTCATTGTGAAGTTGATGAAACAAGGTGTATGTGAGGTGGTGAGAGTGAAGCAAGGTGGGAGCTCCATTAAGGGCATAATCTCTTTGTAACCTACTTCTAGTTTGAAGTACTAAAGCCATTTAGTGGCTAGTTTCCCGTGTATGTAGCCCACATTGGGTGAACCACGTATATCGTGCTCTCTCTCTCTCTCTCTCTCTCTCTCTCTCTCTCTCTCTCTCTCTCTCTCTCTCTCTCGTGTGAAAATTATCTCTCTCCATTGAGTAAACTACTCTAATATCTACTTAGCTACGCCCTATTTCCTAACAACTGGTATCATAGCAAGGTTTTCTCGTAGCTAAAGTATCTCAAGGAAAGGATTCCTTGAATTGAGTGAGAGTAATGGCGAAGGAAGGTAAGCTCAAGATCAAGAAGTTCAACGACAAAAACTACCAACATTGGAAGATGCAGATTGAAGACTATCTCTTCCAGAAGGACCTTTATTTGACACTAGGTGGTCTTGCAAAGAAGCCCGCAACAATGGTAGATGAAGCATGGATTGTCCTTGACCAAAAGGCATTAGGAACAATTCGACTAAGCTTGGCATCAACGGTGACCTTCAATGTTTCGGAGTTGAAGACCATGGAGGATTTGATGAAGTCACTTGACGGCCTCTACAAGAAACGATCGGCATCCAATAAGGTATTTCTCATGAAGCGCTTGTTCAATCTAAAAATGGAAGAGAGTGGTTCAGTTGCAAAACACCTAAACAACTTTAACACCAACATAAGTAAACTTTGATTGGTGAAAGTCAATTTCAACGATGAAGTGCGAGCCCTCCTTATACTATCGTCTCTATCAGATAGTTGAGATAGCCTTGTGATGGTTGTAAGTAACTCTGTTTCTAACACAAAGACTCTTAAGTTTGATGATGTTGTGGGTGTTCTCCTAAGCAAGGAAATGCTAAGGAGAAGCACAGGTGAATCATCAAGTGATGCTCTGCCAATGGAAACAAGGGAAAGATCGAAGGAGAGGTTCAAAAATCAAAAGGGTCGTGATCTCTCAAGGCGGAGCAAGTCACACACAAAGTTAGTTCTTGAATGTTGGAACTATGGAAAGAAGGGCCACGTCAAGAAGGATTGTTGGTCCAAGAAGAAGAAGGAGCCAATATCAAAGGCCAATGTGGCAAGTAAAGTAGATCAAGACGCTCTAATTCTCTCATTAGACAACGTGTCTAATTCTTGGATAGTAGACTCTAGGGCTTCATTTCATGCGACACTACACGAGCAACATTTCCAAGATTACACCAAAGGTAATTTTGGGTATGTATACCTAGGAGATGATGAAGCTTGTGAAATTGTCGGCAAAGGTACAATTTGTGTAAAAATTGCAAATGGAAATGAATGGAAGCTTAAAGATGTTCGGCATGTTCCTTCCCTTCGCAAAAATGTGATCTCCACGAGACAATTGGATGATGAAGTTCACAACATTGCATTCGGAAACAAACGGTGAAAGATCTCAAAGGGATCTTTGGTGGTTGTCAAAGGAGAAAAGGTTGGTACACTTTACTTGTGTACTGTCAGTACACAATCTTTGACTTGTGCAACATCTATAGAAGTCAACAATGCGGTGTGGCACTACCGACTTGGCCATATGAGTGCCAAAGGAATGCAAATCCTTCAATCAAAGAAGCTTCTACTAGGTTTGAAAGAAGTGGACTTAAAGTTCTGTGAAGATTGTGTTTGCGATAAACAAACGAGGGTAAAATTTCAAAAAGCAAGAAATGAAAGAAAAAAATACTTGAATTGGTTCATTTTGATGTTTCGGATCCTGCAAGTACAACATCCCTTGGTGGCTTGTTGTACCATGTAACATTCATAGAGGATGCAACTAGGAAAACATGGCTTTATGTAATGAAGAATAAATCCAACATGTTTTTCATATTTCAAAGGTGGAAAGCCTTTGTGGAGAATGAATCAAGTACCAAGCTTAAATGCCTCAGATCCAACAATGGAGTCAAATATTGCAGCCAATCTTTTGAAAGCTTTTGTACCAGCAATGGCATTCGGAGGCAAAGAACAACCCCAAGGACACCTCAACAAAATGGAATTTTAGAAAGGATGAACAAAACAATCATGGAGTGAGCACGAAACATGCGGCTACATGCAAGCCTATCGCTTGAGCTTTGGGCAAAAGCAATAAGTATGTCTGTGTACCTGATCAACCGGTCTCCCACAACGGCATATGATGGGGGATTTCCAGAAGAGGCATGGACATGTAAACCGGTGAATTATGCATTTCTCAAAGTGTTTGTGTGTGAGGCTTTCATGCACATAGATAGAAGCCTAAGGTCAAATCTAGATGCAAAGTCCAAAAAGTGTTTCTTCATTGGCTATGGAGAAGCTAACTTTGGGTATCGCCTATGGAATCCTGAAGATGGTAAAAACTTTAGAAGTAGGGATGTAATTTTCAATTATCAAAATTTTTACAAAGATTACTTGGAAAGAAAACAACCAAAAGAGACAGGTGATGAGTACATGGAGCTTGAGGACGGTGAAGACTCAAGGAGTGCGAGCGGTGACAACGTGCAACAACGTCAACCAAATGAGAAGCCTCATCCCTAAAGATCTACGAGAGCAAGTAGACCTTCAGAAAGGTTTGTTCCTTCCTTCAACCATCTCTTGGTCTCAGATTTTGGAGATCCGGAATCATACGAAGAAGCTATGCAACACGAATCCAAAGAAGCATGGATGAAGAGCGTGCAAGTGGAGATGGACTCATTACATCGTAACCAAACATGGGAGTTGGTTGGGTTGCCTAAAGGTAAGCGGGCACTATAGAACAAATGGATGTACAAGCTGAAGGAAGAAGAAGGTGGGAAGAAAAGGTACAAGTCCACGCTTGTGGTAAAAGGGTTTTCTAAAAAGAAAGGTATTGACTTCAATGAAATATTTTCTCCTATTGTAAAAATGAACTCAATTAAGCTTGTCTTAAGCCTTGTGGCTGCCCATGACTTAAATCTTGAGCAAATGGATGTAAATATGGCATTCCCTCATGGTGACTTGGAGGAGGAAATTTACATGCTTCAACCAAAGGGATATGAAGTAAAATGTAAGGAGAAAATGGTTTGCAAATTAAAGAAGAGCTTGTATGGTCTAAAGTAAGCATTAAGACAGTTGTACTTGAAGTTCAATGGATGGATGTTGGATCACGGATTCAAAAGATGCAACTCAGATCATTGCATCTACACAAAGAATTTGGGAGATGGTAAGTTCATCATCCTACTTGTATGTTGATGACATGCTGATTGCAAGTGTTAACATGCAGGATATCAAAGACTTAAAAGAGGAGTTGTCTAAATCTTTTTCAATGAAAGATCTAGGTACTGCAAAGCGGACACTCGATATGAAGATATCAAGGGATAGGATGAAGAAGACACTAAAGCTATCTCAAGAGGATTACATCAAGAAGGTACTAGAAAGGTTTGCAATGCAAGATGCAAAATCCGTTTCTACACCTTTGGCTAGTCACTTTAAACTAACCAAGGATATGTGTCCAAAGATGCAAGAGGAGATAGCATGTATGTCTAAAGTTCCATATGCTATAAAGATAGGTTCTCTAATGTATGCTATGGTCTAAACAAGGCCAGATATTGCACATGCAGTGGGAACTGTGAGTAGATTCATGGACAATCCAGGTAAAGAGCACGGGCAAGCTATGAAGTGGATACTTAGGTATCTAAAAGGGACAACAATAAGTGCTTTTTATTTTGGAGGCACTAATATTTTCTTGCAAGGGTATGTTGATGCAGATATGGCAGGTGACAAAGATACTCAAAGGAGCACTATTGGGTACGTCTTCACAATTGGAGGCACATTAGTAAGTTGGGCTTCAAAATTGCAGAAAGTGATCTCACTTTCTACCATGGAAGCAGAATATGTAGTAATGACGGAGGTAAGCAAAGAGATTATGTGGCTTCACAGATTTTTGGAGGCGCTTGGATACATGCTAAACAATTGTGTCTTGTACAATGATAGTCAAAGCGCCATTCATCTTGTGAAGAATTCAGCCTTTCACTCAAGAAAAAATCACTGTGAGGTGAGATATCACTTCATACATACACTTTTGGAAGAAGGACAATTAAAGATAGGAAAGGTGCACACAAGCGAGAATCATGCAGACAGGATGGAAAGCAGTCTCATAGGTTTGGTGTGGAGATCAGTCTCCAAGTGGGAGATTGTTAAGTGTGGAGCCTAATTTACCCCTTATAACTTTTAGTTTAAACAAGAAGAAAAAAAGTGATAAAATCACGAGGCCTACCCATAAGCATTCCTATATGTAGAGAGAGAGAGAGAGAGAGAGAGAGAGAGAGAGAGAGAGATTGAATTATCGTCCATGGAGGTCATATATGACCTATAGGACCAGAACAAAACAGTACAAAGGATTTCGTCTCATACATATCAGTTAAGGACTGAGAGTCCATCGAGTGGGGAGAAAAAAGATAAGGTGGGATGAACAAAAGTCTAAGATGAGGTAGGTGAGGAGGAGGGGGCCGGTTTGGGAGTTCGAAACTCTTGGATGATGGCTTTGCCTCCTCGGTAAACTGCCCATTTCCCTGCTGTGCGCGCTTCTCGCATCTTTTGGAGTTCGGTCTTCTTTTGTTTGAGTTGGGTGGGTGTGAGATCTTCGGCAAACCAAATTTTTGTGTCCTTGATAAGCTTCGATTGCTCAAGGAGCTTGACTCAATCCGCTTTGGTCTTGAAGGTAAGAATTGCATGGTTGGTGCGATGCTCGTGAGCGAGAGTGGTGATTGTTGCTGGATCCCATTGTATCATGGGGGTTGTTGTTCGGATGCGATCGAAAGACTTGTGGAACTTGGGGTCCTCTTTTCCTTGCCAATCGCTCGGGAGTCCGCCAATGCGGACATTGAGAGCAATAGCATCTTGTCGTTGTTGTTCGCGTAGCGTAGACGCCACACGAACTTCGACTTCGCGAAAAATGACATCCTGTACTTGAGTTTTGACCTTCTCTGTGAGGGTGACTTCCGTCTTCGTATTGAGCTCGATTTCCTTTTGTTCCGTCTTCCCCTTGTTGGAGTCCTCCACTGTGGTGAGGCGAGACTCGATGGCTGCGAGTCTTTCCTTCAAAGAGAGAGAGAGAGAGAGAGAGAGAGAGAGATAGTTCTATTATCGTCCTCGGAGGTCAAATATGACCTATGGGACCAAATGAGCATGTCATGTGGTGTGAGTGGAGGTCATAAGTGACTCTCGATGCTCAAAAATGGCTGAAATGAGCGTCGCAATAGAGAGTCCACATCGTGGTTGGGAGAGGAAGGTATGTAGGGAGAGCTCATGGCTGAATATATGGGGAAAAGAGGACCTAATGTGGTCAAAAGCTGAGCACTCAAGTAGTGTACGGTACTCACTCTCTCGCACTTGACGAGGGCATAAGGTGCAAAGTCGATGAGACTCCTCGCGAGTGCCCCAACGTCCTGTCTCACAGCGTAGAGAATGGGAGCTAAGACGAATGGAAGCAATGGTGCGGATCGCACTCAATGGGATGGGCTCAAGGATGTAGGGATGGGTTCGGTTACCACGTTCCGAGAAGAAGAGAGATTTGTAGTTTGGGGCAATGTGTGTGGTGTAATGGCTGAAGCGAGAACCTCCGGATTTCTCCCAAGCCGTGATACATTGGCGTTGTAAGAAGGCCTCATTAACTTGGGAGTCGATCGACGCATCCTTGACCAAGTGACATGCATCCCATCTTCCAAACCATTTCTTGATGTCAAGCATCCACCCTGAACTTAGTATTTTGCTCTTGCATGTCTTTTGGACCTTTTGACTTGCTTCATATGCAATTCTAGGAAGTCGGTACAAAGGACTACGTTATGTCTTAAGCATGTACTCCACAACCCTTTGCATGCCCAAGACCTCAATGGGAAGCGATCCGGACTCAAGAAGTAAGAGCATGTAGGGTGTTTGTGTCTTGATTTGGAGAAAGTTGGTGAGAAAACGCTTTTGGACATTCTCAAACTCTTTCCAAGTAGACTTTCCAATGCTACCACCCCACACCTCCACTCCATAAAGAAGCACCGGTGTCACCAATGTGTCAAAGAGGTACTTTTTGAGATCCCAACACTTGATCTCTCCAGCATTGCACATGTTCTCAAATGCATAATAAGCCCTCTTTCCGGCTTCTAAGCATCGCATTGCGCAATCCTTCCATCTATGATTGGATGGAACCTCAAGGCCAAGGTACTTGAAGCTATCTACCACTTCAAGTTGCTCATTGTTGTATACAATGCATGGGTTTTCATCATTGAGGGTCTTTACAAGCATAACCTTGGTTTTGGATCCATTCACGATCAGCCCGCTATGTAGGCAAAAGCGTTCCAAGACACTCATAAGCTTTTGTGCTTTTTCTAAGGTATGTGCCAAGAGCACTACATCATCGGCATAAAGCAAAAGCATGATCACCGCATTTCCGATCTTAACCTCTTCTATCCCTTCTTGTTGCATAAAATCAAGAACCATGCATTCCAATTCATCAATGAGTAGCCCAAAAGAGGGTTTGGGAAAGTGGGCATCCTTGTTTGATACCAATGGTGCTTGCAAAGAATTCTGAAATTCCATCTCCCATACGTAGTCGACATATCACTTTTTGGTAGATGCGAAAGACTGCATGCATAAATTCTCTCAGCACTTGAAGGCTTTGCATACGTCTCCAAAGATTTCCTCGTGGTACCATATCAAAAGCTTTCTTGAAATCCACAAAGCAACAATACAACTTTTTTCCTTTCAATCGAGACGCTTCCATAAGAACTCGAAGAGTGACTGAGGTGATCAATAGTTCTATGATGCTTTCGAAAATCCGCTTGACCTAGCGCACGTTTGCCGTTCTTTTCAGCCCATTCATTTATCTTCATCTCCATGATACATCCAAATAACTTTGCCATCAAAGAACCAACCATTATAGTGCGATAGTTGTTCACATTGTTTACATCTCCTCCTTTGTGCAAAGGTTTGATCCAATTTTCACTCCAATCATGAGGCATGCCATGTTGAAGTGCAAGGTTAAACATATCGCATATCCAATATCGTGTTTTCTTGCTTGTCCATTTAATCATTTCAGCCTTGACACCTTGAAGGTCCCCTGCATTGCGAGTAGCAAGTTTCTCAAGCGCACAACATACATCTTCAATGGTAAAGAAGGGAGGCATACACGGAAGAGAGCTACAACACTCCATCTTATCAACATTGGGTTGCTCATAGAGGTTCTTACAATGCGTATACATATCCTCAAGAGTCAATTCACCAAAGCTCTCAACACGCTTGCCTTTTAGATTTTGCCAAAACTTGCCACATGCATGTGCTTTCTCTTCCGCTAAAAGAAGTTGTTTTTTGACTTCCCACCTTCTCCTCTTTTTTTGAACAAGTGCTTTGTATGTGTGTGAACATTCCAAGTAACCTTCCTTGTCTTTGCTTGCATCCAACCTTAGCAAGTGTTTTCGAGCTTGACTACATTCCATGTCGAACCATTTCTTCTTGGTGCTACCCTTCTTAGATCTTTTGCAAGACGTGTGTTTCACCGAAAAGCATTCCTTCGCACAAGAGCAAATTACTTCTTTGAAAACTTTCCACTTGCATTCTAATGTTGGGCTCTCTTGATGCTCTGTCATGGTTAACATTTGGTCCACCATATCAACATATATAAGTGATCTTTTGAAGTTTAGACGTAGGTACAAATGATTCACATCATGATTGGAGGCTACATGCTCGGGTCTTTTACCACACTTGAGATCAATACATAGAATCCTATGATCCGATTCCGGACTCCATTCACCAAGTGTAAAGCTAAAGGAGAATCTAAAGACGTTCTTGGCGACAATTGTTGTAGCTCAAGAGATTTTTCACTGTGTATGCAAGGAGGGGACAAGTAGGGGAAGGTCAGGGGTCTCCCTTTATTTCTCTATATCTGTATTGCCCGTAGCCTTTGAGGTGGGAGGGTGATGGCATAGAGGGGCAGTGGTAGAGGAAATCACGCTCGATCGTTTGTCTCTAGAAGGAAGAGTGGATTGATTAAAGGTTTTGGTAACTGAGGAGGGAATTAGGCACACACAGAAACAATCAAGAAAGAAAAATATACACAGGGAGTTGCTCGTGTGAAGACTGCCAGTCTCACCAAAGTCTAGAGAGACAGAGTTGACGATCGCAGGCATTTTCAGCATTCTGATACATAATAAATGAAAACATAAAAACTGCATTTATGAGAACCATCACAATACAAGCTAGAAGCATTAATAACTCAAGCTTTCAACAAGGTTCATTTTAATTATGAGAAGACTTCAAAAGGTTGTAGTTAATGCCATTTCTCAGTATGCAACTCACTAGCCCAATGCAAAATAGTGAAGACAATGAGAATATAATTTTTACTGCATTAGAATTACCATTTTCTTCTCTAGATCAATGGCTGCATCCTGTTTAACATTTTTTCGGCTTGAGCATGCGCCGCAAAATATACATATCCGCTTGAACTTTGAAGTAGGAGATTGCTGCTCCATCTTGGTGAAGAAATGAACCCTTTAAGTCACTGCTTTGAATAAGGGAAATTGTTGCAGTAATGCAAAAACACAAAGGCAAGGCCTGGACAACATATTGCAAAATGGACAGCTTTGCGTATTGCAAGATGGAAATGCGCTTGAGAGAGAGAGAGAGAGAGAGAGAGAGAGGAGTTGCAACTTGCCATGTGTGTGGGGGAACGTGCATGAGAGGCAGAGAGCAACGCAAACACCATGAGAGTGAGGGTGTCATTGCATGAAGGGAAGAGCAGGTCGCACATCAGACCTGAGGTACAGAGGAAGGACTTTGTCGAGAGGTGGCACGTGGACCAGAGAGGGAGACGGACAGACAAAAAGGTGCCGTACGTCAACGCCAAGCCAGATATATAGAGCGATTTTTTTGCACAGTTGAGCAGCTCAAGTGTGTGTCCCGCGAATGCAAGCTCATGGTGTTTACGACAGTTGCACTGATTTGTTTGTAGGAGACCTGAGAGACGACGCGAGATGGGAGCCGCACAAATACCCTTTATGTTAGGTGTCGTCTCTGTCCTCCTTGGAGAAGATAATGGCATGCGTCGATCTACTGAGCAAGGCAAAGAGCAGACAGGGGAGCGCAGATGGCGCTGCAGAGTGAGCAATGGCGGACGGAAGGTCGAAGGGGTGTTGGGGGCACAGGCTGTGCGCTGCTCAGAGGTAATTGAGGGTTGGGGCTCTCGTAAGAGGGCAGCGCTGCCTGAAGATATTGGGAAATCAACCGAGCTGCAACAGCCTGCGAGAGGTGATGAGTGACGGAGGCAGGGCGCGACATCTGCTATCCTTGTAGCAAATTAATTAAGCGAAGAGAGGGACTGAGTCTGCGAGTCTGAGGCTGAGAGAGGAAAGGGAATATAGAGAGAGACTAATGAGGGTAGTGTGTCTTGCAATGAGTGTTGTCCGTGAGGATGAGTGTGTGTGTGTGTGTGTGTGAGAGAGAGAGAGAGAGAGGAAGAGGAAGAAGAAGAAGAGAATTTTTAACGACTGCTAGTTGGGTATTGTGAGCTCGCTTGTGTGCGTTGGGTATTTTGCTTGTGATTTTGTCTGCGAGCTATCCAACCAGTGTGACCGTGGGAGCATTCTTGTTCTTCCCTTCCTCTCTGGAATGAAGGGAAGAACAAGAATGCTCCCACGGTCACATTGGTTGGATAGCTCGCAGACAAAATCACAAGCAAAATACCCAACGCACAGAAGCGAGCTCACAATACCCAACTAGCAATCGTTAAAAATTCTCTCTCTCTCTCTCTCTCTCTCTCTCTCTCTCTCTCTTCCTGCTTGCCATATCGCTAGCCGACGCACAACATAACACAATTGTTGAACCCACATCCTTGGTCTCTGCTGCCCTAACCTCCTGCAAGCTCAAGCTGTCGCCCACAAATATCTACACTGCACACCCTTAACCGCCCTCGCTCCTTTCTTTTACTCGTCAATTTCTAATTTTTCTACTTCTCCATTTCTCTCGAATCTCGACCTGTACCATAGCCTATGTAGTGTTTGATCATTTTCTTGAGAGCCTAGGTAGTGTTTGATCATTTTCTCGAGAGCCTTCGTGCGACAATAAATATCCACTATCGCATCTGCCAATAAAACAAAATAAGAATTTAAAAGTATTAACTCTTCTTTTTCGTTAGGAAAAAAGGGGACTCGTCACTATGGCCTCACCCCTTTGGGGTAGGCCAAAAACGCACATTTGTAAGGTCCCCATCAAGGAGAAGCCATCGTGCGTAAGAAAAAGCACTCGCCAAAAAACCAAAAATTCACACCCAGTCTTGAGGCTGGGTTTGCCGGAATATTCTCTTTTTGTCGAAATATTATGGTCGAACGACGACCGAAAAGTGGTCCAAAAATGGCCGATCGATTGGCCGGTGGTCGGAAATCAATGGTCAATGGCCAGTGGGCCGGTGGTCGAAAATCAATGGTTTGTGGTCGGTGGTCGATTTCTAGCGAACTTGTCTTCTCAAGGGAGGCCACACATGGGCACGTGGGAAAGTTGTCTACAGAAGGGCGGCTACACACGGCTGTCTCTCATGAGAGAGGGAAACCCTTTTGGCCTATAAAAGGAGGCCTCTTCTACACACAAAATGCATTGTGAAGTTGATGAAACAAGGTGTATGAGGTGGTGAGAGTGAAGCAAGGCGAGAGCTCCATTAAGAGTATAATCCCTTTGTAACCTACTTATAGTTTGAAGTACTAAATCCATTGAGTGGTTGCTTTCCCATGGATGTAGCCCACATTGGGTGAACCACGTATATTGCTCTCTCTCTCTCTCTCTCTCTAATCTCTCGTGTGCAAAAATTATCTCTCTCCATTAAGTAAACTACTCTAATATCTACTTAGCTATGCCATATTTCCTAACATGCAAAATAGCTCTAGCAACAACAGTCCTACCACCAAAACCTACAACATCCTCAATAGAGCCTGCATCTACAAAAGGCGAACGTACATCAATGCCCCGCACAACATTCCAATATCCCTTTGACACAAGAATGCGTTGCATCATATAAGCCCACATTGGGTAATTATCCCCATCCAGTTTATCCTCAGTAGGCAAACATCTTGAAAACGTTTGTGTTGTTGTCAGCCATGGTGAGTGTTTGCACTTGATGTGGAAACTGCCTAAAAAGAGGAAAAACAAAGTAGGACCAACACACACACACACATCCTTATTGACTAATCGCCAACCCCTTGTGTTCCTAATTGCTCTAGTTGACTAAATTGCCATCTAAGCTTTACCTTGAGAGCGCATGGGTGGATGATGCCATCACTTTGTAGTAGTGTGCTAATCTAAATTTGTTGCCACTAATCTGCTTTGCATCGTATCTCTCTTTACTCTCCTTGCTATTAGATCCTACTGTATTTTGCATTTCTTACATGGTATCAGAGCATGATGTGCTCGTAGCTAAGAAAATATAAGAAATACTTGTATTACTTTGCAAAATCAATCATGTTGTCGTCTTCAAGTGCTACAGTTGGTGCTACTCTACTTTGCATTCATCCACCATCCTTCACAAAAGGCAAGCTTGATGGCACCAACTACACATTGTGGAAATTCAATTTTTTTGTGAATTGTTGGACATAGTGTTGGGGCTAAATAGTGTAGAGCCAAAGCTCGTTGCAATGATTGATCCGGTAAATCCAAGTCTTGTAATTCCCCCATATGCTACTCTTCTACGTGTATAGGAAAGAAAGAATGCAGATGCATTGTGCGCCATTGCCATGTGTGTAAGTGATTCTGTTCTCACTTTGATTCAACATACCACTAAAGCACATGAAGCTTGGAGCATATTGTCTCACCAATATGAGGCGCACAATCACACCAAAATTCAAAATCTGGAAAATCAACTTGTTTTTGAGAAACTTGCTGACAAAAGAGAAGGTGGAGGCCTTTATCAAACGGATTAAGGATCTCCGAGATCAATTAGCCGATGTTGGTGTGTCTATTTCTCCAAACGATTTAGCTTGACATTGTATTTGCATACTTCCGGCAAGATATGATGGTCTTGTTATGATACTCAATACTCAGGTTCGTCGAACCCCTCTTGTGTTTGAAGAATTAAGTGCAATGTTGCTTGAAGAGGAGCTACGACTCAAGACTAGGGATGACAGTGGTGATGCTGCTTCACAACCATCACAAAAAACAAGGGGACAACGTCAAATACCTCTCTAAGAAGAAGCCCAAGAAGAAGAAATTTTCATGTAGTTGTTTTTATTGTGACAAGAAGGGTTGTGCTATTAAAGACTACAGAAAGCAGAAAGCAAACGAGAAGAAAAACACCATGAAAGCTTTGTGAGAGGAAAGAGAATCCGCCAACAATGTTGAGGTAGACCTTGAACTATGGGCCGTCAAGAGGTATGCTCATTAGCACAAACTCCGTTTATTGATGGTTCTTGAATTCTAGATAGTGGTGCATCCCAACATATGATTACCAACATATGACTAGTAAGAAAGACTAGTATAGTTCTCGGAAGCCTCTACAAGAACCCATCAGTGTAATTATTGGAAATATTGCAAAATGTCCAACCAGATGGTCTGGGATAATTTCTTTTTTAGCAGCTATAGGTGAAACTAAACAATTCTTTGATGTGTTGTACGTGCCTCAAATAAAAAAGAATTTGCTCTCGATTGCTACAATCATTGATCGTGGTCTTGAAGTTCACTTCAAAAAAAGTGGAGCAGAAATCTTGGATTCTAAAGGGAATATGGTGGGAAAGGGCATAAGACACAACAATCTTAACAAGTTTTTTGCACTTACAGTAACTACAAAGAAAGGTACAACTCAATTATGGCATGAGAGATTTGATCACTTTAGTATTGTTGTGATGAAAGAGATGCAGAGATATGGGATGGTTGCCCACATGCTGCAAATCTTAGATATGAATGAAGTTTGTGAATCTTGTACGATGGGCAAGCAACAATGAACGGAATTTCCACAAGAGAGTAGTAATTGAGCTCAGTCTCCTCTAGAGTTGGTACATGCGGATCTTTGTGGTAAAATGTCTATCTCTACTTTTGGTGGATCTTTCTATTTTTTTACTGTTAGTTGACGACTTCAGTAAAAGATGTGGGTGTATTTCATTCGTGTGAAGTCTAAAGCTTTTGGAAAATTCAAAGTGTGGCACAAGCTTGTAGAAAATGAAATGGGAATGAAGGTCAAGAAGCTTTGCATAGATAGAGCACGATAATTCATCTCAAATAAATTCAATAACTACTGCAACGAGCATGGCATCAAATCTCACCTTACTATTGCTTACACACCATAGCATAATGGAGTTGTGAAACGTCGCAATCTTTTATGAGTAGATTAAGGAGTAGGTGAGCAACAACAAAAACACAGTTTTACTGCGAGAAAAGCACAATGTCACGAAGCACTTTCACGGCATTTCAAACGGACACTTCACGAGGGAGTTATGAGCTTGAGAAGAAAGCAAGAGAGTACACAATGCTCTATAAGTCATTCATAACGCTTATTATCCAAAAAATCTCCTTAGGTTTTACAAAAAATGGCTTTTATACCTTAGCCAAAGGTTCAAGGTTCAAAAATGAGAAAAGATTCTAACTCACAGTAGCTTAGGATTTCCTCGATACAATCTAGAAGCGCATAGCCCTCGTATGTCTGGCTCATAATCACATAATGGTTACAAAATAATTCCAAAAGTAAAAGAATTACAACGTCTCAGGGCTATGGATGTCCAGAATTATCAAAAAAGTGAAAAATTACATCATAGGCTGAGTGTATAACCTCCCGATGTTAGCTATGTGCTAACATTTTCCCCCAAAAGAGCATCATAATATTTGGTTCTGAGTTTCTTGTTCACTTTGGCCAGGAACGGCAAGTCAATAGGAGTGTTGATCTCCATTGCCATCGTGTAGCCCACAAACCTCACTCGAAGGTTCTCCACCATAGGACCGAAGATCTTTGATCTAAAAGTGAAGAATCATGTGTAGAAGGCCTCCTCAAATATTTGTATATAGTAGGAGGGCAAGAACATGCCGCGAGCATAAAATCCATAAAGCACTTCATCTTGCAATTGATTGGATGGATCATAGCATAGTCCTTGATTGCCCTTGAGGAATGCCATCCACAACACGTCAGTCTGCTCTGCTTGATGAAAAATCTGGATGCATGTCAGAAGCATCTTGGCAATTTTAATGAACATGATGCATGCCAGATTTGGGATCCCCTTGAAGACTTCTTCTGCTTTTGAGAGAGTATGGACCATATAGTCCTTTGTAGATCTGCCTTTTGGGGGACTCAATCGAGGATAGTTCAACCATGTTGGATGTTTCATTAAGAGCTAATGATGGTTGCCCCAACTCCGCACTATTGGCACTGGCAAAAGGTGGGGTCCTTTTAATTTCGAGTGGGTCTTGGGTGTAGAGGATGAGATCATTAGGATGTCGTTTCAGCCAATACATCCTCCAAGTTGGGTGTAGTTTGGCGTTGTCCACAGCTTGATCTTTGACTAGTCTCTCCTTTACTTTGAGGATTTTGTACTTGATGAGTGGGAATGGGAGAGACTGTTGGTGCCACGTTTTTATGATCTACTTGGATGTGAGTTGGGTGACATTTGTAGAGTGGAGAATCCTTTGTTCCCACACCATAGCTGACTTTGAGTGCTTTTATAGCATCAATAGTGAAGTTATCAATAGGCCCTGGTTTGCTTCTGGCTCAACTATAGAGGAGTATGGGGCCACTGTAGTTGGATCTACCTCTTCTTCTAGCTGTAAGAAATCTAGTGCCCCAGTCTCTTTTGGCAGTATGTTGGACACTTCTTCTTCATGGATCTTCTGCTTTCCTTTGAGTTGCTCTTGAGCTACTGCCAATGTTGCATGGAGATCAACTACTTGCTTTTGATATTGTTCTTCCTTAGTCATAAATGAGAGAGAAATTTCGCTCCATTGCATTTTTTCTAGCTTCATCTCTATTTCCAGGTCTTTGGTCCGCTTTTCAAGTGCTTGGTAGGCGAGGTTAGAGCCTTGCAATGTCAGTACTTGAGGATTAGCTTTCAACTTGTCTGGAAGCTCGTTTTGATCTTTCAATCTGACCTCAACTTGAGCGGCTTGAAGATTAGCTACTTCAAGTTGTGTTTGCAGCCAGTGATCACGTGCATTTGTATCCAATACAATAGCTTGGCCCTCTTGTAGCTTCTTTTCTTGAGCTTCACTTGCAGTTGTCAACTGTTTCACAAGCTCTGTCATGGTTTTCAATTCTTCTAGTTGCTGACTATTGGCCTCTTTTAAACTAGCCATCTCCATCTAGGATTGCTTATGTAGGGAGCTATATTCTTAAAAAAAGGCATCCGCTACTTCTATCCGTGCAGTGAGGTGTTTATTGGTAGACTCAAATTGCTTTGCTCTCTCTTCCTTGGCATACACTGTAGCCTTCATCTTGTGATGGGAAAACTAAGCATATTCCTCAATGTCTTGTAGGTTGGGTGGCCGAGAAGTAGTCTATTGTGAAGTGACTGCCAGATCCAGTTCCTCTTGCTCTTGTGTATCCTACTTGGTCTATGTGGTAGCTTGATTTGCTTGCTTTTCCTTAGCAGGAGTATCTTCAATGGGTTAGAGTGCCTTCTTGAGATGCCGGCTCTTGAGTAGCTTCATCCATCTTTGTATCCCCTTACTTATCCGTTTGTATGTCTTCATCTTTTTGTGCTTCACTTGTGCCTACAGTTGTTGGCATGAGATCTTCTTTGAGTTCTTCTTTTGTTTTCTTTGGGGCGGTTTCTTCAAACTTGCTCTCTTTAGTGGGAGGTGGAGTGGTTACTTTTGCAGTAGTTGGTGAGGGTGGTAAATCTTCTTGCTGTGTGGTGGGAAAATCAGAGGTTCCAACTTCCTCTTGGGCTCGTGCCATCTCCATTTCTTAGATTTTCTCTAGCTCCGTAAGGGGATCTTTGCAGTAGATGGTGAGGGTGGTAAATATTCTTGTTGTGTGGTGGGCAAATAAGAGGTTCCAACTTCCTCTTGGGCTCGTGCCATCTCCTCTTCTTGATAGACTTTCTCTAGCTCTGCAAGGGGATCTTTGCCAGAAAATGGGTTCTTGGTCCTGAGCTTCGTTTGAGGGTTCGATTGCTAGAACTCCTTGAGGTCCCCCTGCAGACCTTGTTCCCTTTCAAAGGCTTCCTTCTCTCGCTCTAGCTTGGGCGCTCTTTGTGATGGTTCTTCTATGATTGCTGGTGTGGGCCAACGAGCGTGCTTTGATGGTCGCTTTTCTATCTTTTCTTTGCCCTTTGCTCTCTATCTCTTTTCCCTTCTTAACTTTGGATTTGCTTCACTTTCTTCAGGCTCCTTGTCTTCCGGGTCCTCCATCTGCCCTTCATCACTTTCCTCTTCCCTTTCCATTGGAGCAGTTTGGGGTTGCATTCTCTTAGATCTGCAACCCCCCTCTAAAACAGTCCACAGTGCCATGAATTGTTTCAGAGAGTTTTGTCCTTGAGTGAAGGCTTGTATCAAACACTTTCGCCAAGATGCGTGGGACTCTCTCTCTCTCTCTCTCTCTCTCTCTCTCACAATATGTGGCACCATAAATTGTTTAAGGGCTTTGTCCTTGAGCTAAGGCTTGTGCCACACACTTCCGCCCAAATGTGTAAAACCATTGGGTGTAAATTGTGTTCATAGAGCAAGAAAACCGCTCATGGGTACCCATGCCCAGAGCACGAACATGCTATTGCAAATACGGAAGATCTAACCACTTGGCTTGAACTCTTACCTTCGGTGCAAGTTGTATGTCTATAGTATTTTGATTTGATGCTCAAAATTGGAGCAATTTACGTGTATTTGGTTGTGTGCATCTTGCATTGAACTGCATGTAGATTCTTATATTAACAAAAAGCAAGGTTGTTTACGACATATCGTCTTGTGAATTAGACAACATATCTTGTCCTTCAGGCCAATGGCCCGTTCTCAGTTTTAAAGGCGAGGCCCCATCACACCTAACTTCGCTCTTTGATTTGAGTTCACCACTATCTCTTCAAAGCTCTCAGTTTTGTCAAAACATAAGGGGGTGGAACTGACCCCTTACTCACTCTGTGTGAACGGGAGACGTTGTGTGAGCAACCACAAATCATGCCTGTGAACAGACCCTATCTGTCGTTAGCACTAGCTACATTGTGACTCGTGAGTACCATAGCACTGATTTGTTGGGCACGACACACCTGGGCGGGCTCGAGGCCAAAGTTGTATCAACAGGGATTCAAAAACGTCTTCACCTTCATTAAGCTGCTCTCTCTCTCTCTCTCTCTCTCTCTCTCTCACACACACACACACACACACACACACACACGCACACACACACAGGCGACTCCATCTTCTTTCTGCTTGTCTCACCTTGCTCTTCTACGCGAAGATTGTATTAGAGGCTCTGCGTCCTTCATTCTTCTCTTGGCTCAATGGGGCTTGCAGATCTTCGTGCACAACCACAGGTACTTCTCTTTCCTGTACTGTTCATCTGCCTATTAGTATCGATTGGTTCGATAGGGATTCCAGGTTGCCTAGAGAGAGAGAGAGAGAGAGAGAGAGAGAGAGAGAGAGAGAGAGAGAGAGAGAGAGAGAGAGAGAGAGAGAGAGAGAGAGAGAGAGAGAGAGAGAGAGAGATTAACTAGATCTGTTTATGTGATGTTTTTTGCAGAGTTGTAAGTAGATTGTTTTTGAGGGGAATTTCTGAATTCTGAGGCAGGAAGATGACAATGAAGATGGGCTTTGTGAATACGGAAATGGAAAAACCAGTTGAAGAGCATGTTTCTTTGCAGTGGGGGCAATACAAGAGGCGAAGGAAGTCAGGAGTTCAGAGGCTTGACACGACGCCCTCGTCTCATCCAAATATTTTGCAGCGGCCATCTGACATGCATGTCAAACCTGCTGTTACTGAAGGAGTGTCTGTGAAAGGGGATCCAGAAAACAGGTCTGCAACTTTGCATCAACATTTTTTGTTTGAGCATTGTGACTTGATTCATCTTTGTTGGAACTGCTAGTGTCTGTGCACAACTTTTAAATTCTCTACCGAAGTTGTAGAAGTTGTTCTAGGACTGGTAGATTTATGTGTGCCCCGTTTGGTAGAATTTGTGTCTTTGTTGATTTTTTGTATCACACAATAGAAATTTAAGAATTTTTTTTCACTATGTCCATCTCAAATCAAGCTTTCATTGCTTGCAATAAATCCAGTAGTGTGGTTGTAAGATGTTTCAAATCAAGATCTGTTTTGACCACCGAAGTTCAATAGGGTTTCCTTGTACTTGGATCTTTAGTTTGGTGCTAAATGATTGTTTTGACTGTAATGCTTTTTCTTATGCTCTAGCGTTTTTTTAACGTAGTATGAAGCATCTGATATCTTTAGTTTAGGTGCTAAACGATTGTTTGACTTTAATGATTTTTCTTGTGCTCTAGCGTTTTTTTTTTTAACGTAGTATGAAGCATCTGATATCTGATATATCTTTATGGCTGTGGTTTTTCCCTTCAGCAGTTGCATCGATCACGAGTCCCCAACTTCAGAGAAGCCAAGCAATGGTTGCATGTCCATCGGGAACAAGAATCGGTCCTCTCCCTTCAGAAATGGACAGACACGCAGAAGAACTGAACTAGAGTCCCTGCATGACAAGAACTTGGTGATGAAAGAACTGAATTTAGCTGTATCTAGATGGCCAAAGCTTTTGATTTCTCTTTCTCATAAAGAGAAAGAGGATGATTTTATGCTTATGAAAGGCTCAAGGCTGCCTCAAAGGCCAAAGAAAAGATCCAAACAAGTTGAGAAGTTTGTGACAGTATGTTTCTTCACCCTTATTATGTATGATTGCTCATTCAAAGCTTCTCTTATACCTTTAATTGTGAGTTCATCAATGCAGTATGTAAGCCCAGGAGCATGGCTGTGTGAGGTGTCACTTGACCGATACGAAGTGAGAGAGAAGAAGTGTTTGAGGAGGGTAAGACTCTGGTTTTGTTTGTCCTGTTTCCTACCTTCGTGGTCCCTCCATTTTAATCATCTTTTGTTTGTATGTGCACAGAAACCTGCTGGCTTGAGAGGAATGGAAAGTCTGGATAGTGATTCTGGTTAGGTGTGGATGATTTGGAATGTCACTGGTCAGTCCCCATTTTATGTAGCCTTAGTCTTTTGTGCTTATTTTTAAGCGGGTACACCTTGTAAGAAAGCGACCCTTGTAGGGGTTTTATCTGCTATAATGCATTTTGTAAATAGCAGAATTTTAATAGAAGATACCATATTGATGTTTCCAGCTTGGTGCTGGTATTCTTCTGCGTAAGTGGAAGTCTGCAGCAGGTTATGATTGTGCTAGTTGTTTTTTGATCAAGAGGATACAGGCTTGCTCTGCCTCTTTTGTACATATAATGCTATAGTAACACTAAACTGTATGATTGTGCTAGTTGTCTTTTGATCAAGAGGATACAGGCTTTGCACTGCCTCTTTTGTACAGATAATGCCATAGTAACACTTAACTGTGTGAGTGGCAATCCGTCAGCATGGACATCTTTACAAAAGCTATGGCAATTACGATATTTGGAAATTGCGATTGGGTATGCTTTCATAAGGTTGGTTGTGTCAAGTTTTCTGCAGTCTGCAGTTTTAGGATCAAATTCTGGTGGCTGTTTTTGCTATTGTTGATTTTTTGAATTTCCAGGCAATTTTGGGCTAGTTTTGCCATTTTTAGAAGTTTAAAAAATTACAATTAAAGTTTTTGCTGCATGTTTGAAGTGTCGTGTGCTCATCAGATGATTAGCAGTTTTGTGCTGGAGATGGAGAGGGTGCTACCTGAGGTCCACAACTAGCATAAGAAATTTGCATGCTGAACAAGAGAAGGTATCAGTCTCTATGCCATCTTTGATTAGAAAGATTGTTTGAGAATCTTATTCTCAATCAAAAAAGAAATGATGGGAGAATCTCAGCTTATAAATATGAGTTGACGACCTGCTCTTATGAACTGATCGCTCTCTCCTGTACGCATAGTGAAATTTGCTTTTCTTTATTTGGTCCACAGGGTAGTCACATGCCTTTGGATTGGTCATCAGTGCTGATTGTGTACGCATAGTGAAATTTGCTTTTCTTTATTTGGTCCAGAGGGTAGTCACATGCCTTTGGATTGGTCATCAGTGCTGATTGTGGGAGTTTATCTTTTATTTTCCAGTACTATGTATAATGCAGCTAACATATTATTTTGTGGGTGATTACCATGAGTGTGTCGTGTAGTCTCCTTGATGGTTGTGTATTTTCTCTTTTCTTGGTTTTATATGGCTATAAAATTTCAATAGAACTCTGTCCACAAGGTGCTTGACCTTGTACTTGTAATAGGGAATCACCTCTGTGCAGGCTGTGGTGAGATTTATTTGCCACGGGGTCATGTGCATGGGTCAATGGTCCCCATGCAAAGGTGGCTTGGTCTTTTGATCTTGTGTGTCGAGCTTAAAAACTGATTAGTTTTTCTCCTGATATTATCATTCCGGATTCTGGCCTCATGTCTCAAACACGAAGATGCCTGTGGGACTGTTGGTTAGGAAATCGGCTTTCTCACCCTAGTGGCAAGGGTTTGAATCTGGGATGGGACATCCCAAGTTCTGGGCTCATCCTGAAATTAGTCTTCCTCCCAAGATTAGTTTTTCCCATTACACAATCGAAGTTATGCGAGGGGGCCTTCTTTGCATGAGAACCATTGATCCAATGCCCATGACCCTCGTGGCTCTCTTTGTCTTGAAGGGATGATGTTGCGATTAGTTCAACCATTGTATTTCCAGATTATAGCACCAGCAACAAAAGGTGATTTGAGAAGAAAATGTTTTACTGATCAAGACCCCATCCTGTCATACTGATCCATTTATGCTTACCTTGGACTTGCTTGTACAAAATCTGGTGTTCCCATTTAGTCCAGCTGACATTTTGGGGTCATTACATGGTTAGTTCGATCTAGAGGCGTGTATGTAATATCATAAGCCTTCGTACTTTAGTTGTAGTTGACCTTTTCAATGCGTTTTTTATATGGTTTCCCTTTCAAATTTCTTTTGCTTTTTGATTGTGACCGACTGCAAGGGTATATTGTACTTTGGGCTATTTTTATATTGACCAAAAGCATTTACAACTTAAGAGGGAATCTCAAGTTCAGTGAAATATAGGGCACTTGCTCTTAGCGCCTTGCATAGGAAGAAAAGCACAATAATGCAAACAAAATCTCTTTGTCTGTTGCATATTTGATCAGGAGATCTTAAGCAAGTTTGCAAGGGGTTTACAAGGTCTTTTGGCATGTCCATGACTTGCTTTTTGTCATATGTTTGCGTTTTGTTCTCACTTACAATTTTTGGAGCCAAAGACATGTTTTGTTTTGTTGGGTCTTCGTTTTTATTAATCTTCAATTTCTATTTTATTATTCTTAATCTACTGTATCAATTGATGGCTAAGTCATCTTCAGAATTTATAGGTTTTTCTAGATTGTAGGACTAGTTCCCCCCCCCCCCCCCCCCCCCCCCTCCTTTTTGATGATGCATTAAAGATGTCATTGCCTAAGTTTCCTTGTTTGAAGCATGTTTTTGTCTTTGATGTGGCCATTATCTAACAGGAAAGACATTTTTGAACTATCATTGGTGAATTTAAAGACTACTTTTTCTAGACCATTGTTCATATTCCTTGCATAATTGGCACCTATAGAGCAAATACACTATTCGTTCGTATTATTTTTACATATCTTATCACGTGTCTTAGGGCTCCCTCAATGCTCTTTGCAAGTATCCATTGTAAACTCGCTATGAAATTCCAATGCAAGTGTAGTAGTCTCAATCATTAAATGCATTGATGAATCAACACAAGATGCATTAAGTAATCCATTGTAAACTCGCTATGAAATTCCAATGCAAGTGTAGTAGTCTCAATCATTAAATGCATTGATGAATCAACACAAGATGCATTAAGTAATCTTTGCCATCTTAGCCCTTTTCTCATGAGCTTTGAGACGATCCTCTTGAATACCATTTACGTACAAAGGGAATGGAGTAGAATCCCCCCCCCCCCCCCCCCCCCGGGGCCGCTTTACCGTATGGCAATGCCTAGGCACTCTACAAATGTACTCTTTCTAAGATGAAAACCTTTTCTTCTCTTGTGTGAGTTGTAGGCCAATGATTTGTGTCAACTCAAATCCTGTGGAAGTTCTCATATACCTCAATGTCGTTTTTCTCATAGGTTGTCTTCCGCAGATAGGGTCAAGCTAATAGACTATCATATGTAGCTAGTTTTGTATATAGTCGAACAATTTTGCTCCTATAACCGTGGGACTTGATGAATGTAGCAAACTTATGATCTCATTCTCAAACACTTTTGCTCCTATAACCTAGGGACTTGATGAATGTAGCAAAGTTATGATCTCATTCTCTTGATGCTAACTTAAGATATCTCATTTTGTTGGTCTTGCTCAAGTCATGAAGGCTTTTCTTTCAAATCATGGAGGCTTTTCTTTGAGCTTTCATATTAATTTCTCTTTGCCTTTTGCAAACATTTTGATAATTGGTGAAAATATTTGATTGTAGTTTGCATTTTGCTATTATTGGAAACATATGCTATTGATTGCCAAACATGTTTGTGAAGGCTTTATTTTGGGTAAGATGCAACGTTCGAAGTTTCCAAAGGATGGTTCAGTTAGGACCACATGTAGGTTGCAGCTTGTACAGAGTGATGTTTGTGGACCCATGCAAACTCAATCCTTGGGCAATTACCTTTACTTAGTGACTTTCATTGATGATTACCCCAGGCATGCATGGGTGTACTCGCTTAAGGTGAAGTTGCTTGCTACAAATGTGGATCACCTTACAAGGTTGATCATCTCGTGCATCCCACATGCTACAGTCTCTACACCTGTGGCAATTGTCGAATCAATCTCCATGAAGATGGCAAAGAGAAGACTTTCCACAATCGACTTTCAGACAGTTATTTGTATAGGATACAATAACTTGCTTAGTATAGCATATTCAATCAAGCTATCATACATAATGCTTTCTTTCTTTATGAAATTTCGACACGGTCGATTCCTCTCCACTTGGACACGTGTGTTAACGGGAGCATAATAGTTTCCAAAGGTTTGGAATATGTTAATAGTAGGTTTTTACGTCATAAGAGACTGTATATGGCGCATGCAACGCCATTCTGTTCCGTAACAGATATGGCTATGAGTCAAATTGCAACGAGTTTTATTTTGCCAAACTCAATACAACTTGCTACAGCCGAGTAACCCGGATACACAATTTTAAGTTCTCTTTTACGTTGGCTACTCTCTCGACGACGAGATATGTAGTTGATATCTTAAAACATTTTTTATGTTTATTTGACGAAAAAGTACCATACGTACTTCACCCTGGTACACTCATCACCACATATACGCTAAGTGGATCTAGATATGGATTTTGGTATCTCTTTCACACATTGTTGTACGCTTATAGGATAAGCTATGACACAGACATGGTCTGCATTGGAGCCTCTGCAAGGACGTACAACACATTAGAATCCGAGGTTTTTTCTCAACCCATCATTCTCTCTCTCTCTCTCTCTCTCTCTCTCTCTCTCCAAATTCTACGCGGGAAAAGTGAAACTAGGCATGATTTTATTGACATCTTTCTATGTCAATTCGGTAATAGAAAGGGCCACAAGCCAACATGAAGGCGGTAAAAGGAAGGTCTACGAGCCCACACGAAGGGCTAAGAAGCATCTATTGCCACCTCTTTCGGAATGGCTAAGCGCCATCTATTTGTAGTCCATCAGTGATTGAGTTCAAGATCAAACAATTCTATCTAGTTGAGTAACCATCGATTACAATGGACAAGCAAGAGTCTTGCTATTAGTGATTTTTGGGGAATTATTTTAGCACTACACACTTTAATGTGAAAGTCAAGTTGAGTTTTTGACTGTCTTTAACTTGTAAGGGCTTATCTCTACCAAGGTGTATAGATAAAACCAACATTTTAGAGGGCATGACTATTCACAAAAACTCAAGATTATGGATTTTTGGGTGTGAAAAAGATCTAGTTGTGAATACGACTCCACTTTCAGTGGAGCTCCTATTAACACTAAGAGTGCCTATATAAGTACAGTTTTGGGGTAAGACCTAGCTCGTGCTTACTAAAGCACTTAGTACAGGTTGATGGTCAATTCGTGGAAAAATTTCAACTTCCACAGTAATGTAATGCCACGAGCAAATCCAACGGGGGTCACGGACATGGGCCAAGGGCCGGCTGCAAGTTGAGCAGTTTTGGTGCAACGTTTAACCAAGGCGTTTCGCAATGTTGATTTTAACCAAGGGGTTTGGATTGCAAGGCAACACCTATGGTTACATGTGCAATACTACTTGCATTTTACTAATTTTCAAATTAGTGCTCCTAGGCCTTTGCAGGCGAGAAATTTGGGCAGGTGTCTTTCACTACGGATAAGTGAACCCTATGTTCAACCTTCAGGTACACATTTGATTTGGTTCTGGTTCTTTTTGTTTTCTTTTTCCTTGTAGGATGCACAAACTATGTTATCATCCATTTTTGCTCTTAAGAGAAATGACAAGGTCATGTAAAAGCCAAGAAATTTGGGTTGTAGTGTCCAAAATAAGTTTCTGCATTATGTAGTTATAGACCTACTTGTAGGGTTCCTCATGTGGAATTGAGTACACACATACCTTTGCTATAGTAGATTTTAGGAAGAGCAAAATTTTTGATATCATTTTGGGATGACCATTCATGCATCAACTTAAGACTTTTGGGGCTATGATCATATCTACTTGTGGCACAAGGATATTACAATAAGGATCAACATCAAGGACAACAACTATAGAGACGTTAGTCAAACTCTTGTAGAGGAATTTGACTCAACTACAATCAACAAAAGAAAATACCTGCATGGTTACATATCAATGTGTATATTTGTATGTGTGGAGCATCTGAATGTGAGAGCCTAATTAAAGAGGATTGCATTGAGGATAAAAACTACTTTTGAGAACCAATTCCAGAAGACTTGTTTGAACCTTTTGGTTGGGAATAGATATTGGCTACTCTAGATGTATGCGTGAAAAAAACAACCCCAACAAAGTCGTATGATGAGGAGGGTTTTGACATAGCACCCTACCAAATGGTAAGTGTTATCTTGGAATCAGGGCCAGAGATCGAGGACCTAGAGACTTAGAAATCAGTTGAGTACAAATGCATAGTTGATGAGGATTCTATTAGAGTTTCGAGTGAAGAAAGCAATGAAGAATTCCAAAATTCATGAGACAATGCAATACAAATAGATGCTAAGGATGAGCTATCTTGTAGCTTTGATAATGAGCCAAAACCAAACCAAAAAGAGATGATCTTCTATGATTTTCCCAACCAAAAGTCCGCCACAGCAGGGGCCGTTGTTGCCACGTGAGCAGCGCCACAATAGGTTGCCATAGACAACAACTCGTGGCGCTCCACAACTTGTGATGCCTAAGGGGAGTGCACCCTTCAATATATATACCATGGGAGGTGTCCCCCCTGCACCCCATGTGGGTTCACGCGCTCCTATGTGGAATCGCCACAAGAACCCATCCTCCAAACTTCTTCAAATCCCACAATGTTTTTGAGGATGAGTTGTTGTTGCATCGCCACAACAACCCATCCTCCAAACTCCTTCAAATCCCACTTGAAAGTCCTCAAAAACATATTTTTTCCCCTTTTTCAATGCTTTGTCATCTAGTGCTCACAAGCTCAGTTGCGGAGCCATCAAATGGAACCAAAACTCCCAGTTCCCGGCTTCAATTTGTATCAATCCCGATGCTTTTTGAATTTGTCGGGCCCTGAATGATGCACCCCAAATTGGCAAAAAATTATATGCTACCCCATTGTCGACAACTATTGCTGACTCCGAACTTCAATATCTTGATAATCTGATGCCTGATTGATGAGCCGTAAACTCCCATGGCATTCACTTGCCACATAGAACTCATAAAAATCCTAGAAAATCTCAAAAAACTTTAGATGGAATACTGATCGAGGCAACCAAGCTGGCACATAACTGGCCCCCCTATGAAACTCCAACAACCGACATTATCTTGGCAACCAGGACTCCGATTGTCAATACGTAAAGACCAAAACTCTTCGCGAGATGAGCACTTCAAACCCATGCATTCGCTTCATCTTTGACCACCCGTCTCTACTTGCCCTATGTGTCATGGATCTCCAATGCACTCTAGCTTTACACATCCATATCTTGTACGCTGTGGCTTTGTTTGATGAGCCATCTAGACCAGCTCATAAATCACTTCAAACACTACATTCCAAAGAAAAAACCCAACACTTCAAGCCTCCTTCCTTGCCATCCCATCTGGCCCACTTTGGAGCCCTTTTTGCCTAAAAAACCACATTAGACATACATCTCTGCTGCCACCTGCCTGCCCAAGATCTTGGTACCTGCCTTAGCACTTTGCCCTGTATTTGTAGATATACATATCATTGATTGTGCCTTCTACTATGCTTGACACTCTTTGGATGCACCAACATGTGCCCATATTCCTTCTCCCAACTACGGAGCCTATATGTTGAAGATTGCAGTATCTGGCAAAAGATGTGATACAGGGGGGAGCTGTGACTTGTCTGAAGAGATAACGGAACTGACAACAGACTCTTCTCTAAGGGTGGCTCCTAGATCTTTGGAAACACTAGAAGAGCCGGCTTCCACTCTTGTATACTTTGCTGATCTTTCCATCTTCTTTTTGCTCTTGAACTCAATATACAACTGTTGCACAAGTTGTATTTGAGTAGCTATGCTTGGCAAAGTATTAATATTAGGATTTTTTAGCTCTTGAAAAGTCTTTGCGATATGCCCAATAGACTCCTTGACCATGTTCAATAATGAACCTGATGTTATTATATATAGAGAGACAGAGATAGAGAGGTGAACATGCCAGGAGTGTGAGGTACACTCATCACAAGAAATGGACTCTGTTATGTACGTAGGGGGGAATGTAGAGCGTTAGAGAATATATATAAATGTGTGGCAATGTCTAACACGTACAAAATTTGGTATGACAATAACTGACAATTAGGCTTTTGATAAGAAATGATAAAAGGAGAGTACATGTGAACATCCTAGCTTGTGTGAGGTGCCTCAACACAAGTCCTGGACAATGTTGTAATGTTGATTGATAGTTTAATCAATCTAATCCCTGATGAAGTGTGTGGAACTCACAACACAACCATCAATGGATACATTAACAATCTTACATTCAGGCCATGTTAGGAAATATGACGTAGCAAAATAGATATTTGAGTAGATTACTTAATGGAGAGAGATAATTCACACACACAAGAGGTTATAGAGTGGATGGAGAGAGAGAGAGAGAGAGAGAGAGAGAGAGAGAGAGAGAGAGAGTACACACGATGTACGTGGTTCACCCATTGTGGGCTACATCCATGGGAAAGTAGCCACTTAATGGTTTTAGTACTTCAAACAAGAAGTAGGTTACAAAGTGATTATACCCTTAATAGAGCTCCCACCTTGCTTCACTCTCACCACCTCCCCACCTTGTTGCATCAACTTCACACTATGTAATGTGTAGAAATGGCCTTCTTTTATAGGCCAAAAGGGCTGCCCTCTCTCATGAGAGGCAACCATGTGTAGCTGCCCTTGTGTAGAAGTCCAAATCGGACCCTCCAATCCGTCCATTGTGGCCGCCCTTGGGAAGACAAGTCCGCTTTTGAATTCGGCCATTGGCCATTGAATTCGGCCACTGGCCACCGGCCATTGACTTTCGACCACCGGCCCACCGGCCAACCGATCGGTCATTTTCCGACCACTTTTCGACCATCGTCGGACCATAATATTCCGGCGAAAAGGAATATTCCGGGGAAGCCAGTCTTGAGCTTAAGCTCGAAACTGGGCGTTAAAATTTTTGGTTTCCGGCGAGTGATTTTTTCTTCACCCACGATGGCTTCTCCTCATAATGGGGGCCTTACAAATGTGTATTTTTACAACAAAAAATTACAAGGGATAAATCAGGCTCCATACTTAACAATCTCCCACTTGGAGACTGATCTCCAAACCAAACCTGTGACTGCTTTCCATCCTAGCTTCTTATCCTTGAATGCCAATTGAAGATGAGCAAAAGCTCAACTTCTCCTTGTTGACCACCTTTGTAAACATGTCTGCAGGATTTTCACTTGTATACACCTTTCCTAGCTTTAGTTGTCCCTGCAAGATGGATAGTGCTTTGGCTTTCACTATACAAGACACAATTGTCTTGTTTGAATCCAAGCTCTTCTAAGAATCTGTGAAGCCACATAATGTCTTTGCTTGCCTCCGTCATTGCAACATACTCTGCTTCCGTGGTAGAAAGTGAGACCACTTTCTACAGCTTTGAAGCCCAACTTATTGCTGTGCCTCCAACCGTGAAGACATAGCCACTAGTGCTTCTTCGAAAATCTTTGTCACCTGCCATATCTGCATTAGCATACCCTTCTAGAAAAATATCGGTTCTTCCAAAATACAAAGCATTTGTTGTTGTCCCTTTTAGATACCTAAGTATCCACTTCACAACTTGCCAATGCTCTTTACTTGGGTTGTCCACGAACCTACTCACAACTCCCAATGCATGTGCAATATATGGCCTTGTCCAGACTATAGCATACATTAGAGAACCTACCGCTGCAGCATATGGAACTTTAGACAAATAGGCTATCTCCTCTTGTGTCTTTGGAAACATATCCTTGGTTAGTTTAAAGTGACCAACCAAAGGTGTAGAAACCGTTTTTGCATTTTGCATTGCAAACCTTTCTAGTACCTTCTTGATGTAATCCTCTTGAGATAGCTTTATTGTCTTCTTCATCCTATCCCTTGATATTTTCATACCAAGTATCCTCTTTGCAGCACTTAAATCTTTCATTGAAAAAGATTTAGACAGCTCCTCTTTTAGGTCTTTGATGTCCTGCATGTTAGCACTTGCAATCAGCATGTCATCAACATACAACATTAGGATGATGAACTTCCAATCTCCCAAGTTCTTCGTGTAGACGTAGTGATCCAAGTTACATCTTGTGAATCCATGATCCAACATCCATCGATCAAACTTCAAGTACCATTGTCTTGATGCTTACTTTAAACCATACAAGCTCTTCTTTAATCTGCAAACCATTTTCTCCTTACCTTTTACTTCATACCCCTTTGGTTGAAGCATGTAAATTTCCTCCTCTAAGTCACTGTGAGGGAATGCCATATTTACATCCATTTGCTCGAGATTTAAATCATGAGCAGCCACAAGGCTTAAGACAAGCCTAATTGAGTTCATTTTTACAATAGGAGAAAATATTTCATTGAAGTCAATACCTTTCTTTTGAGAAAACCCTTTTACCACAAGCCTAGACTTGTACCTTTTCTTCCCACATTCTTCTTCCTTCAGCTTGTACACCCATTTGTTTTGAAGTGACTGCTTACCTTTAGGCAACTCAATCAACTCCCATGTTTGGTTGCGATGTAGTGAGTCCATCTCCACTTGCATGCTCTTTATCCATTCTTCTTTGGATTCATGATGCATAGCTTGTTCGTATGATTTTGGCTCTCCAAAATCTGAGATCAAGAGATGGTTGAAGGAAGGAACAAACCTTTTTGGAGGTCTACTTGCTCTTGTGGATCTTTGGGGAATAGGTTGAGGCTCCTCATTTGGTTGACATTGTTGCAGTTGTCACCATTTGCACTCCTTGAGTCTTCACCGTCCTCAAGCTCCATGTACTCATCACTTGTTTCTTTTGTTTATTTTCTTTCCAAGTAAGCTTTGTACATGTTTTGTTCATTGAAAATACATCCCTACCTCTAAAGATTTTACCATCTTCAGGATTCCATAGGCAATACCCAAAGTCACCTTCTCCATAGTCAATGAAGAAACACTTTTAGGACTTTGCATCTAGCTTTGATCTTAGGCTTCTATGTATGTGCATGAAAGCCTCGCACCCAAACACTTTGAGAAATGAATAGTTCACCGGTTTGCCTGTCCACGCCTCCTCTGGAACTCCCCCCTCCAATGCCGTGGAGGGTGACCGGTTGATTAAGTACACAGACGTACTAACTGCTTCCTCCCAAAGCTCAAGGGGTAGGCCTGCATGTAGCCGCATGCTTCGTGCTCGCTCCAGGATTGTCCTGTTCATCCTTTCTGAAATCCCATTTTGTTGAGGTGTTATTGGGTTTTTCCTTTGCCTCTAAATGCCATTGCTAGCACAAAATCTTTCAAAAGCTTGGCTGCAATATTCGCCTCTATTGTCGGATCTGAGGCACTTAACCTTGGTACCTGGTTCATTCTCCACAAAGGCTTTCCACCTTTGAAATATGGAAAACACATTGGATTTATTCTTCATGACATAAATCCATGTTTTCCTAGTCGTATTGTCTATGAATGTTACATAATACTATGAGCCACTAAGTGATGGTGTACTTGCAGGACCTCAAACATCAGAATGAACCAACTCAAGTTTTTTATTTTTTCTTTCATTTCTTTATTTTTGAAATTTTACTTTCTTTTGTTTACCATACACACAATCTTCACAGAACTCTAAGTCCACTTCTTTCAAACCTGGTAGAAGCTTCTTTGTTTGAAGGATTTGCATTCCTTTGGCACTCATACGCCCAAGCCGGTAGTGCCACACCGCACTGTCCACTAATAGTACACAAGTAAAGTGTACCAAACTTTTCTCCCTTGGCAACCACCAAAGATCCCTTTGAGATCTTCCATCGTTGCTTCCGAATGCAATGTTGTGACCTCCATCCTCCAATTGTCCTGTAGAGATCAATTTTTTGCGAAGAGAAGGAACATGCCTAACATCTTTAAGCTTCCATTCATTTTTGTTAGCAGTTTTGGCACAAACTGTACCTTTGCCGACAATTTCACAAGCTTCATCATCTCCTAAGTATACATACCCAAAATTACCTTTGGTGTAATCTTGGAAACGTTGCTTGTGTGGTGTTGCATGGAATGAAGCCCCGGAATCTACTATGCAGGAATTAGACACATTGTCTAATGAGAGAATTAGAGCATCTTGCTCCACTTTACCTGCCACATTGGCCTCCGATATTGGCTTGTTGTCTTGAGACTCCGACTCCTTCTTCTTCTTGGACCAGCAATCCTTCTTGACGTTGCCCTTCTTGCCACAGTTCCAACATTCAAGAACTGACTTTGTGCGTGACTTGCTCCACCTTGAGCGATCACGACCCTTTTGGTTTTTGAACCTCTCCTTAGGCCTTCCTCTTGTTTCCACTGACAATACAACACTTGATGATTCTCTTGTGCTTCTCCTTCGCATTTCCTCGCTTAGGAGAACACCCACAACATCATCAAACTTAAGAGTATTTGTGCCAGAGATAGAATTACTTACAGCCATCACAAGGCTGTCCCAACTATCCGATAGAGATGATAGTATAAGGAGAGCTCGCAGTTCGTCATCGAAATTGATTTTCACCGATCGAAGCTGACTTATGTTTGTGTTAAATTCATTTAGGTGTTCTGCAACTGAACGATTCTCTGTCATCTTTAGATTTTTGAACAAGCACTTCATGAGAAACACCTTATTGGATGCTGATGGTTTCTCGTAGAAGTCATCAAGTGACCTCATCAAGTCCTCCGTGGTCTTCATCTCCAAAACATTGAAGGACACCGTTGACGCCAAGCTTAACCGGATTGTTCCCAGTGCCTTTCGATCAAGGACAATCCATGCTTCATCTTTTATCGTTGCGGGCTTCTTTGCAAGACCGTCTAGTGGCAAATAGAGGTCACTTTGAAGTGAGAGGTGTAGCATCATCCTACTACACTCCACAAATTGACCACTAAATTCTAACTCAGCTTTGTGGTGAGAGAAAAACTAATGCACCATACCAGTGAGAATCTAAGTCTGTCCTAAAACCCTTCTTTGAAGTGAGCCATATGGCTTCACAACACGGGAAGAGAGGAAAACTAATGCATCATACCCGTGAGAATCTAAGTCTATCCTAAAACCCTTCCCTGAAGTGAGCCATATGGCTGTACAACATGAGAAGAGAGACTAAATTCTACTCACTTTTGGAGTGAGCCATATGGCTGCACGCCACGAAGTGGCCTATAGCCTATACACTACAACAAAAAAAGATGTCATTGATGCAGATTTTGACGCTTAACATCTCTATTTGCGTTCCTGTAAAATTGTCAAAATTTGCATCGATATCTACGTGAAAAGGCTTTATTTGCGACGTAGATAGCGACACAGATATAGACACAGTTATAGCGACGCAAATATAGACGGAAATATAGACGCATATATCGACGACCATAACAATTTTTTTTTTTCTTGGGCAGAGGGCAGGTAGCCTGGCCTGTGCCCAGTGAAAAGATGGACACAGCCACAGCCAGACTTCCTGCCCTTCGCCCAAGAAAGCGAGCAGCACCAAAATCAACCGTGCTCCCGCAGAAATTTCGACAGAGTTCCCTTCGTTTTTACATAAACTTAAAAAAAAAAACCATATCATGTATACGCACGCCTCCTACATGATATCCATGTAGGATCTCACATGAGATTTAAGGCCAATGAAAGAAATGAAATGAACTTTGTGCAAAACCATAACTGTACCAACTTAAAACCATAACCATAATGAACTTAATTTGCGCAAAACCATAACCAAATTAAAACCATAACCGGCCATAACCATATTGATCAAAACCGTAATGCAGATAACCATAACCATAAACAAAACAATAACCATAAGCATAACCAGAAAGTTAAACATAACCATAAACAAAACAATAACCATAACCATGTCTATACAAGAATAGGAGAAATAACCATGTCCATACAATGACAATGACAATAATCATGACCATAAGGAAAACAATAATTGTCTGAACAATAACCATAACCATATATGTCTATACAAAAAAGAGGAGCTCTCCCACATTCTTGAATATATGCATTGGATCCAGCAAATGGTTAATTAGTAGATCACCCCAGTACGGCAACGTATGGAGAATGGACAAACGTTTCATTCCTGGAACAGGTTGCCTCTCATGTTGCTCCTATCGGCGACGCCACTCTTGTACATGCATAGGACAACATTCGACGCGACCAAGCTGACCTTCGCGCAAGTTATGGCCATCTGGAAGATAACGGTAGTGGCCTTGATAAATTGTCTTTTGAAGAGAGGCAGAATAGCGCACATCCAAAGACTGCCCGCAAATTGGACATGCATTGTATCCCGAAGTTGTTAGCCCTGCATATATTAAAGCATGAATCAAGCCAAGGAAAAGTGCTTGCGGATAGCGAGAATTTTGTAAATCAAGAACCATTACGAGAAACTTCTCCGTATCCTAGCCAATCATGCATAGTCCACATAAGAAGTCCATGGATCCTTGCATGCTGTTGTCCTACTGGTTCAACCGCATCTTCTATGTCGATCCCATGCCATAATTCTTGGAGCTCGTAAACTAGTGGAGCTAGATAAACATCCATGCTTTTTGCCTTGAACTTACCAGGTACAATCAAGCTTAATATCAAATGACCCTTCTTGATGGCAAGCCACGGTGGGAGGTTGTAATTGATAAGGCACACATGACAAGTGCTCCATGACGAGCTTCTCAAGCCAAATGGATTGACTCCATCCATTGCCATGCCCAAACGCAAATTGCGTGGTTCACTCTTAAAATGTGGCCAGGTATCTTCAATGTGCCTCTAAGCCTTTGAATCAGCGGGCACCCTAAATGTTGCGTCAGTGGATCTATTCGTAGAATGCCACCACATCAACTTTGCAATGGAACCACAACGAAACATGCTTTTTATCCTAGAAATAATAGGGAAATGCCGCAACACTTTAGCTGGCACTGTCTCGCCAACTGCATCTTGTTTGTAGCGCATTGCTCCACACTTAGGACACGACAGACAATTTGCGAATTCATTGCGAAAAAGAATGCAATCATTTGGACATGCATGAATCTTGTTGTAGTCCAATCCAACTGAGGTCAATAGTTGCTTTGCGTCTGGCCTGGAGGGGGACATTTCATTGCCAGTCGGGAGAAGTTGCTCCCGCAACAACCTGTTTAAGCCACATTAAATTAAAAAGCTCTCCAAGCACGTCACCGTTGCAATCAGAAAATCTCTTTTGTAAATTACGTACCTAAACAAAGCAGTGACGCTTGCATCTGACCACCCGTACACTGACTGAAGATTCAAAAACGCCAGACAAGTACGAAGCACAGATATTTTGGCGCCTTCATAGATTGGTTGACGTGCCAACTTCCTCAACATGTCTTCAGGAGATAGCCGCACGGCTTCTGGTGCTGCTTCATTCGCGTTCTCCTCGCTTGTCTGGAAGAAGACATCAGACATCTACTCCATGCCGTCGTCTTCTGTCTGTAAGCCCTTTTCTGCTTCCATCCTTGGCTCTATATTGGTCGGACCTTCACACATAATCTTCTCTCTCTCTCTCTCTCTCTCTCTCTCTCTCTCTCTCTCTCTCTCTCTCTCTCTCTCTCTCTCTCTCTCTCTCTCTCTCTCTCAGATCTAGGTGCTATGTCGCGAAAATCAATGCCCGTTCCGTAGGAGTCGTATCGTAGATTTTGTACGGTTTCTCTAGCAAACTCTCCGTACTTGTGCACATGCTCATTACATATCCTACGCTTGCGCAGGATTTAATACTTGCAGAGCGTGCACGAGTATGTAATCTTTTCCTCCATGTTAGTTGATGAAGTTGCCATCTACAATGATTATGAATGTTGTTTTAATATATATATATATATATATATATATATATATATATATATATATATATATATATATATATATATATATATATACTCCTCACAATGTAAACTACCTCGCATTCTCTAGTCTTGCCCAATCTCCGTAAACCTCGGTCCAGAGGTGTACGGAGATCAGGACCACCGGGTCAAAATATCGTCTTTATTGGTCAAATCCTATATGGGTAGACACATACGTGCACTCCCAGGTGTACATGGCAATGCATGTAGCGGGCAAAACCCCTTTGCCTCTTTTAGTTCCATAGTTTCTTCTAGAGGGAGAGAGAGAGAGAGATAGAGAGAGTTTCTGTCCAACCTAACTCTTTCTCTCTCTCTCTCTCTCTCTCTCTCTCTCTCTCTCTCTACCTCTGTAGCTATCTCTAGTTAATTCTCTCTCTCTCTCTCTCTCTCTCTCTCTATATATATATATATATATATATATCACTCTCTATCTCTCTATTTCTCTCTCTCTGTCTATGTACCCTATCTCTCGCTCTTGCTATCTCTCTCTCTCTCTCTCTCTCTCTCTCTCTCTCTCTCTCTCTCTATCTCGCTCTCGCTATCTCTCTTTCTCTCTCTATTTCTCTATCTACTATCTATCTCTCTCTCTACCTCTGTAGCTATCTCTAGTTAATCCTCTCTCTCTCTCTCTCTCTCTCTCTCTCTCTCTCTATATATATATATATATATATATATATATATCACTCTCTATCTCTCTATTTCTCTCTCTATCTACGTACCCTATCTCTCGTTCTCTCTCTCTCTCTCTCTCTCTCTCTCTCTATCTCGCTCTTTCTCTCTCGATCTTGCTCTCTCTCTCTCTCTCTCTCTCTCTCTCTCTCTCTCTCTCGCTATCTCTCTTTCTCTATCTACTATCTATCTCTCTCTCTCTACCTCTTAGCTATCTCTAGTTAATTCTCTCTCTCTCTCTCTCTCTCTCTCTCTCTCTCTCTCTCTCTATATATATATATATATATATATATATATCACTCTCTATCTCTCTATTTCTCTCTCTCTGTCTACGTACCCTATCTCTTATTCTCTCTCTCTCTCTCTCTCTATTTCTCTATCTACTATCTCTCTCTCTCTCTCTATCTACCTCTGTAGCTATCTCTAGTTAATTCTCTCTCTGTGTGTGTGTGTGTGTGTGTGTGTGTGTGTGTGTGTGTGTGTGTGTGTGTGTGTGTGTGTGTGTCTACGTACCCTATCTCTTGTTCTTTCTCTCTCGATCTCGCTCTCGCTATCTCTCTATTTCCCTATTTCCCTATCTCTCTCTCTCTGTCTCGCTCTCCACTTCCCTATCTCTCTCTCTCTCTCTCTCTCTCTCTCTCTCTTTATATATATATATATATATATAGAACTCTCTCTCTCTCTCTCTCTCTCTCTCTCCCCCCCCCCCCCCCCCCCCCTCTCTCTCTCTCTCTCTCTCTCTCTCTCTCTCTCTACTGATCGAACGAGCGACTGAGCTAGGGAGATCCAGACGCCCACGACTGCGAAGGACTACACAACATCAACAGAGGCTGCATCAGAGGATCCAGGTCACTTTGGCTTGACATGCACAACGCTCAGTCAGACTACTGACCATGGAGGAGATTGATGAGATCCGCCAATGACAAATGCTGGATCTCCTATGATCTACCTATCCCAGCTAGCCGTTTTAGCCGTTTAGTCCACACCCAATAGTTTAGGATTCCAGAATTATTTTGTCATTTTGTCATCTTGTTACTCAGACTTTGTATCAGATCCACCACATTGTAACTTTCTTGTCTCATAGGTCACTTTGGCCTTTTGAAGACGTTAATATAACATTTCATTTCATTTCTAACTTGAATTTTTCTTTCTTTAATTTTAATTTCCTACGCATACATTAATTCTCTCTCTCTCTCTCTTTGATTACCTACACACACACACACACACACACACACATTTCTCTCTCTCTCTCTCTAGAGAGAGAGAGAGAGAGGGGGGTTTGGGGGGGGGGGGGGGGGGGGGGGGGGGGGGGGGGGGGGGGGAGAGTGACATAATACTTGCGCAGTAGGTTTTGGCCAAGATATGAGCGCGCGCGTTGCAGGCGAAAATGGCCCCTGCGCACGGGTTTCCCTTTTTTTCCCCCAAATTTTTTTGCGTCGCAAACTGCGTCGATATACGCGTGGCAAACCATGCCTTTCCACGCGTATATCGACGCACATTGCGACGTGTATATCGACAGATATATCGACGTGCTGCAATTACGTCGATATACGCGTGGAAAGGCATGGCCGTTGATATATGATGCGTCGATATCTTCATGTTATGTTGTAGTGCTACAAGCCAACTTTGTGGTGAGAGAGAACTGCTACACCACATGAGTCTACCTAGCACAACATAGAAAAAGAAGTTAGTACTCATGAAATCAAAGCGAAAACTTACAACTGAATAGTGCTTTGCCTGTTGGTGGTCGCACTGTAGCTAAGTGAACTCTCCTACTCATAGTCTCTCAAGATCTCAGAATGCAAGAGGCAGCTGCCAATTTTGATTGAAATAGGCAACTGTTCATTTATAAGTACCTTTTTTTGATTGAAAAGGTGTTGTCTCACTGCTTGCCAAATGACAAAGAAGAAGGGCCAAGATGGTAGTAAACACTACAAGTCCTTCCACCTCAACTTCTGACAATATGGTAAAGCCTACTTTTATTGCTCCTAAGTTTGACAAGTCCATGCTAGATGAGGTTGTGAAGGGAATGCGTGACTTGAAGGTGAAGCTTGCAAAGCTTGAAGAAAAAGCCCAAACACCAGGGCCAATTCCTAGGCAAAGAAACTCTTGGAGAATAGGATTTTGAATAGTAGCTCCAAAATCCCATTGTGCTTTGATGAAATCAAAATCAAACCGATTATATGTGAATTGAACAACAAGCACGATCTTCGATAGATAATCAATGAGAGAGTTTGCAATAAGAACCCTTGCTGTAATGGAATTGGCCTATTTAACTTGAGAGTAGCGGAAATTAATGAGAGTACTTTTGAGAAATGACTTTGTGAGCATAGAGGGTGAACGTAATTGAAGCTAGCAACATAATCATAGCAATTAGTTAACTTGGCATGAACAATACTTTTGCAAAAGAGAGAATTTAGAGAACATGACAACAGTTGAGGAAGAAGAAACATTTCGTAGGAGAAAGAAGTAGTTCCTCACTTATCATAACTCTTGTTGCTAGCATACATAATAGCATAGTAATGAAGAAGAAGGAGATGGAAAGCTTAAGCATTGAAGCATGGCTCTTGGTTGGATTTGCACTCCATAGCCAAGAGTGTTGGTGTAGGCTCTCAACCTCTACTTGCTTGGAGAAGGAGAGGGAGATCTTGCACTTTGCATAGCACACAATGAGAGTGTTTGTGAGTGTGTGTGGGTGAGTATACCCCCTAAGCAACCCCCTAGCTTGCTTGGGTCAACCCCCCCTTGTAGCTCATGCTTGAAGCTCATTGGACCCCTCCAGGCCTAGCCAATCATAAGCAGGAGGCATTACAAGCAGCAGGGGTAGCCTTGAGACAAGTGTCCCCCTTTCCCCTTTGAGAGAGAGGGCTAGATAAATGCTAAATCAATGAATTAAACCTCCTAAATTACTATTGGACCCCTTGGGTGGCCAACCAATAGGCTTCAGGCACACCATGAGGGCAACATGAGGAGGAACTTGACAAGCGTCCCTCTTGCTTTCTTTGAACCATGCATGCCTTGTGTGAGTGTGTGGGTGTTCTCTCTCATCCCCCCTCATGTAGGGCTCGCCCCCTCCTTGTAAGGATTGATATTTGACTTTGTGATACCTCAAGCCCCTCATCCATAGGCCCAATTCCCACCACAAGCTTGGCCCTTAAGCACTTTAAGCTTGGGCTGCGTTCTCACCTCAAGTGCAACCCTAACATCTCAAGCATGTCAAGCACCTCAAGCATCCCAATCATCAAGCTCCTCAAGCATCTCAAGCACCTCAATCATCAAGCTCCTCAAGCATCTCAAGCACCTCAATCATCAAGCACCTCAAGCATCTCAAGCACCTCAATCATCAAGCATGACAAGCAGGACTAGCACCTCGAGTTGGGTTGGGTTCCCGCCTCAAGCTCAGCCCTAGCTTACCTAAGGTCAAAGGACTTTTACAAAAATTATTCGAGGTCTTCAATGAAGCTAACCCTAAGGTCTTATGCTCCATTGGCTAGCCTTGCTCTTTGATAGACCATCTCTCATTTGGGCCCCATTACCATTGGCCTCGTGTTGAGATAGATCTATAAGCACATGTCTATATCTTAACACTTGTTCCCGTTTATTCTCCCACATTAAGTGATCAATTTAATATGAGAAAATCATTTGGGTTGGTTAGATATTAGATTTTATGACATTACCTCTCTCTTGAAATCATAGTCGTCCTCGACTATGAGGTAGAAGAGATAAAGCCTTAGTCATTAGTCAATTTTACTCAGCGGGTAGAGGATCCCTTTTTACCCTACGACATCTTTCCAAGATGGATGACTAATCCATTTGGTGCTTGGGAGACATAGCTGCCGCAAGCATGTCTGCTCTTTAGTCCATTTCATTCTCCCAAAGTAGAGTGACAAATTCTACTTGGTGTTTGAGAGACGTCGTCATCACAAACATGATTCTAAGCATGCATAGTAGTTAAATTTGTGTACAATTAAAAAGAGTACTAGTCTTATAAGACAAACACATGAGTCATTTAAAAGAAATTTGTACATTTTCTTACTCTAATGTAGCATTATATGCATTGACAAGGTTCATACTATCCTTAAGCTGTATTCCTTGCATCCATCTAGCATCTTCAAAAGGATAATTTTTGAACTTAATAAGATACCGTCGGATAATCTTACCATGTCGTAGTACCTTGTCTTCATGCCGAAGGATAGCTTCGGGTTGTAGCACCTCTTCTTGGTCTTCAACTTCGGGAGGGTCTTCAATAATTGGTTCAGTTGGTGTCTCTCCTTTGTAGGGCTTAAGTAGGCTTACATGAAATGCATTGTGTATGAGCCAATGGTTGGGCAACTTGAGTTGATAAGCCGTCTCATTGATGGGCTTCAAGATTTGGAAAGGACCATAGTATCTTTTTGATAGTTTAGCATAATAATTTTGATGGCCCGTAGGATTTTTGCCCGTTGTTTACCTTAATCGAGCCTTAGGAAACTTGAGTAAGACCCAATCATTTTCTTTGAACATTAAGGCTCTTCTGTGCTTATCAACAACAGCTTTTTGTCTTTGTTGAGAGATGGATATAGCCTCCTTAATCTTTTGAAAAGATTCTTGTAGGTCACGTCTATACTCATCGGCGGCGAAGATCTTCCCATGTACTTTGAGTAGAAAGGGACTTTTTGGTCTTCCCTCAATGATCTCAAAAGGTGCTTTTCCCGTAGAAGTATGTACTGTATTATTGTAGGCATACTCTACAAGAGGTAGGTACTTTTTTCATTGTGAGCGTTGATCTACTTCGGTAACATAAGTCTTGAGTAGATCGAGTATCGTAAGATTGGCTATCTCACTTTGGCCATCCGTTTGTGGGTGATAAGCCGAAGAGAAATTCAATCTTGTTCCTAGATTTTCAAAGAGACCTTTCCAGAAATTACTGGTCATTCTAGGATCTCTATCTGACACGATGGATGTGGGTAATCCATGGTGCTTGAAAATCTGAGATATGAAGAGAGTTGCCATTTGATGTGCCTTAATAGTCTTTTTGACAGAAATAAAATGTGCTTGCTTGCTAAACCTGTTGACTATTGTCCATATTCCTGTATTCGCATGGATAGACTTGGGTAATCCAAAGATGAAATCCATGGATATACTCTCCCATGGTGAATTTGGAATAGGCAATGGCTGGAGTAATCCAGGTTGCTTCCCTCTATCATACTTGGTCTTTTGGCATACTACACATTTTGAAACATACTCTTGTATGTCCACTTTCATGGTAGGCCAATAGAAATACGTCTCTGCTCCTCGGAGAGTAGGTTGAATACCTCTATGCCCCGCATATGGAGGAGCATGGGATTCATACATTGGGTAACACATAGCCTATTGCCGTGGAGAAGATAACCATCCTGCAAGGTGAATGGTTCCTCTTTCTTCCCCAAAGCAAGGGCTGACATTATGTCTCTAAAGTCAGGGTCAGTAGCATACTCATCTATCATAAGGGATAGATCATTGTGAGTAGCTATAGACACCGCATTAACTTTTGGTCGTCGTGAAAGTGCATTGGCCACTTAATTGTGCTTACCAGCTATGTGAGCAATATGGAAATTAAATTGCCAAAGAAAATTTTCCCACCTCATTTGTTTGTCGGAAAGCTTGGTTTGCATCATGAAGTACTTGAGACTTTGGTGGTCGGTTCGTAGGATAAATGGAGTCCCCAATAGATAGTGCTTCCATGTGTCTAGGACATGTAAAACAACTAAAAGCTTTTTCTCATAAATGCCCAAGACTCGTTCATCAGTATTGAGCCTTCGGCTCTCATATGCTATGACATGCCCTTCTTGAAGCAAAACTGCTCCAAGGCAATCACCACAAGCATCACATTGGACCTCAAATGGCTTTGAGAGATCCGAAAGCACGAGGACTGGTTGGGAAGTAAGCTTCTCTTTGAGCTTTTCAAAAGCATTTTGCTCCTTAGCAGTCCATACATACTTAACGTTCTTCTTAGTTAAGTCATGTAGTGGTCCTGCTACTTGAGAGAATATTGCTATGAGGCGTCTATAGTATGCACACATACCAAGAAAGCTTCTTAGCTCATGTAGATTTCTTGGGTTAGGCCATGATTTTATTACCTCTAACTTTGATGGATCCATACGGATACCATCGTGAGAGATAATATGACCTAGGTATTGAATCTCCTGAAGGAAGAATTCACTTTTCTTTTGGTTGAGAAAAAGCTTGTTCTCCCTCAATGCTTGAAAAATCACTTGGAGATGTTGCTTATGTTCCTCCAAAGACTTGGAGTAGATGATGATATCATCAAAGAACACTCCAGTGAATTTGCGATAAGGTCAAAATTTTTTCTCCATCAGACGATTGAACGTAGCTGGTGCATTAGTCAAGCCAAAAGGCATGACTAGATATTCATAAAGACCAAATGTTGTGCGAAACGCGGTCTTTAAGATATCTTCATCCACTATCCTTATTTGATGATAGCCACTCTTAAGGACAATCCTACTGAAGTAGGTAGAGCCTTGTAGCTTATCAAACAGATCTTCTACCGGAGGCACAGGAAATCTGTTTTTGATAGTGATATGGTTTAGTGCTCGATAGTCCACACACATACGGTATGTACCATCTTTCTTTTGCACTAAAAGGACTGGAGAGCAAAAGGGAGAGGAATAGGCCTCAACATCCCTTTGTCTACCAATTCCTGTACTTGCCTCATGATCTCCTCTTGTTGAGCTTGTGAGACTCGATAAGGAGGTTTGTTAGGCGGTGAGCTTCCTGGAAGGAGCTCAATGCGATGGTCATCATCCCCTCGTGTTGGAGGTAAGTCCATAGGGATATCATCGATGAACACATCTTGAAATCCTTTTAGAAAATTAGACAAGTCTAACTCTTCTTGATTCCTACCATTTACATTTGATGAAACATTATTATCTTTTAGAGACTCTTTGACAAAAATCATGTACGCAGAAACTGAGCACTTCATTGACTTATCAAAATAAAGAGGATTTACAAGTGGAATAGTGCGACCACGCTCACTAGCATCTATATCCATGTTCTTTTCCCTGTAGGTGAAGTGGATTTTCCTTTCAGGGAACTTCATGTTGACAACCATGCGATCAAACCATGGCGCCCCTAGGATAGCATCCTCATGTTGGAGAGGAGAGATGAAGAAGTCTTCTTTGTCGACATAGCTTTGGACATGAAGCCTCATCTTCCCAATCAAGGGAGTAACGGAGGCTTGCTATCCCTTGAAAGCTGCGTCAGCTATTACCATATCTCCCATCTCAAAAGCTTGAATGCCCAACTTGGTGGCCAACTCCATTGATATGAAGTTCAGAGTAGAGCCAGGGTCAAACAAGATGAAGGAATCATGCTCTCTTACCTTTCCCCAAGCATAGGAAAGTGATGATCCTTTGCAATGAGCATCCTGTTTTGGAGCTTCGATGGTGGAAGCCCTAGGAGTCTCATTGCGAGTATTCTTCTTGGGGCAAGAACGATAGCCATGTCCTTGCTCCCCACACTTGAAACACTTATGGTCCTTGCGAAAAGCTTCAAGCTCTTCAGGAGAGAGTTTGTTTTTACCTTTGTAAACTCCCTTCTCTTTGGACCAATTGTTGTTGTTGTTGTTGTTGTTGGAAGTGACTTGGGAATTATTTTGAGCATTGGTTTTCCCCTTTGCATCATTTTTATCTTTGTTTTCCATGGGCTTGACATTACGTCTAGCCCCTTGATGGAAATTGATGCGTGAAGCAACCATGGTGTGATGGATTACTTCGCTAATAGTACCAGGCCATTGAGAGTTGATGTATTCGGCCATCTCTTCAGGTAATCCAACACAGAATTGCTGTCTTTGCTCGGCAAAGTCTATCTTTTGAAAGACAGTAGCTTTGAGATGTAAATCCCAAAACTTGTCTACGTACTTATGGATAGACTCATGAGAGAGAAGCTTCAAGCTGCGCCATTCGGTAAGAACTTTGTCCTTTGCATCGCTTGCAAGGAATTGCTTCATGATGGAAACTCGTAGAGTTTTCCATGTCTTTGGGGATTCACCATTGCCACGAAGGCTAGCCCACCATTGGCGAGCTGATTTTTGGAAGTGCATAGCTACATGGCATAGCTTGGAGGACTCTGTGAAGCCCTCGTCTCCAAAGGCCGCATCAAATTGCTGGATGAAGGCCAACACTTTGTTGGTAGCACCAAAGGTGCCATCATAGGTGAGAAAAGAGATACTCTTTCCTCCTTCCTTGAACTTCTTTAGCTTTTGTGACCTTCGCCATGCAGGAAATGATTTGCGATGTCCTCTCCTCTTGTATTCTCTAGGAGAATAGCCATAACTTTCATCGGAAGAGGAGGAAGGTGAAGAAGAAGGAGAAGAGGGTGACCTCTTCCTAGCCCTTTTCTTCCTTTGTTTCCTCTCTTGCCTTTTAGAGTGATGAGGAGAAGGACTATGTGTTGATCTTTTCCTCTTGGGAGGAGTGGGCGATTCTCTAGACCGCCGTCTTCGTGGAGCCACATCTTCAGAGGAACTTAAACTTTCATTGCTTTCTTGCTCTTTGGATTCCTCCTCTCGAATGGGAGAGAGTCTTATTTTGGGGGTCTCTTCAAGAGGCCTCCTAAGCTCTCTCTCCTCTTGGAGAGGAAGGAAAATTCCATAGGCTCGAAGTTGTTGAGTAACTTCGGCTTGCAAAGCAGGGTTGCCCATAGCTTGCTACAACCTAGTGACGAGATAATTCACAAACATGGGAGCATCATCATTAGCACCTTCAGGTGCAAAATCAAAGCTATCAATGTTCATTCTACTCTCTTGATTATTGTCAACCATGTTAACAAAATTTATGTATGTACTTAGTGTATGCTTTGGGAATTCAAAACCTTAGTTGCCACTCCTCTTAGCCTTTGAAAATCGGCTCTTAAGTATCTACACCCACGGCTCAAAGTGGTTAATTGTAGAGAGTAGAGGAGTAGGTCTAACATAGCAGAGTTGCCGAGGGCTAGCTCCTTTCGGACTTCTTATGGCTCAATAATGGTAAAGGCGTAGGCAAGTCTAAAAAGACTCCATTATTAAGTCCAAAGATCCCGAGGTGTGCACCATCCCCCACATAGTGGGTTCAACAAAACCGATAATAGATCCTAGTTCCACTTACCCTAATATAATTAACAACATCAACCATTTATAGGCTACTTAAGGACCTCTCTTCTTAAGCAAGAAAAGAGAAACCAAATGCTCTGATACCAATGTAATGGAATTGGCCTATTTAACTTGAGAGTAGCGGAAATTAATCAGAGTACTTTTGAGAACTGACTTTGTGAGCATAGAGGGTGAACGTAATTGAAGCTAGCAACATAATCATAGCAATTAGTTAACTTTGCATGAACAATACTTTCGCAAGAGAGAGAATTTAGAGAACATGACAACAATTGAGGAAGAAGAAACATTTCGTAGGAGAAAGAAGTAGTTCCTCACTTATCATAACTCTTGTTGCTAGCATACATAATAGCATAGTAATGAAGAAGGAGATGGCAAGCTTAAGCATTGAAGCATGGCTCTTGGTTGGATTTGCACTCCATAGCCAAGAGTGTTGGTGTAGGCTCTCAATCTCTACTTGCTTGGAGAAGGAGAGGGAGCTCTTGCACTTTGAATAGCACACAATGAGAGTGTTTGTGAGTGTGTGTGGGTGAGTATATCCCCTAAGCAACCTCCTAGCTTGCTTGGGTCGACCCCCCCTTGTAGCTCATGCTTGAAGCTCATTGGACCCCTCCAGGCCTAGCCAATCATAAGCAGGAGGCATTACAAGCAGCAGGGGTAGCCTTGAGACAAGTGTCCCCCTTTCCCCTTTGAGAGAGAGGGCTAGATAAATGCTAAATCAATTAATTAAATATCCTAAATTACTATTGGACCCCTTGGGTGGCCAACCAATAGGCTTCAGGCACACCATGAGGGCAACATGAGGAGGAACTTGACAAGTGTCCCTCTTGCTTTCTTTGAACCATGCATGCCTTGTGTGAGTGTGTGGGTGTTCTCTCTCATCCCCCCTCATGTAGGGCTCACCCCCTCCTTGTAGGGATTGATATTTGACTTTGTGACACCTCAAGCCCCTCATCCATAGGCCCAGTTCCCACCACAAGCTTGGCCCTTAATCACTTTAAGCTTGGACTGGGTTCTCACCTCAAGTGCAACCCTAGCATCTCAAGCATGTCAAGCACCTCAAGCATCTCAATCATCAAGCTCCTCAAGCATATCAAGCACCTCAATCATCAAGCACCTCAAGCATATCAAGCACCTCAATCATCAAGCATGACAAGCAGGACTAGCACCTGGAGCTGGGTGGGGTTCCCGCTCCAGCTCAGCCCTAGCTTACCTAAGGTCAAAGGACTTTTAGACACATTATTGGAGGTCTTCAATGAAGCTAACCCTAAGGTCTTATGCTCCATTGGTTAGCCTTGCTCTTTGATAGACCATATCTCATTTGGGCCCCATTACCATTGGCCCCGTGTTGAGATAGATATATAAGCACACGTCTATATCTTAACACTTGTTCCCGTTTATTCTCCCACATTAAGTGATCAATTTAATATGAGAAAATCATTTGGGTTGGTTAGATATTAGATTTTATGACACTTGCATAGTGTGCAATCACATTATCATGAAACACTTCAACAATGTTGTTGTATCCAACTGCACCTTCACCCACCACCACCACAAAATTTGGCACACATGTGTGACCTAGATTTCTTCCACAAAAGCCAACAAGCTCATCATCTTGATGACTCCATCTTACCATCCTCTTTATAACAGTTTCATCTTTGGCAATAATGGTAGGGACACTGCCCATGGGGATCTTGTTCCTACACACTTGGATGTTTGTAGAGCTCTGCCACATACTGAAATATAAAGAGGATGGTAATTGGATTGCTCAAACTTGTTTTAGAGCAATTGGATTTTCTCATGTCCCTCATGGTGGTCGATATGTGTGGCCCACCAAGGTTCAAAGTAAGAAAAATTTGAAATTCATAAGCAAATTGACACCCCTCGTTGGTACCATATACATGTGGTAGTGATGTGTGTCAACACACTTAGGACCGCCCGGGCATTTTTTCCCTCAGTAGGAGGTTTTTCCCCTCGTGCATTGTATATACACCCATCACTCTAGGCTATCTATCTTTCCATTGCACAATGAGTAATACACTGTTTGTTGTGTGCCTTGAGCTTCCTTTGTTTTCTCCAAGATGTGTGTGTTTTCCTACAATCCTAATTCCAACAATTGGTATCAGATCAGGTTGTGTCCTTTCAGGCTTACGTGCCAGCAACTGCAACACATGCCTGCTCACTTTCTCCGATTTTTGTGAGATTTGACGAGCGTCAGATTTTTTATTTGGGCTCATTTTGGCCTTCGTTTCCACTACAAGTAGTGCCGTGCAAGCTATTTCATCATTTTGTGCAGAATTTTTGTCACTGTCATTTTTTGTATAATAGGTCCTTATAGTCTTCTATGATTTGTGCTATATAGAACGTGTTGTTCCTGCTTCGTTTCTCCTCATTTTGGGCAATTTTCACATCAGGTGCAACATTTTCCATGGCTGATAACACATGTGTTCAAGATGTTTGTTGTTGAGGATAGATTGGGGAGGATTGATTGGATGGGGACAATTACCCTATGTACGCTTAAGCCTTATATGATGCAACATGTCCTTGTGTCAAAGGGTGTTTGGAACATTGTGCAGGGCATTGATGTACGTCCTGGTTCTGAGGATGTAGGCAATGTTGAAGATGTTGTAGGTTTTGGTGGTAGGATTGTTGCTACCACCACACTTGTTTTGCCTAAGGTTGAACAATCTTGTTGGGATGTAAAAGATGTGCAAGCTCTTGCATTGATTGCGTTGTCTGTGAAGCGCACTATTACTCCTCATGTTCGTTCAACAAAATCTGTAAAACAGGCTTGGGATATTCTGGGTGGTATTTATGCAAGTCGCAATGAGGCAAAAATTGCATTGCTACGTAAAGAGTTGGAGTCAAAGATTATGCATGAGGAATATGATATGGAAATTTTCCTTGCTAGTGTCAAGGATATCAATGGGCAACTGATTTCTATAGGTGAAGTCCTTTTTGTTTGACAGTTCCCTTGTGCAGACTGTTCTTGATGCTTTGCCAGATACTTACAAGACTTTTACTAGTACTTGGAGACTTATGACCCAAGGAAATCCAGAAGTTGTCAAGCTTGATGCATTATGCACATTTCTATTGCAAGAGTCACTTTCTAGAAAAAAAAAGACTAGACAACGTGCAATTGAACATTCCTTTATTGTTGCTCAAAGAAAAGGTGGTAACAACAATGTAGCCACTTCTCATGGTTCTTCTACGAGTGGAAAAACACCTATTCCTAATGCTTCTGTTGGTAGAAATTCATCTGGGAAGTATGGTGAAAAGGAAAAAAAGAATATGCATTGCCATTATTGTAAAGCTAATGATCACTTGATCAAGCAGTGTCCTAAGTTGAAGGCCAAAGAGGCTAAGAAGAAAGAGGTTGGTTCTACTACAAATACTGGCTCCACTACAAATGCAGCTATTGTTGAGTATTCTGTGAAACAAGATTGTGATGTTGATGTTGATACAAATTGTGCTTTGAGTACATAGTGTACTTATGATCCTGTTGTCCATGATGAATGCATGTCAGTTGTTGCAGATTCAGATGTGTGGTATTTTGACAGTGGTGCTACAAAGCACATTACCTCACATCAGAGTCTGTCCCTCATGTGAATTCAACTACTTCTGCCAACAATGCCTCTTATTTGGTTCAAAAAGTTGGAAAGATTGTGCTTACTGCTGCAAATGGTAGTTATTTTACACTTGTTGATGCATTGTATGTACTTGGGATCAAGAAAAATATTTTGTTTGTATCTGAACTTGCTAGAATTGGTCTTGTAGTCAAATTTGTGGATGATAGATGTATGGTACATGATCTCAATTTTGGTGATGAAATTGTTGCATTTGGCATTTTATGCCATGGACTGTATAAGCTCACTTTGTATGACAAGTGTGGGCAGAATTTTGCAAATGCAGTTGTGGATTCTAAGGCTATTTCGGATGCAAAACTTTGGCATGCACGTTTTGGGCATCTAAATTTTGCCAGTTTGTTACGTTTCCAAAAATCTAATATGATTGCTTCTTTGTCATCTCTTGAAGCACCTGTCAAACATGTTTGTGAAGGCTGTATTTTGGGTAAGATGCAACATTTGAAGTTTCCAAAGGATGGTCCAGTTAGGGCCACATGCAAGTTGTAGCTTGTGCATAGTGATGTTTGTGGGCCCATGCCAACTCTGTCCTTGGGCAATTACCTTTACTTTGTGACTTTCATTGATGATTACTCTAGGCATGCATGGGTGTATCCGCTTAAGGCAAAGTCTGACATGTTTTTGTGCTTCAAGCAACTTTTGGCTATGGCTGAAAATGTCTCAAAATATACTATGGGCACCCTCCTTTTCGATCGAGGGGCGGAGTATATGTCTCATGAATTTAATGCATTTTGGGCTAGTCATGGGATAAAACACCAATGTAAAGTTCCATATACACCTCAACAAAATGGTATTGTTGAGAGGAAAAACAAGTCTCTTACGGAAATGGCAAGATGTATGGTCAAAAGTCAACCCAAAGGTCTCCTCATAGTCTATGCCATACGTCTGTGCATACCCTTTGCGACCAGCCTTGCCTTGTGACGCTCAATGTTACCATCAGCCTTATGCTTGGTTTTATACACCCATTTACAGCCAATAGCTTTCTTGCCACTTGGCAATGGCACCAACTCCCATGTGTCATTTGCTTCCAATGCAGCCATCTCTTTATTCATTGCATCATCCCAATGCACATTTCCAACTGCATCCTCAAAACATGTGGGCTCCACATCCTGTATCACCTTAGCCATGTAGGCTTGGTGATGCGCTAGATACCCATCATAAGTCAATTTCTGAACTGGATTTCTGACTCTATTAGATGTGCGCGGTCCTTGGTCACTCCTTTGCCCTCTAGCATCTTCTTGTACTTTCCTTACACCAGGTGTCCTGACAGCCGGAATTCCAAATTCCTCATCAAGACTTTGTTCAGAACCATCTGAATCCATGTCTACATGTGAAAAACTTGATGATGCATCAACCATAAATGGAGGTTCATCAACCTTTTCCTTTCCTTTTCGTGATACATTCCCTGTACCTGTTGGTGGAGTAACCTGCGTACGTAGTCTACCATTCCATGGTTTCTCAACAGAGCCACGAGAAGAGGACTCTTGTGGTCCACTCAAAACCTGTGACTGTGGCCTCACATTTTGTACAACCACATCATCTTTTACATCAGCCCCAATAGTGCCATGTGCATTACTGTACCAGCTGCTCATCTCATCAAAGACTACATCTCTGCTCACTCGTAATTCTCGTGTAGTAGGATTGTAGCACCTGTACCCCTTTTGTTCAAGGGAATATCCCACAAGAATACATTTCTCTGCTTTAGGATCCAATTTCCTACGCAACTCATCTGGTACATGCACGTAAGCTATGCAACCAAACACTTTCAAGTGTGCCAAATCAGGCTTTGTACCTGTAAACTTTTCCTCAGGTGTTACATCATGCACCGCAGCTGTAGGTGTCCTGTTCATAATGTACACAGCTGTATTTACAGCTTCAGCCCAGAAATGATGAGGCATGTTCTTCTCATTCATCAATGCACGTGCAACCTCTGCAATGTGCCTGTTTTTCCTTTCTGCGACCCCATTCTGCTGTGGAGTATATCTGCATGTAAACTGCCTGTGTATACCATGCATTCGCAGAAAATCTGAAAAATCATTGGAGAAGTACTCTCCCCCTCCATCTGACCTCAATGTCTTGATTTGCATATCTGTCTCCTTCTCAATCATGACTTTAAAGTCTTGAAAGTGACCAAACACTTCACTTTTGTTGCGCATGAAGTAGACCCATACTTTCCTTGTATGGTCATCAATGAAAGAGACATAATACCTGCAACCATGTATACTTGCAGTATCGGTTGGACCCCAAACATCTGTGTGCACCACCTCAAGTGGCCTTTTACATACATTGCGCTCATGTGGAAATGAGCCCTTTGACTGTTTTCCAAACTGGCATGCTGCACACACTTTATGCATACCATCCACCTTGAATTTGGGCAAACCTTTTACAATCTGTTTTGATTGCATGCTGCGCAATCTCTGCTCATTGACATGGCCAATGCGTTTGTGCCAAATGTCAACATCAGCCACAACACCTGTGCCCTGTGCAAATAATGCAGCTTTTACCTCAGGCATGTCTACATTCAGCGTAAATATTCTGCCCACACATTTGCCCTCTGTGATCAGCTTACAGCCATTCTGGAAATCTTCTACATAACAGCCATTTGGATTGAAGCGAACCTGCAAACCCTGCTCAACCATTTGTCCAACAGAAACAAGATTCTTTGTAATGTTTGGGACATGAAGTACATCTGCTAAGTACTTTGATTTCCCACTCTTCGTATTTAGAGGTATGTCCCCTACATGAGCAATGGGGTGAGCTGCATCATCTCCTGTCTGCACATAGCCTGACACATCTGGTTTGCGCATATCTCTAAACCACTCTCCACGAGACGTCATGTGATTAGAGGCACCTGAATCCACATACCAAACATCATCTTGGGTGGAATTCTCTGCAGTCATTGTATTCATTACATGCTGCATAACAAATATGCGCTCGTTTTTGTTGTCATCTGCATCTCTGCTAGTAGATGCATAGTTGCCCTGTTCTCTCTTTCTACTTGCTTTTCCCTTTGGACAGTCACGTGACATGTGACCTCTTTCACCACAAGTCCAACATTCTCTACTGTCTGGAGTATGTTGCTGCCTGCTTGATCCTGCACCACGACCTCTTTGACTCCCTCTGCCTTGAGACTGGTTTCCCCTGCCACCTGTATTGTTTTGATTTGATTGACCTTCCAGAAAGTGGCCCCTGCAACCCCTTGGGCCTCGACCACGACCTCTACCTCTACCTCTGTTGGAGTTAGAATAGAAGGCCTCTTCAGAATTATTTCTGCCATGAGAAGAAGATGTGTCAAGGTTCTTCTCCTCAAGAATAAGCATAGAAATCAAATCTTGGAACACGGGGATGTCGTCTCTTGTATTCATGGAAGACCTAAAATGTACATACTCATCTCCTAGACCATCCAAGCATGCACGGACAATGTCATCGTCTTCCACTGACACTTTAATAGATCCAAGAGCCTCAATGATACTCTTGATCTTCAAGGCATAATCATTGATTGAGAGGTTGTTCCTCTTAACCTAATTTAGCTCCGACTTTAGTTGAAGCTTCCTGGCCTTGGTGTTCACCTCGAACACTCTGCCTAAGTTTCTCCATGCAATGGCGGGGGTTTCAACATCCTGTAGATAGCCCATCATGCCATCTGTGATGCTCATAGACAGCCAATACATCACTTTGCTCTGGCTTTGTTGCCAGTCCCTCAAAGCTTTCCTTTGTTCTGCTATAGCATTTGCCTCGGGAATCTCTGGTTCCTTTTCATTGTCTCCTTCTACATAGTCCCAATAACCTTTTCCTTTTAGGAAATTTGTTATTCTGAACTTCCATGCAGGTTAGTTATTTTTCTCAAGCTTCTCAGTAACAATCTGACTGAAACCGTCAGACATCTTGAAGCACTAAGACAAAATAGCTACAATCTGCAAAAACCTGCAAATCTGCTGAACCTACTATCGTGGTTCCTGTAACGCTTTCTACACTCAACGAGTGTCCACAATCAAGCGTTTCACAACCACTGTACTTGTACATTAAATCTCTGTATACTGCACTTTGGAGACCTGTTCAGAAACTTGTGTGAAAAACCCCTAAACAAAGGGATTGTGATGCTCTTGCTCTCTTAGCCTCTCTTGCCTGCACCAGGCTCTGATACCATGTAAAGAATGAGGATGCAAGAGAGCTACACAAGGCAAGCACAAAGCACACAGAGATGGAAAGCTTCTTCTTCTTCTTCACAGAAAAGAGAGTACAAAATGACTAAGTGCTAAAGCTAAAAAGTAGCACATATGTACATGCGGTCACTAAGTGTGAACTCGCTAGAAGCGTACTAGGCTGGCACTATAAGTGTAGTCCAGCTGTAGAATCACTGGCAGAGATCCTCCGTGTCGGTCACCTAACGCGCCAGTGAGTAAATGCAGTAAGCGGCCAAGACCCGTAGTGGATGCCAGCTCAAGGTGTAGAGCTCGACATCTCAACAGAAGTCCGAATGTAAATTCCAAAGAGGAAAATGTACAACCTATGGGGGTTTCTGATCAGCATATTATTGATGCAAATGTACATGATGTACTTGATGAGGAAAGGGTTGAGAATGAGCAAGCTAGAGGTATGCCAAAATGGCTGGTGCATACTTTGCGTGACAATAAATTGGATGCACCTTTGTCTAGTCGTACTCGTTCAAGTTCTTGCCATGCATCTTATGCATGAGATTGTTATGCTTTGGCTATGTCTAGTTTATGTGATGTTGAGGAACCTTTTTGATAAAGCACAAAATTTTGAAAATTGGATGGTTGCTATGCAATTAGAATATGATGCACTTATAGAAAATGACACTTGGACTCTATGTGATTTGCCTCTTGACAAAAAGGCCATTGGTACAAAGTGGGTGCTGGATGGTGAGATTAATCGCTATAAGGCTTGACTTGTTGCAAAGGGTTGTGCACAACAAGAAGGCATAGATTATGAAAAGACTTTTGCTCCCACTTGTCGTATGACTACTCTGCATTTTCCATGTGCATTGGCTGCTCATTTTGTACATCAGCTAGACATTGTTACTGCTTTCTTGAATGGTGACATATTTGAGGAGGTTTATGTAACACACCCTCGCGGTTTTGTGAAGAAAGCACAAGAGGATAAAGTGTGAAAATGTATGAAAGCTTTGTATAGGTTGAATTAACTTCCTCATGCTTGGTATGAGAAGGCTGACACTCATTTGGTCAAACGAGGATTTTGTAATAGTCCAACATTGAAGCACATTGTATGTAAAGCGTGAGGGTGATGTACTTCTCATTGTTGTTCTCTATGTGGATGATTTGTTGATCATTGGACCAAATGCGAGACATATTTTTGAATTTAAGGCTGAATTCAATGCTACTTTCAAGATGAAAGATTTGGGGATGTTGTATCATTACTTGGGCATACAATTTAAGCAGTGTGATAATGGTATTTCTTTGTGTCAGACATGTTACATATAGACATTGCTATGTAAGTTTGGACTTGAGGATTGAAAACCTATTTCCACTCTCATGGAAATAGGTTTGAAATTGAGCCAACCAATAGGCTTTAGGAACCTTATGAGGGCACCATGGAGAGGAACTTGACATGTGTCCCTGTTGCTTCTTTAGGCAAGGCTTGACTTGTGTGAGGGTGTGTGTGTTCTCTCTCATGCTCCTACAATGAGGGCTCGCCCCCCATGAGTAGGGATACTTGTTGACTTTTGGAACACCTTGAGCCCCTCAAGCACCTTAGTCATGGAACACCTTAGCACCTTAGTCATGGAACACCTCAAGAACCTTAGTCAACAAGCATGACAAGTGCCTTAGTCAGGAAGCATGACAAGAACCTTAGTCAGCAAGCACGACAAGAACCTCAAGCACCTTAGTCAACAAGCATGACAAGCACCTCAAGCACCTTAGTCATGCTTGCTGACTAAGCACCTTAGGCCCTAGCTTGCCTAAGGTCAAAGGACTTTTAACACTAACCTTTGGAGGTCTTTAATGAAGCTAACCATAAGGTATTTAGCTCCATTAGCTAGCCTTACTCTTTGATAGACCATGTCTCATTTGGACCCCTTTAACCTTGGCCCCATGTTGAGATAGATCCATAAGCACATGTCTATATTCTAGCCCTTGTTCCCGTTTATTCTCCCACATTAAATGATCAGTTTAACATGAGAAAATCATTTGGGTTGGTTAGATATTAGATTTTATGACATTGCCTTGCTCTTGAAATCATAGTCGTCCTTGACTATATGAGGTAGAAGAGATAAATCTTAGTCATTAGTCGATGTTTATTAGCAGGTAGAGGATCCATTTTTACCCTACGACATCATTCCAAGATGGATGACTAATCCATTTGGGGCTTGGGAGACTTAGCTGCCGCAAGCATGTGTGCTCTTTAGTCCATATCATAGTTCCAAAGTAGAGTGACAAATTCTATTTGGTGTTTGAGAGATGTCGTCAACACAAACATGATTCTAAGCATGCATACTACTTAATTTGTGCACAAGAAAAAGAGAATTATTCTTATAAGGCAAAAACATTGGTCATTTAAAAGAAACATGTACATTTGGTTACTCTAATATAGCATTGTAAGCATCGACAAGGTTCATACTATCCTTAAGGCTGTATTCCTTGCATTCATCTAGCATCTTCAAAAGAATAATTTTTGAACTTAATAAGATACCATCGGATAATCTTACCATGTTTTAGTACCTTGTCTTCATGCCGAAGGATAGTTTCGGGTTGTAGCACCTCTTCTTGGTCTTGGATTTCTAGAGGGTCTTCAATAATTGGTTCTCTTGGTGGATCTCCTTTATAGGGCTTAAGTAGGCTCACATGAAAAGCATTGTGTATAAGCCAATGGTTGGGCAACTTGAGTTGATAAGCCATGTCAATGATCGTCTTTAAGATTTGAAAAGGACCATAGTATACTTTTGCTAGTTTAGCATAATACTTTTGATGGCTCGTAGAATTTTTGCCCGTCGTTGCCTTAATCAAGCCTTGGTAAACTTGAGTAAGACCCAATCATTTTCTTTGAATGTTAAGCTCCTTCTATGCTTATCAACAACAGTCTTTTGCCTTTGTTGAGAGATGGGTATAGCTTCAATCTTTTGGAAAGATTCTTGTAGATCACGGCTATATTCATCAATACAACGAGGATTTTTCCATGTACTTTAAGTAGCAAGGGACTCTTAGGTCTTCCCTCTATGATCTCAAAAGGTGCCTTTCTCGTAGTAGTTGGACATTATTATTGTACACATACTCTACAAGGGGTAATTACTTTTCCCATTGTGAGTGTTGATCTACTTTGGTAACATAAGTCTTTAGTAGATCAAGTATCGTAAGATTGGCTATCTCACTTTGGCCATCCTTTTGTGGGTGATAGGCCGAAGAGAAATTCAATCTTGTACCTAGATTTTCAAAGAGACCTTTTCAAAAATTAATGGTCATTCTAAGATCTCTATCTGACACGATGGATGCTGGTAATCCATGGTGTTTGAAAATATGAGATATGAAGAGGGTTGCTATTTGGTGTGCCTCAATAGTCTTTTTGACAGGAATAAAGTGTGCTTGCTTGCTAAACCTATCGAGTATTGTCCATATTATGGATAGAATTGGGTAATCCAAAGATAAAATCCATGGATATACTCTCCCATGGTGAATTAGGGATTGGAAATGGCTGGAGAAATCCAGGTTGCTTCCCTCTATCATACTTGGTCTATTGGCACACCATACATTTTGAAACATACTCTTGTACGTCTACTTTCATGGTAGGCCAATAGAAGTATGTCTCTACTCCTCAAAGAGTAGGTTGAATGCCTCTATGCCCCACATAGGGAGGAGCATGGGATTCATACATGAGTTTCTCACGAAGGGAGTGGGTAACACATAGCCTATTGCCATGGAGAAGATAACCATTCTGCAAGGTGAATGGTTCTTCTTTCTTCCGCAATGGAAGGGCTGACATTATGTCTTTAAAGTCAGGGTCAATAGCATACTAAGATAGATCATTGTGAGTTTCTATAGACACCGCATTGACTCTTGGTCATCGTGAAATTGCATCGGCCACTTGATTATGCTTACCAGCAATGTGAGCAATATGAACATAAAATTGCGAAATTTTTTTTTCCCACCTCATTTGTTTGTCGAAAAGCTTGGTTTGTGTCATGAAGTACTTGAGACTTTGGTGGCCCATTCGCAAAATAAATGGAGTCCCCAGTAGATAGTGCTTCCATGTGTCTAGGACATGTAGAACAGCTAAAAGCTCTTTTTTGTATATGCCCAAAACTTGTTCATTGGCATAGAGCCTTCGGCTCTCATATGGTATGGCATGCCCTTCTTGAAGCAAAACTGCTCCAAGGCAGTCACCACAAGCATCACATTAGACCTCAAATGACTTTGAGAGATCCGAAAGAATAAGGACTGGTTGGGATGTAAGCTTCTCTTTGAGCTTGTCAAAAGCATTTTGCTCTTTAGCAGCCCATGATTACTTAACGTTCTTCTTTGTTAAGTCATGCAATGACCCCACTATTTTAAGAGAATTTGGCTATGAAGCATCTACAGTATGCACACATATCAATAAAGCTTCTTAGCTCATATAGATTCCTTGGATTAGGCCATGATTTTATTACCTCCAACTTTGATGGATCCATACGGATACCATATTGAGAGATAATGTGACCTAAGCATTGAATCTCTTGAAGGAAAAATTCACTCTTCTTTTGATTGATAAAAAGTTTGTTCTCCCTCAAAGCTTAAAAGATCACCTAGAGATGTTGCTTGTGCTTCTCTAAGGACTTGGAGTAGATGATGATATCATCAAAGAACACTCCAGTGAACTTGTAGTAGAGTCTAAATATGTTTTCCATCAAATGATTGAATGTGTCCGATGCATTAGTCAAGCCAAAAGGCATGACTAGATATTCATAAAGACCAAACATTGTACGAAATGTGGTCTTTAAGATATCTTCATTCACTATCTTTATTTGATGATAGCCACTGTTAAGGTCAATCCTTTTGAAGTAGGTCGAACCTTGTAGCTTATCAAACAAATCTTCTAATCGTGATATGAGAAATCTGTTTTTGATAGTGATATGGTTTAGCGCTTGATAGTCCGCACACATGTGGTATGTACCATCTTTCTTTTGCACTAAAAGGATTGGAGAACAAAAAGGAGAGGAGCTAGGCCTCAACATCCATTTGTCTACCAATTATTGTACTTGCCTCATGATCTCCTCTTGTTGAGCTTGGGAAACTCGATAAGGAGGCTTGTTAAGTGGTGAGCTTCCTAGTAGGAGCTCAATTCGATGGTCATCATCTCTTCGTTTTGGAGATAAGTCCAAAGGGATATCACCAATAAAAACATCTTGGAATCCATTTAGAAAATTAGACAAGTCTAACTCTTCTTGATTCCTACCATCTTCATTTGATAAAACATTAGGACTTTTTATAGATTGTTTGATAAAAATCATGTACGCAGAAATTGAGCTTTTCATTGATTTGTCAAAACAGGAGAATTTACAATGGGTATGGTACTACCAGGCTCATTAGCATCTATGTACATGTTCTTTTCCCTATACTTGAAGTACAACCTTCTTTCAGGGAACTTTACATTAATAGCCAACCAGTCAAACCATGGTGCCCCTAAGATGACATCTTCATGCTTGAGAGGAGAAATGAAGAAATCTTCTTTGTCAACATAGCCTTGGACATGAAGCCTCAATTTCCAATCAAGGGAGTAATTGTGGCTTCTTGTCCCTTGAATACTCCATCGGCTACAACAATATCTCCCATCTCATGAGCTTGAATGCCTAATTTGCTGGCCAACTCCGTGGACATGAAATTGTGAGTAGATCCAGGGTCAAACAAGATGAAGGCATCATGACCCCTCACCTTTCCCCAAGCCGGTTTAGGGTTTAGGGTTTGAGCATCCTCTTTTGGAGCTTTGATCATTGAAGCTCTAGGAGTCTCATTGCGGGCATTTCTTTTGGGGCAAGAATGGTAGCCATGTCCTTACTCCCCACACTTGAAGCATTTGTGGTCCTTACGAAAAGCTTCTAGCTCTTCAGGAGAGAGTTTATGTTTTACCTTTGTAAACTCTCTTCTCCTTGGACCGATTGTTGTTGTTGGGATTGTGTGGGACGGGTGTCTAACCTCACTCCTATCTTATTGCAGACATAGCAAGAACCACGAATAAATTGTCAATCCATGGGACGAAGCTGACTCGACTAGTGCATAGAGGCTACAAGAGGTTGTCAATCTCTTAGAAAACAACAAACAACTCGCATCTAACTCAAGCTACACTCAAGTGACTGAAATCACCAAAAGCCAATCGCTCATTGGCAAACAAATCACATCCGTTGCAGCATCAAATGACATCCAAACGTAACAAAACTTCTAGGAAATGTTTACAAGACCTAAGCACACATGCTTATGGTCTCAAATTCCACTTTAGGTTAAGTGAAAAAATCGTAATTATTAACAACAGTGGATTTTTGACCTAGTTGTTTTCGACCCAGAATGCATCTCAATGCTTAACAATGATGTCCCAATACCCCGCCTATACTTAATTTTTTATTTTGAAGTGTAAGTTCCTACTCATGATGAAATTGGGCCGCGGGTCGACAACGCCAAAAGCTACAAAATACTTTGAAATGCTTACATCAATGCGTAGAGCGCTTACCTGTGGTTGCAATGCAACAGACACAATGCGATAGATGGAGAGGGAGTAGGAAGAGCGAGAAGATGAGAAGTGAGCGCCGTTAGCTCATGCTATGTATTTTATTATCCAAAACTTAAAAAATAACTTACAAAAATTGGCTTTTATATCTTAGCCAAGGTTTTTGGTGGTCAAAACTAATAATATGGGAGATCTAACTAAAGATAGGTAAAGACAGGTTGTACAATCTGAAAGCTTGTAGCCCTGACTCATTGATTACAAAGTTTATCCGAAAAATAGGAGTTACAATATTCCCAATTTATCAAAATAATAAATGTTTTTACAATGAGAGCTTTGAAAAATGGTATCCGAGTTAGCCCCCCCCTTCCTCCCTCCTCGCATGTGTCGTCCCCTGACACAGCTTTATGGGCTGAAATAATCTTCGGGTTGACGGCTAGCGAGGCGGTCCTTAAGTGCATGTAAAGATTTTTCATATCTGATCTTTCTTTCTTTGTCTAGAACCTGTAAAAATTGCATAGTGACTTTGTTCTTTAGCTCAACGGTGGAATAGCCTACGAATCTGGAAGTTAGGTTGTTGATCACTCACCCAAAAATCTTCGTTCACCAAGTGAAAAACCCTGTGTAAAACGATTCCTCAAATGCCAACATATTATGAGATGGCAAGAATATGAAGTGGGCGTAGAAGCCATAGAGGACTTCTTCGAAAGGTTGGCCACTGAGGTCGTAGCGTAGACCCTTATTGCCCTCAAGGAAGGTCATCCATGGTGCTCCTGCTTACTCTAGCTAATGAAAGACTTCAATGCATGTGAGTAGCATTTGTCAAATTTTGTAGAGCATAGCACATGAGAGATCAGGGAGACTTTTGAAGAATGACACGGCGCCCGTTAGGGTTTTTAGCATGTATTCCTCTGTTGGCGTTTCCTTCTCTGGAGTTGGCAATCTTGGATAATTCAGCCATGTAGGCTACTTATTTGCCATTGCTTCGTGTGCTTGCCACGTCCTTACTCTTGGTACATGATAAAAAGTTGGGTCTCTTTGAAGTGCCGTAGGTGCTCTTGTGAACAGAATCAAGTATCTAGGATTCTTATTCAACCATCTCTTTCTCCACTTGGGGTGGACTTCATCTGCGCCTTCTGCTTGCATGTCTTTGTATAGTCGTTCCTTGACCTGTAGCAAGCTTGATCAGGGGTATGGCAGTGATTGCTGATGCCATTGTGCATTGATTTGGTTGGGAGTCAGTTGAGTAACATTGACAGAATGAAGAACTCTCAACTCCAAATCCATCGCTGCTTTCCACTGCTCATCTGTTTCATGAGCAACCTTCTTCTTAAGCGTATCTTCTTCAACTTTTGACAGCTGGACCATCGGCTCTTGATCGGCATTTGTTCCTAGTACTTGAAATTCTTCTTCCCCCCCAAGCCCTTCTGTTGGCTGTGTTTCCATCTCAGCAAATGAGACTGAGGGAATATCAATGTGGGATTGTTCTGATGTACCTGCTTCTTCCCGTGTCTCTTGATATCTATCTCGTAGTAGTTGGTTAACTCTCTTCAGCTCTGCTATCTCCTTGAGAAGTTCTTCTTCTCTTTGTACCCGCATTAATGCGAGGTCTCTGCGTTGTGACTGCTCAAGCTTTAGCTCTAGCTCGACATCTATTCTTTTTCTCCAGTGCTTTATATACTTCATCTGTACCTTTGATTGAGGCAACTGCGGAATTTTCTCTTATCTGTCGCAAGAATGTTGCATGATCGTTGATCCTCTGCTTTGAGTATTGCAGTGAAGCGTTTGCTACATCTAGCTGCACTTGGATCTTTTGAACGGACAGAGTTGTGGTTAAGAGTTCGTTGGTAACTTCTGTCAGCTGTTCGTCTTTGGTCTTGCAGGCATTTGTTAACTTCATGAGAAGTTCACCTAACTCTTCCATTTCCTTTTGCTGCTTGTCTCTGGCTAGTTGGCATTGTTCAGATTTAGCTTTCAACTCCTGGACTTGCTTCTGCAGATCAGTGATGATATTTAATCTATCTTCTAGATCTCCTTGAAGAGCATCTATCACCATTTTCAACTCTCTGGCTTTAGCAATGTGGCGGCTAAGTGCTGCTGATCGCATTTTATTTGTCATCTCCTGCATCTGCTTTGCATATTCATTTACTTGGAGAATTATCTCATCATTGGTCTGCCAGTTTTTGGTTCTTGTGAGCTGCCTAGACATTTCAACAGTCTCTTGTGATTCCTTTGCTGGGGTTATGACGCCTGTTTGTTCCTCCCCTTGAGGCTGTGCTTTTGTCTCTACCGCTTCAGCTGTTTCCTGTTGGGTGGTGGCCGATGGTGTGGTTTCTGATTCTTGTGCCTTTGTTTGCTCAAATATTGTTGTCTCCTCTGGTTCAGGACTTGCTGCTCTTTTCGGCTTTGGATCCTTTGCTTTGGTTTGTCCGCTTGTTGCTTGTTGTTTAGATTCTGCTTCCTTTTGCGGTTCAGGCTACTTTTCCTTGGTTTGCTTGCTCTCTGTGGGTCTATTTGTCGGTGACGGTGGAGGGCTTGGCATGGGGTGGTCGTGTTGTTCCGTAGCAGGTGACAATGGTCTAGGAGACATATCACTTTGTTCTTGTTGGGTCTCTCCTTGTGCTGTTGCTTCTTCTGCTTGTCTTTCTTGCTAGGACGCATCTTCTTTAACTTTTCTCTCAACTTCTTGGGCTTCTTTTAGCTTTAATGCTTCCGCTTCCTGGTACATTCTTTCCAAGAAATCCTTTGGGTCTTCTGCTTCTTTCCGTGCAAGGTTCTTTGTTCTCGGCCCCTTTAGCTCTTTTGGTACCCACTTTCTAGGGTCCTCGCTTGCAGCTTGGTGGCTTATTTCTTAGGTTTATTTTTCTCGTTCAATCCTCGCCCTTTTTTGTTGAGGCTCTTCTTGATGTGCGGCCACTGCCTTCTTCTTCATCTCCTCACGTTTGACTCTCTTCTCTTCATTATCTGAGCTTTTGCTGCTATGTGCTTCATGAGAGCTCTCTGAAAATTCTTCATAAAATTTGTAAACTTTTTTTGTGGACCTTGTGGCTCAAGGAGATGGCTGTGCATACACAATCCATGTGTTCTGATCTGGGGTAAGTGGCAAATTGTCTGCCATGCCGATAGCATGGTATGCTATTCTTGTGAGTACTTCACGTTGTGAGCGGGATGAAAACACACACAACGCCTCTATAACGACCCGACACACACTCTTGGAAGGATATACACACACACTATGGGGCACCACTCGGCTTAGACAACACACCTGGCCGAGACAGGGAACACACCTCTGGAGTGAGAGGAGAGAAACTATCCACTTGTCCACTCCACACAGACACACACACACACACACACACACCCAAAAAAACTCAGCTCAAAAGAGGAGAATTTCTGATGTTTAGATACAAATGAGCTTGGGCCAACACCAATGGGGCAAACAGCTCACACAATATGGGTAAAAGATACCAGATACAATCACAAATTGGAGAAGAAGCTTCACTCACCGGAGAAGATTACACAGAAAAACAGCAGAAAAAGAGTGAGGAATTTGGAAAAATGGACAGCGCCATCGCGTCCGGAACGGCCCAAAACCCCAGTCTACAATGTCAAAGTGCTCAAATCCGACATCGGATGAGCAGTTTACGGCCAAAACAGGCTCCAAAAATCCAAAAAACACACCTGCGGCTGTTCCTCCTCTCTTCTCCATGTTTTTTCTGGTCTTCTCTCAGTTTTTTCAGTTCCCACACTTAGATTTATTAGTTGGGCACCCTTGGCCTTTTAGATGACCTCAAACGGACCCCGGACACGGACCCCGGACAGGCCAAAAACTGACCTCGCAGTGCATAGTTGTCACGTTTTTGCATCATTCGCACACCTGGCACTCAGCTTTTTTCCAATAATGCATCTCGCCACCACGTGAAGTGGCCCCAAAAAGTGATCCTTATGATGACCTTTCTGCATAACTCTCACCAGAAAACACCCACGTTGTGTCCGTCCTCATCCGCGTGCAAATATTGACCTCGTTCGCCCTCCTGACGCCACTAGATGCCATCTGACGCACCTGCTTACCTCATGTCGTCGGCCCGCGGATAGCTTCCTCGAGAAGTTTTACGCGCTATAAACTCCTTATTATTGTAGAAAAACACAGTGGTATTGGTAATAGTGAAAATCGATGCACTATGTACATGTTGTCCTACCTATACACATGTGGGCCCCACGTAACCACCTGGCTCTGCAAAATGGGCAATTCCTTATTTGATGCACCATGCATGTGTATGTACATATGCGCAATTCCTTGATCCAAAAAAATCCTGACATAATTTGCCCATCCCCTAGCCTGCTAGATCATTCATGATCAGCAGCAGCAAAGAGAGATATGAGACTCGCCGCATCACAGGTCTTTTCATCCTTCACCAACATTGCTTGCTCCACAGACAGCTCATCTTGCTCCACCATCATCAATCTAGCATGATACAATTCAAGACGCAATCCATTTACCCTTGACTTATGTAGAACACCATCCAGGTTAGCCAGTTGATATGTGCCATTTGGAAAACACTCCACTACCTTGAAAGGGACTTCCCACTTAATTTGAAACTTCTTTTGGAAGGTGTTGTCCAGCTTACTATTGTAGCGCAAAACCAAGTCATGTTTCTTGATACCCTTACGTTTAACCTTTTCATTTATCTTTGCCAAAGCCTTATCCTGCATCTGCCCATAATGCTCCAATGCGCTCATCCTATCCAACTGGACCTCTTGTAACTGCAAGAGCCTCTCTTTGAATGCATCACTAGGCGGCCCAAGCAACTTCTCTAACATCTTGACCGCAGGCAACTCTACCTCCACAGGCAATAGTGCTTCCTTTCCATACACCAAATGAAATGGAGTAAACCCTGTACCTGTCTTCACCGAAGTACGGTAAGCCCATAATGCACTAGGCAATTCCAAATCCCAATTCTTTCCTTGGTGCTCTGTCACTTTAGAAAGAATTTGTACCAACTCACCATTGAATCTTTCATTTAAGCCATTACACTGCGGGTAATAAGGAGTGGTATGCTGGTGCCTAATCTTCATCTTTGTGCATAAGAAGTCTAGCAGTTTAGCTCTAAATCCTGGCCCCTTATCTGAAAGTAGCTCTAATGGCACCCCAAACTTGCAACACATTTCATCATACACAAATTTTGCCACATCCTTTGCAGTAATCTGTTTTACTGCTATAGCCTCTGCCCATCTAGAGAGATAGTCCACTGCCGTCAAGATATAGCTTTTGCCCCTGCTTGTGATAGGTAACGGGCCTATTGCATCAATCCCCCACTTTTCAAACACATCAAACGCCATAATGGTTTTTCGTAGCTCTGGCTTCAACACTCTCTTCCCAAATGCTTGACACCTATTGCAAGACCTACACCAATGGTGAACATCCTTGTGCAAACTAGGCCATACATACCCCTCTTGCAAAATCTTATGCAAGGTGATCTTTAGAGCAAAATGGCCACCACATGCGCCTTCATGATTCTCTTCCAACACTCTGTAAAGCTCCTCCCGCCAAGGTACACGTCTCAACACGAGATCAGACCCTTTCATGTATAAGACATCACCAATCAATTTGTACCTGTATGCTCTACGCACAAAGCCATACTTCTTAGACTTCTGAATCTCCTTTGGAATGATTCCTGTTAGCAAAAACTCCTCTTCTTGAGCCAAACTTTCCCGGCCATGATAAAGAGGTAAAGTGGTCCTCAACACAAATAGCTCCCCAATCATGCCTTGAGCTGCTTCATGTGCCTCTCCATTTAGAGCACGTTCAATGTGTCTGATGCTCCATGCTTCGAACTTTTTTAACAGGCGTTTAATTCTGAAGCACATTTCCTTCAATGAGGTGTTCTTGCTCTTCCACACACCCAGCACTTGCTTCACCACTAACAAGGCATCACCTTTTATGCTCAACCTTCGAACCCCATGCTTCAAACAAATGTGTAATCCGGCTTCCAATGTAGCATATTCAGCCTCATTGTTACTATGCGCATCTAATTTGAACCCTCTCTTGCATACTAGCTTCCCCTCTGGATCATAAAGTGCTATACCCCCTGAAGCTGCATCGTGGCTCTTTCTATATGAACCATCAAAGAACAACACATGTGCATTGCTGATCTGTGGAACTTCTTCAACTACCTTTCTCACCACCTCTTCCTTAACAATAAGGGGATTCTCCTTGTAGGTCAACAAATCAGCTAGGGTAGCCCTTGTACTATCTTCCACTAGAAAAGAGAACTCAAACTCTTGCAGCTCAATTATCCATTTCTTCACCACATTTGACATGTTAATACCATTAATTAACTGTGGCAAAAAGGCATAACTCGTCAAGAAAACAAAAGGCCGTGGTAGCAAGTAATGACGAAATCGTCGACAAGCAAATATTACACTGGCCATCACTAGCTCTACTTCCGATAACTTTCTCTCCGCTACCAACTTCACTCGGCTTGCACAATACACTGGCCTCATATAATGGCTGCCCTTCCCCTTTTGTAATAGCATGGCTCCAATGGCATCATCCCCTACTGATGGATTTACATAAAAAACTTTCTCCCAATCAGGAGCCTGCATGGCTGACAACCCCCCTAACACCTCTTTCACCTCTTGAAACACTTCTTCACACTTGTCATCCCATTGCAATGGATCATGATTTGCCACTTGCTGTAATGGATAAAGAAGCTGCGAAGACAATGGAATAAACCGTGCCATGTACTTCACTTTGTGTATAAAGGTTGCCAACTGCTTCGTACTCGTAGGTGATGGAAGAAGAATAATAGACTTAACCTTGTCTGGATCACCCTCAATGCCATTTTCTGACACCATGTGGCCCAATAACTTCACCCTTGGCTGTGCTAGATGACATTTCTTTGGATTTAGTTGTCCTCCACATTCATCATATCGAGCCAATACCATCTGCAGCTTCTCATGGTGTTCAGCCCTACTGCTATAAACACAGAAGTCATCCATAAAAGCTTTAACACAACTACCAATGAATGGTTCCAACACCCAATTCGCTCTCTCTTGATAGAAGGAAGGTCCATTTGACAACCCAAATGGCAATACTGTGTAGCAATAGCAGCCCCATGGCGTAATAAAAGTTGTCTTTGTGCGGTCTTTAAGAGCAATCTTCAATTGAAAATAGCCTGAAAAACCATCACACACACTGTACCTCTCATAACCTGCCACTGAATCCAAGATCTGATCGATGAATGGAAGAGGATATGGGTTCTTCTTAGTGGCTGCGTTTAAGGGTTTAAAATCCACACAAATTCTCCACTTCCCATCCTTCTTTGGACTGACTACAACTGGACTCACCCATTCTGTGGTCTCCACTGGAACTATGAACCCTGCCTTCAATAACTTGTCCACCTCTACCCGCAAGGCTTCCATTTGCTCTTGACCCATCCTTCTTAGCCTTTGCCGCACTGGCTTAGCACCTTCTTTCAGCTCTATATGCATCTCTTCACCCTTGAACCCTCTGATCTCTTCATATGAAGTAATGAACAAATCAGGAAAACTAGCCAGCATATGCAAAAATATATCCTTCTCCATGGCTGAGAGGTCTCCACTAATCATTTGCGTCATTAATTCCTGCTTCTTTGACAACTCAACTTTGGTTTGCATCAGCCCTTCAATCACTTCATAAGGCCCTTCACTTTCATCTTCAACCTGATTCGCAAATGCAACTAAACCAATCTCCTGGATTTCTTTGTCCATCAAAAGAAATGAAACATCAGCATCCTCATCACTGCTGGTAGTGCTATTACTATCCTCATCTGTCACCGTGGAAGAGTCTTCATCACTAGACTCATCCTCATCTTCATAAAGCTCCTCTAATCGTTTCCTTGTGTCCATATTATAAAGCTTCTTGGTACCTGTCTTTCCATAGAGGCTAATCGTACCATGTCACCAATCTTGAACAGCTCCCACTGCACGTAACCATGGTCTGCCCAGTATAATAGGATATGCTCCCAACCCTACTGGCATCACATGAAAATCAACCACTGCCTTTGCATCATATGCCTCCACTTCTAAGCTCTTTACAACACCTAAGCATTTTACTTTTTGATGGTTTGCCAATCTGATCCGAAAACCTGACACCCCAGCCACTGTGAGACCCATCTTCTCAACGCATGAGTGTGTTATGACGCATATTTGGGCTCCGCCATCCACATAACCTTGTCCCAAATTTTTCCTTTTATGCTACACATCTACTATTGGACAAATGTCTGGTAGCTCGTCCATTGCCAACACCTTCACTGAACCTCTCTCTGGCTCTTTCTCCATTGGGTTAACCATCCTCTTCCACTGTCGCTTTAGCTTAGGCACCATCTCTATAAGCTGCCCAAAAGTAATATCTGCCTTCCTGCTCGTCAGATCCTCCTTCAAGTCATAGCTTAATTGCCCATCCCCTAGTGGAAAATCTGAAACATGAAACTTTCGACGAGCTCTCCTTTTCCTCTTGGCCTTGACATCCTCGCCTTCATGGCTCTTTCCTTTCTTCTTACTAGGACCCGGGGCACTTCTTCCTTCCTTATCCTCTGTGGTCCTCTTCCCAATAGGCATCACTAATGTATCCTCTAGCTTTGATGCCTTCTCCAAGGTGACTACACTTAGCACTTTTGTCTTTCCCTTTTCCTCTTGGGTCAGTCCACTGGTTCCTTCGTCTCCCTTAATTTCGATGCCATAATCATTTGACCTAGTTAGCACCTGTTTTGGCAATGGATACATGTCTCCCCCCATCCTTGGTGGCTTATCACATTGCGGGCTGATGTGACCCAACTCTCCACAATTATAACATGTAGGCGTCTGCCTCCAAAACCTACCATTGCTTTGTCCAAGACCATTCCTAGGCCTTTCTTCACCTCCTGGCTGATTTGCAAACCGCCCTCGACCTCGATTATTTCCCACTTGACCTAGCATGTTTAGGCTGAGATTCTTCATCAAATCAACCACTTGCCTCATGTCTTGCCTTAGCCCATCATCTTGCACTGTTGTAGTGACCACTGCTGGCATAACCTGAGTAGTAACAGGAACCACTGGTTCATGATGAACCCCTGACATGCAACCTTGTAAAGACTCTATAGGCTGAAATTTAGACCTCATTGGCAAAGACTCCACCCCTAACTGGCTCATTTTCCTCAGCTTCCACTCTTTGTTCCTTGCTACCTCTAGTGCATCCTCATATGTCCTAGGCTTCTTTAGCTCCACTCTCCAACGTATATTCTCCCAAAGACCAGCCAAGAACCTGTCCTTCTTCATCATGTCAGGCGGGGGTACCTGTGGTGCTAAAGCCTTGCACATTCGCTCCCATGCCAATGAAAACTTACGTATGTACGCATCTACTGGCTCACCTTCCTTTTGCACCAAAGCCTGTACTTCTTGCCACACCTTGTCAGGATCTTCTATCTTCACAAACTCCACTTCCAACCCATGTCGTAGATCGTCCCAACTCAACCTTACAGGTGGATCAGCCACACGCAACTCCTCTTCAAATGCTTTAGACCAAACTCGTGCATCACTCTTCAAACAAATTTGGAGAAGGCGTAACATTTGCGTAGGGTCATGAATCTGGTTGCTAATGCAGGCAACCTCCATCTTTTCCAAAAATTCTTCCACATCTTCATCACTTCTTCCATGAAACTCGGGATAAGAGAAAGCCATGGCTACCCAAATTATGATGCTTTGAGAACCCCTTCGAACACACCTGCAGAAACCCAAAACTTTTCACTACCCAATCCCCAGAAACTTCAATGGAGCTCAGCTTTAGATGAGAACAAACACATGCACATCAAATGAGTTTTCATAGTTGATCATTGGAATTACCACAGGCAAAGGACATTCCAGGATCTCTCTCAATCTTCTTGGCCCAAACATAAAGACTATGCGCTGCTGGAAAAAGATCTTCCTGGACACATGAACATTAATCTGAATTCTTTGAGTTAAATGAAAAGGAGTGAACTGAGGGCCATTTTGATCATCCATTAAAGCCAACCATGAAGCTCCCAAGAAGGCACACCTGACTCAACCTTACATTTTGCCAAAATTTCAGCAGCATAACAGCATAAATGGCTCAAAATACCAAAAAACCAGCCATCATAACTTGGGAAAATTTCGACAGAATTTCCCCAGAAATAGAGCAATGAGAACCCAAAATATAGACTGTATCTGTATGCATAAACTGCCAACAATAGAACCCGAGCATCAAATAGGACTCACTAGTACATAGCCTATGGCGAGGTCACAAAAAGGGTGCTCCAGCTACCTGTATCACCGAAAGGATCTCCACATTTGAGAATCCACCAGCTCAATAAAAACCTCACGCTATCGACCCTCAGACGAAGGCTAATGCAAATCGCGTATAGTCAAGTCTCAGAAATGACTATCTTCCAGACCAAGTCTCAGAAATGGCTGGGACTGCCAAATACAACCAAGTATGGCTCCACAAATGCGTACAATGGCAGTTTCCACAAGTAACGTACAATCCAGTAGACAATGCGCTCAAATAGGCGCCAAGTGATGCATGCCCACAACAATTGCAAGTGACATCACTGCTAGTATATCACTGTACTCCAGCTACCTGTACCTGTGTGAATCACCTGTACCTGTACCTGTCCCTGTAACCTGTAACCTGTAATCTGTAATCTGCAACCTGCAACCTGTAATCCCGAAGCTCGAAGCTCGAAGCTCGAAGCAGAAGGTACTCGAAGAAGATCCTCCGTGGGGGCGCCAAAAGAATGTGAGCGGGATGAAAACACACACAGCACCTCTATAACGACCCGACACACACTCTTGGAAGGATATACACACACACTATGGGGCACCACTCGGCTTAGACAACACACCTGACCGAGACAGGGAACACACCTCTGGAGTGAGAGGAGAGAAACTATCCACTTGTCCACTCCACACAGACACACAGACACACACACACACCCAAAAAAACTCAGCTCAAAAGAGGAGAATTTCTGATGTTTAGATACAAATGAGCTTGGGCCAACACCAATGGGGTTTGCAAACAGCTCACACAATATGGGTAAAAGATACCAGATACAATCACAATTTGGAGAAGAAGCTTCACTCACCGGAGAAGATTACACAGAAAAACAGCAGAAAAAGAGTGAGGAATTTGGAAAAATGGACAGCGCCATCGCGTCCGGAACGGCCCAAAACCCCAGTCTACAATGTCAAAGTGCTCAAATCCGACATCGGATGAGCAGTTTACGGCCAAAACAGGCTCCAAAAATCCAAAAAACACACCTGCGGCTGTTCCTCCTCTCTTCTCCACGTTTTTTCTGGTCTTCTCTCAGTTTTTTCAGTTCCCACACTTAGATTTATTAGTTGGGCACCCTTGGCCTTTTAGATGACCTCAAACGGACCCCGGACAGGCCAAAAACTGACCTCGCAGTGCATAGTTGTCACGTTTTTGCATCATTCGCACACCTTGCACTCAGCTTTTTTCCAATAATGCATCTCGCCACCACGTGAAGTGGCCCCAAAAAGTGATCCTAATGATGACCTTTCTGCATAACTCTCACCAGAAAACACCCACGTTGTGTCCGTCCTCATCCGCGTGCAAATATTGACCTCGTTCGCCCTCCTGACGCCACTAGATGCCATCTGACGCACCTGCTTACCTCATGTCGTCGGCCCGCGGATAGCTTCCTCGAGAAGTTTTATGCGCTATAAACTCCTCATTATTGTAGAAAAACACAGTGTTAGTGGTAATAGTGAAAATCGATGCACTATGTACATGTTGTCCTACCTATACACATGTGGGCCCCACGTAACCACCTGGCTCTGCAAAATGGGCAATTCCTTATTTGATGCACCATGCATGTGTATGTACATATGTGCAATTCCTTGATCCAAAAAAATCCTGACAACGTGCTCCCAGATACGTTATCTTGCCCTCTTTCTTTGTACCCTTTAGTGTGGATAGCACATATTGTGTGTGATTGATGGGGTGCCTGGTTGTCAACTTTAGCACTTGTGTAAATGTAGTCGCAACTGCATGATTGGGCGGTGTGTACCTTGGCGGTCTCTTTGCTAGAAAGTGGAAGTGTTGATGATATAATCTTACTGGTTCTTCCACTTGCTTATGAATGAGATCAGCAAAGGTTGCCGCAACGGTTTCCTTGGTGAAGGTACCTGCTGTCTTTTTGTCTCTAGCCCTCATGGTTATCCCTTCTGTCGGCAACTTGAGAGCTTCAGCCACTATTTCTATAGTAATTACCACTTCTACCTTGTGCCCTTGCTAGTCAGTAATCTGGGTTGTTCCATCTTTCTTGATTGTGGACATGAGCTCATAAGCTTTTTGAAAATCTATACCACATGGCTCTTGGTCGTAGAACTCTTTGAGCCCCAGCCGTTTGTTAGCTTCTTTTGTCTCATGCTTTGTTGCGACATCATAGACCTCTTTTGGAAAAAGTTGTAGTTCTACCTGATGTCCTTCTTCACTTTTGAATCTACCTGTGAAAACCGTTGTGTTGTTCTCCTCAAGCTGTTCTTTCGACAGATAGGTAGCTTTGGCTGTCTTTATTGAATTGGGCTCCAGTTGGTATGGTGGTAGCTCTTGCAACTTGAGTCCTTTTGAGAGACCCTCTTCTTAGCCTTTTCTACAACTTGCATGGCTCATGTTGAGAGAATAGAGTGTCAAAGTTAGCAAATTTGGCAGATTTCGCTCTGAAATGCCCTTTAGTATGAATTGTTGACAAATTGAGTCCAATTTGCTTCAAATCAATTTTTGAACATGCATAGATGCATAAAAACATATAAAGATCAAATTCTTGAAGTTCAAGCAAAAATTTGCACAAAAGTAAATAATCGCGATTATTTATAGCTGAGTAATTTTATCAACTTTTTGTGATTTTGGTATCATAGGCTTGAAGTATATATCAAATAGATACTCTGAGTGAAATATGGGCTCATTTGAGTGCAAAGGGTGAGAATGGTACTAGATTTAGGCTTTTAGTCTCTGAAACAATAGATATAAAGGAGTTTTGAGATTTTGAGCTCCAAATCTGTTCAAACTTGGTTAGTGGGCTTAGGACATCATGTGATTTGGTCCTATTAAAGCAAAGTTGCAATTTTCCCTCATCTTGGCCAAAAAGTAAATAATTACGATTATTAACTTTTTCATCAAAATGGACATTCTTTGAAGTAACTTGGTTCTAGGCATGATGTAGACTCTGTGTATGAGATTTGAGGCGTGTATAAAAAAATGTGACTAATAACTCAAAATTTGGATTTGAAGGACTTCTTTGCATTTTTTGGCAATTTTCCAAGTTATCATTGATTATTTTGGCTCATACTTTAAAGTTGGAATGTAATATGTGTGCACAAGTGATAGGTGAAGTGATGGTATCATTTTCAAGCCAAAATATTGCAAAAGTAAATAATCGTGATTATTTATAACAGTCAACTTTTTCTTGCAAAACTTGAAAATTTTGACCTAAACATATTCTATACACCTAAAACAAGTCCTAAATTGAATTTGGTAAAGTTTTGTGTTGCCGGCATCACTTCGTGCTTTGTCGACTCTGAAATCACCAACTCATCCAATCTTGGCCCATTTGGAGTCAGTTTGACTTCGTATTTCAAATTTGACGCTTTGTAGCCTTCGAGCTGTTTTCTACTTTCTGAGGGCTTGGCTTGATTGATTTGATGAAACCAACTATACACATTGTATATAGACCCAGTCTATAAGCTGTCTGTGGAGTCGAAATCCAATTCTGGTATCTGCCAAAAACCTAGCTTTTCTACTTGGGACCCCCCTCGACGCTTGCTGAATGGTCAACTATTGATATAGGAGTGTTCTATTATCTTGGGGCGTGCTACAGTTCAAATCTCATCTGATTTGGTCGAGCTGACAGGCCGCTATGGTCAATTTTTGGTCGTAGGTCTTCGTGCACTGCTCGGATTCTATGGTTTTTTCATGGGTTTTAGACTAGCTACTGGCCATACAAAATGGATCATTGAGAAGTATAGAACTTACCCCTCATGTCTCGTGTGAGACGGCGCTGTAAACAAGCGACTGTGGACTCCAGAAAATGCACGCGAAGAAGGTCGAAAGGCTCTCTCTCCAAAGGCGACAAGTGGAAATGAGGTGATTTTAGCCTACCTTGGGTATCTATACTCGGACTTCCCGAACCATTTTTCCCCAAATTCCCTCGTTAGTTCTACCAAGCCGTGAAATTTATGTTAGACTAAAAAATTTCCTCAATCGGATTCCTGTAGCTCATTCTGCAAGAATTATGCAAAAGTAGGTCAGGCCACCTAGCTTAGGCTTCTCGCTTCCATCCGCCGATTTGTTTGAAATTTTTTGTGTCTGTTTGCCTTGTCCTTATGATCCTCAGCGTGTCTTCAGTTTTTCCATTTGAGCTTATTTGCTATTTATTATTAATTTTTGACATGTTTATTGAAAAAAATCAAAGAAAATAACAAATGAGCTAAAAAAGAAAAGTGAAAATCCAATAATTAAGAAAATACATTGAAAAACATAGCTTTATTCTTTTTTTGTTGGATTTTTCCATTTTTTAATTCTCAATATCAAGAAAAATGATGAAAAATAACAAAAAAGAACCATTTTTTGATGATTTTCTGATAGTATATACACTATTTACACTCATCGGGGGGATGTTATCAAGTAAGTTCCCCTGTTGATGACATATAAGGGCATTATTAGGTAATTTTATAAAAAATCACACATCAACATCAAACTTTTTTCTCCCTCTTCAAACATTGCCCTTAATAGCCTTGGTTGGCACTACCATGCTTTGAAGATCAATGCAGTTCAAAACCATTATGCTGTGCAAGAGTTGGGTCTTGAGTAAATAACTCAAGGGTTTCTGATGTCAAGGTTTTCTGATGCTGTCTTCCAAAGAGTAAGGCTTGTAGCTTGTGTGCTCTTTGCTTGATTGTACCATCAGGATGCTTTGGTATGTTGCTTTCCTGAGCTGTTGGTGTTAAAGAATATGATGTTAAAGAATATGTCCATTGTGCTATGGGCGGCCGGACACTGACTATACTATGTTGTAAATATACTTCGGATAATAGTTCAAAGTGTAGAAGAGTGAGAGCAGCATGTTGAATGGCTGCTGCAGGGTAACGATTGTGTGTGTGTGTCTCGATGTGTGTTGGTGTGTGTGCGTAGTATTCTTTCCTACCTTCTCCATCACCTACGCACTCTACAAAGTGGTATCAGAGCTCAGTTTAAGGAGCTAGAGTCAATACACAGATTTCCGCAGCTCTGGAAAACAACCAAAAAGAGAGGTTTTTTGGTCATAACTCCCTCACCTGAACTCGGAATACAATGATCCAGGAGTATATCTTTATGTTTTTGGGCATTTTGGACGCATTGGAATACTCAGATTTGCCAAAATCTGCATAAAAATTTCCGCAACAAACAGCCAACTCACACAAGCATAGGAGATTTCCAGTTTTGCACTTGGCAGTAGATTTACAGGTTACAGGTGAAGAATTCAGCATTTACACAGGTTTTGGAGAGCGACATAGAGCTTTTCTATCATGATATTGTGTTATCGAAGATTATGTTTGGTTGTTGTAGGTCCGTTGTCGTGCCGCTCCGCTTTCACGATGGAAAAAAGAGTAAAGAGAAGCAGATAAAGTCTATTTGAAGCTCACACGTTTATTGAGCAGTGACCAGGGTTTGAAAACAAGCAAGGAGATCCAGAAAGTGTATGCTTTATGTGGTTATGAAGGCCTAAGCGTAGAGATTTTATGCTTGAACAAAAGGTTTTACATGTGAAAGGGCTCTTAGGACATATAAGACAACTTGGGTAGAGGAAGACATGTGGTTAGTGGTAAAAAGGAAAGTGTGTGAGAGACTTCACATCTCTGCATGAGGGAGGCCAAAAAAGTCCTATTCTAGTTTTTTTTTGCAAAACAGTTTTTTGGTGAAAACGGGCCACGATGGGAGGAGGAAAAGGGTGTTTTGAGCATTTTTGCATCCCACACACAAGGGCTAATTCAACACCGATTAGGACATATTCAAGTTTTTGTTCTCTGCTGTATCAGGGGGAGGAAACCATAAGCTTTGAGCACTCTAATCCTAATCCAAGCTTCCATAGCCACCCTAATCCAAGCTTCCAAAGCCACTCTAATAATGTAAGGAGTTTCAATAATTTAAGCAACGGTACTGTTAATTGTCCGCTTTGGGTAATCAAGCTTCAAAATCGTGTTCAAGGTGTCAGTTTTAAACTTTGTCTACATTGATTGTGTTTGTTGCAACTCTCTTCCACACACCTGTCACAGGCAAAGGCCCCGCGCCTTCCCGGCTCACCTTTCGAACACACATCCCTTGACATTCTTAGTAAACTTGACGCGAAACGAGCCGGGGTGAGCAGTGTGGTGAAGAAGCAGTGGTAAAAAGGAAAGTGTGTGAGAGACTTCACATCTTTGCATGAGGGAGGCCGAAAAAGTCCTAGTCTAGAAAATTTTCGTAAAACAGGTTTTTGGCTTTGGGCAATGTGCCAAATGTGGTTGGATTTGGATATTATTCCTAATTCTTATGTCAGTGATGTCCTAGCTACCAATAAAAGGGAGTCAAAATTCTTTAATTCTTGCTGGTAACGACCTTAAGTTATCAGAAGTTTGTGAGATGTGGCTGCTGGACTATGATTCTAGACAAGCTCTAGTATATTGCGGAGGCCAACAATGCTATGTGATCTTAATGGTATTTGATCCAGGAGATTCGAAAGATCTTCAAAAGCAGGTTCACTATGGATGGGTATTCTTGGGTATATATTGTGGTTTCTTTCTACTAGATCCAGGAATAGCATATTTGGAGCAGAAATTCTTGAAGTCGATTGATACAGGATATATATGCTTATGTGGATATTATGTTGCGCCACTATTGGGGCAATTTCTTATTATCCCATTTGATCCTGGGAGCTATTGAAGAGAGACTTTCAAATTCAAAGATCTCATTTATTTTCCTGTAGGAGGTTACTTTGGGAGTAGATTTGTTTTTGGATGTATGCTAAGGCAAAAGTGTTTTTAGTTATATAATCAATAAGCTTACATGGCTGGCATCCAGTTGACATCTTTGGACAATTGTTATAATATCTTCACATCTTTTGAGAAGGTTCTGCTACCAGAACTTGAAGCAAAGGACTTGACGACCATTCCGTGTGCAGACAGAGTAAGGCATACTTGAGCTTGACAAGGTTCCCTAAAGAGAGCTGATGGTCAAGCCATGTGCATAATAACTGGAGCACTTGAGTCTGGCGAGGTTCACTAAACATTTTTTTTCCATAATTGAATGCTTTGGAGATACGACCACTATGGTTCAAAGATTTATGATGGGACAGCTACCAAATAATTTAGCTAGACTATTGAGCTAGAATATTGACGTTATGATTTAAACCTTCTTTTATTTTACATGTCTTTACCAACTACGTGAGCGCGATGACAAGTAACTTAAGGTATTTATAGAAGATGCAGCTAGAAGACCGGTTGGCACAGACCGGAGGCTGTGCATGTTCAAAGGGGGTGGATGTCGTGCCGCTCCACTTCCATGATGGAAAAAAGAGTAAAGAGAAGCAGAAAAAGTCTATTTGAAGCTCACACATTTATTGAGCAGTGTCCAGGGTTCAAAAACAAGCAAGGAGATCCAGAAAGTGTATGCTTTATGTGGTTATGAAGGCCTAAGCGTAGAGATTTTATGCTTGAACAAAAGGTTTTACATGTGAAAGGGCTCTTAGGACATATAAGACAACTTGGGTAGAGGAAGACATGTGGTCAGTGGTAAAAAGGAAAGTGTGTGAGAGACTTCACATCTCTTCATGAGGGAGGCCAAAAAAGTCCTATTCTAGATTTTTTTTGAAGAACAGGTTTTTGGTGAAAACAGGCCATGGTGGGAGGAGTAAAAGGGCGTTTTGAGCATTTTTGCATCCCACGCACAAGGGCTAATTCTGCACAGATTAGGACATATTCAAGTTTTTATTCTCTGCTGTATCAGGGTGTGTGGGTCTGTCGCACGTGTCAATGCAAGGAACTTGCCAATACACCGTGTGCGAGCCACAAATGGCTCCAAGCACACAACAAGCCTAAACTAGTAAGCTCAAAGATGGCGTTGGTGTGTCACTCACCGCTCTACGCTCGCCTTCGTGGTGGATTCTTCGCTGCGATGAAGAAGAAGCTGTAGTCGTGCCGTGCTCAACCGCTTCACCGCCACCGTGCCGTCGTCGTAATGCTCGAATACACACACTCTCTGTCTCTTTCTCTCTCTTTCATACACACACACACACACACAAGGAGGTGAAGAAGAAGAAGATGGAGATGGAGATGGAGCAAGAGCACTCTTCTATTGCACAAATGAAAGAATGAGTGAATTTTAGTTTTATTTGACTTTTATATGAGCTCACCCCATTCACACTTGGGCGCCCATGCTTAGCCAACTAATCCCTTGAATGTCCCAGTTAGAGTGCGCCTCTCATCGGCGATCACTCTACCCTTTCCCTATTGGACCGACAAGCCCGGTACCTGACTCTACCAAGTAAATAATAAGACGTCCGTCGTAGGCGATAGGGTGTCCGTGAGCCGTGAGGGTTAACATGCCCCCCTTCTTGATGTAGATTCCGTCCTCGGAAGCTATTGAGTGAAAGCCCGTAATGTCCATGTTGTAGAGCATCTAGATTTGAATCTGCAAGGCAAAGTCATGGTTTTATGCAAGTGGAATTATATGGTTATAAATCATGAGAGGAATGTAAAGTACATGTGGAAATGAGTAAATGCAAGATTTATGAAATGTTAGATTGCCATTAAGGACAAATAAATTGCACTTTGAGTAAATTAATTAATCAAGAGTTTTGGGCTTATGGGTGAGTTTATCAATTAGTTAGCTATGACTAAGGTAAAAACAACTACTATAGTACTAGCTAAGCTAAGAAGATTATCTAAATGCAAGATTCCCTAATTGTGCTTTTCAGCTTTGATTAGCCAACTAGCTCTCACAACTGCAAACAAAAGCTTGAAATGTTAACTTAAAGCTCGATGGAAGTCTTTTAAATGTCATTCATTTTTTTTTCTTTTTTCTTTTTTACTTTGGTTCATAATCATTTGACGTGTGTGCTTATTTTGTATTTCCGGGGCTTTTTGCTTCTCAAAGAAAAGCACCCACATTGGGAACCTCTAGGGATCTAGTACCATAGACAATACATGTGAGTGAAGTACCAGATCAAGCCAGGATTTCTCTTCCAGCATAAGATTTTTCATTTGTGGCACTTATGTTTTTTGCTTCCATTTCCTTGGTATTCTCACTAGTGTCTATTGTTGTTTAAGTGAGCAAGCTTCTCTATGCCTTAAACATTCCTAAGGTCTCAAATACTCATATAATTTTATCAGCTAGGCCTAGTGGTCAAGTAAATGAGTTAACCTAAAGTCACGGTCTCCTAATCTCAAGGCTCATCCATAAGATTAAACTCTAGTTCCATCCACTAAAGCAAAGACAAATTTATACATCTATAATGGCAGATAACAAACATAACTATTGCACTCAGACAAACCATAAAAAATCATTATTAGCAATTATACATATCCACCAACATGAATCATGGAAAGTAGTACACCTGGAGGTATGGAGTTTCTCATTTCGTCGAAGCAGATGTCCTCAGCCATGTGGATGGAAATCCATATAAGTCCTACCTAACAATTCCAAACAACAAGCAATGTACCTCTAGGAGGCATGTCAGTGTGAAAAAATTAAAACTCCTAGAAAACAAACTCAAAACACAATCCAAACCCCTAACCTACCTATCTGTCATCCCTTTTAGAATCAAGGAAAGAGGATATTATATAAACCGGGTGGCCACCCTAAGGCTATGCCTCTATCCTCATCATCTAGATAAACAAAATCATTTTCCGTGAGGCCATAGTCTTCCTCGGTCTCTATTATTTCTTCTTCATCATCCTCTTGCGCAAGCGTGTTAATCAAGAACCTCGCGATGCGTGGATACTCATCTTGTGCAAAAGAATAAGCATGTGCCACTGGAGAAACATTTGCTACTGGGTAGGGATCACTAGTTATCCATAGACATATCAGCCATTCTAACTCCTCAAAATTTCTCTCACGCGGAAGTCTCTCTACCAAATCCCATTCGCAAGAAAGTACAGGGTAGCATATGTGAAACACTTGAGAAAAAGAAAAAGGGTACCTTTAATAAAAAATAGAAGCGCATGCCTCTGGTGAACTAGCCATCTCTGAGAATACAGATAGATTTGGTTAGGTCTTTAAAACATGAGTTGTTTTTGTGTGTTGCTTGATGTGACATGGTGAATTTGGACTTATGTGTAGGATCTGATAGGGTGCTCTCATGTGCTAGTCGCTCTTGCTCTGTTACTATTTGTTATCTTTTTTTGTTTGTTTGCTAGAACTAGTATAAGGATTTATATATACATTCCCTAGGATTGGAGATTGAGAGGTCAGGGAGGAAGGTTGAGAGGGAAGCAAGTGAATGATGGATGTCAGCAAACACTCCCCCCTTCCTTGGGTAGATCATACCGTTTGAAATGTGCTCGCCACCCTTTGAAACCAATTGTTCCAGTTGGTAATAGGTGAGGATTTTTGCTAGTAGTTTTTTATTACCTTAGGTGCCTCATCGAGTTGCAAGGGTGGTAAGGTACTCTCCCAGGATCGAACTTGAAGTGGTTTATCAGGTGATTCTTGAACACTGGGAGGTGTGGATTCCTCTGTAGCTTTATGGAGGTCCAGTATTGTAGGTGGAGGTTGTGGAGAAGCTTTTACCTCTATGGATGCATTACATGAGGAGCTAGAAGCTTCATGGGACTCCCCCCTTCCTGAGCTAGGTGGAACAAATCGTTCTTTCTTTGGTACCCAAACTAGCTCTGGAGCGGGTGTATAGAATTCTGTGATTTTTTTCTTCCCGCGATCTTCAATTTGTTTTGGAGCCACAGGATTGGGCGCACATGGGTCGGGTGACAGGTAAGAACACAATCTATGTTTTGGCACCCAGATTTGATCATTTCCTTCATAGTAGCCTTGGGCTTCCAATAGTCGTTTAGGAATCCAACGCAACGTTTCTTTACATTTCTTGGAGTGAGTGGGACGTTTCTTACGAGGCTTCTGTTTTTTAGCATCATCCATGGTCACTAAGGAAGCTTTAGGGACCCACTTGTATGTTTTCTTTGTTATATTAGGATGGTTATTGTGTGTCTCAAGCTTTCTTTCAACTACATCAGTTGAAGCTCTAGAGACTTTGGCTATGGGGACGTATGGTTCAACCTCCTGGACATGCAATGTCTTGGGGTTTTATTTCCTTAAGAGGCAACATCTCAGGGACTATGGCTTGAGTGGTAGGGCTAAGAGTTTTTTTTTGCGTTGTGACACCCCCAGTCCCCCAATCAATAGTGCATTTTGTGGCTATCATCCACGTGCGTCCTAGGTTTATATTACCCTCCATAGTTCCAGTAGGCATGACCAAAAAGTCTTGAGCTACAACCCCATTGTCATAACTGACACAAGTGTGCCAGATTCCAAAAACCGCAGTTTTTTTCTTGTTGACATCCTTGACTTGGATAATACTCTTAGATAGAGGTGGCTTCCCTAACTGACACCAAACTCCATATGACAACAAATTATACTTAGCACCCGTGTCCAATAAGGCGTTATACAGCACTTTTCCATAGACACTATTTAACTCAATAGGGTATCGTAGAGGCATGTCAGAGTCCAACCTATCATCCTTTGTTTCAACGTGGAATGCATGTGTAACTCCAAGGTTAGCCTCTCGCTGGCGTCTTATGCGTTGTTGGCGCTCTTTCGCCTCAGCTTGAGCTTGTATCTTTTTCAATTCTGTTTGAGCCTTGGCTGCCTTTTTTTGATGGATGGCACGTAGTTCTTCCTGGCTTAGAGGATCATAGTACCTTTTAAATTTTCTCCCATTGAGGAATCCGATGGTTTCAACTCCATGAAGAGTCTCCACACGAATGGTTCCTTGTGGGGTGATCTCACATACTCTATATGGTCCTTTTCTCGCATATTTCAACTTTTTCTTTTTGTTACGCACTCCATACATAAGGACTTTATCACCAACATTGATATCTTTGTTCTTTAGATGATGGTCAAACCATTTCTTCCTCCTATCTTTCTCCACAAGTGCATTTTGCACAGCTAATTGCCTCTCTTCATCTAGCCTTTCAAGGATATATAATCGCTCAAGTAAGGGGTTACCATCCCAACCTTCTTGAGAAGCTACTCGAAGACTAGGAACGACACACTCCCATGGCATAACCGCTTCTTGGCCATACACCATCTTAAACGGTGTGCAGTTAATGGCAACTTTGTATGTAGTACGATAAGCCCATAAAGCTGAAGTTAGCTTTAAATCCCAATCAGTGCGATGAGCTTCCACCGTTTTGGTCAAGATAGAGATTAAGGTTTTATTGGTGCTCTCAGCTTGGCCATTTGCTTGTGGATAATAAGGTGTGGACTTATGGTGAGCTATCATGAAGCTGGTAGTGAGTTCTTTGATAACTCCATTTATAAAATGAGTACCATTGTCACTCACAATCTCAAAGGGACAACCAAATCTTGTAATAATGTTCTCAAAGAGAAACTTGGCAGTTGACCTCGCATCAGCCTTACGTGTCACCTTGGCTTCCGCCCACTTTGTTACATAGTCAGTGGCAACGATAATATATCGAGATTGAGTGCTACGAGATGCCGGACTAATTGGGCCTACGAAGTCCAAACCCCATTTTTCAAATGGTTGAGTCACTTTAACAGGATGTAAGGGCATCCTATCCTTTCATTTTGTGATCTTGTAACGTTGGAATTCATCACTTCCTTTTGCAAAAAGTGATGCATCCTTGAATAAGGTTGGCCACCAATAGCGTGATTGCAACACCTTTCTAGCTGTTAGTTCTCTCGAGAAATGTCCTCCGGCTATACCCATGTGGGCTTCTTGTAGTATGTACAAGTACTCATCCTCACAGTCACAACGTCTAAGAATATCATCTTTCCCTAGCCTGTAGAAAGTTCCTGCAATGAGAGAGTAAGGTTCACATTCTTTTAACAATTTTCGAGCTATGTCCTTACGAAGCTCTTTGGGTGGAAAACCATTAATTAGAAAGTTCACAATCTTCTCACTCCATTCAGATATGGTTTCGACTAGGAATAAAGAAGTATCGGGTAATTCATCATCAACTCCAGTAGGGGCTTCACAATTGGGTATGTGAGACAAATGATCCGCCATGACATGTCTTTTACCAGGTCTCACCACAATGGTAAAATCAAACTCAAGGAGAATTAGCAACCATCGTGTAATTCTTCCCGTGGAACAAGGTTTATTTACGAGATACAACAAGGCTTGGTGATCAACATAGAAAACAAACTTGTTGGCCAGAAGGTAGTAGCGAAATTTCTTCACTGCATAAATCATACCTAAACCTTCTCGCTCTGTAGTGGTGTAGTTTCTCTCGGCATCATTCAATTGACGACTTGCAAAGCTAATGGGGTAGTCCAATTTATGTTCTCCTGGTTGAGCTAGAACGCACCCAATAGCAAAGTTTGATGCATCAATATGCACATGGAAAATTACATTCCAATCAGGCACTCGTAAAATAGGAGCGCTAGTCAAGGTCTTTTTCAATGACTCATAAGCACGGTCACACTCCGCGGTCCAGTGGAACTCAATAAGAAGCTTGTACAAAGGACGAGCTATCTCGGCAAAGTTTAAAATAAACCGTCGGTAATAACCAACATGGCCCATGAACCTTTGAACTCCCTTATAGTTTGTAGGTGGTAGAAATTCAGCAATGGCTTTAAGTTTTCTCTCATCTGTGGAAATCCCATTTTTGGACACTATATGCCCTAAAATGACTCCATGTTTAACCCAAAATTGGCATTTGAAAGGATTTAAGGAGATGCGATACAATCTGCACTTCTCAAACACTTTTCGTAAGCATGATAGATGTTCCTTCCAAGAGGAATAAACACAAAGGTCATCTAAGAAAGCTTCGCAAAACTCCCTCAAATATTCTCTAAAAGCAGTGTTTATTAATCTTTGAAAGGTAGCAGGGGCATTAGTTAAGCCAAAAGCCATAACACGAAATGCAAACACTCCAAATTCGGTTATAAAGGCTGTTTTAGCTTGGTCCTCTAACGCAATTGTGATTTGATTGTAGCCAGAGTACCCATCTAAAAAGCTATAAGCTTCCTTTCCTGCAACTCTTTCAAGCACATGTTCTGAATATGGCAAGGGGTAATGGTCCCTCCTAGTGGCGGCATTGACCTTCTTGAGATCTACGCACACTCTGAGTTTCCCATTCTTTTTTGGCACAATCACTATTGGAGACACCCATTCTGAGTGCTCAATAGGGTATATGAATCCACATTCCACAAGCTTTTCAATCTCTTCTTAAACGATCTTTTCATATTTAGGATTCATTGGGTAGGGTCGTTGTTTAACTGGTTTAGCCATGCTATTCATGGGGATTGTGTGCTGCACCATAGAAGGTGGAACACCCTTCATATCATGATATGTCCAAGCAAATATATCCCTAAATTCCTTGAGAAGTTCTTTAAGTACACACTCCTCAGTCTCTGTCAATGAAGATAGGTTTAGGCTCTTCTCCTGGGTCCGCTAACTCTAATTCCTTAACTATCGCTGGACCGTCATAGACTCCATTGCTTCCATCGATAGGTTTTCTTTGAGCCTTTGTATACACAACCTTACATTCCTCTGTGGTATAGGATTTGAAATGTTCAGGTGCAGGGTGTAAGTCTGTGGGGTCTTGTTGTTCTGTGGACTGTGATTTCACTTCCGATTCCTTTTGTTGTTGAGCTAACTCTCGATTTTGTTGTCTCCTTACGATACGGCTCAACTTTGGCTTCTCTGTAGCGTCTAGTTGTGCGATGTCAATGGGTTGTGGACTACACCACATAATGCTTTGAAGGTATTCACCCCAGTTATCTACCAACTTCCGATGAGCATCACATGCCCCTATATAATTAAGCCATTCTGCGATAGATTTCTTTTCATTTATTCTAGCACGCACATTTGCTCGATATCGTCGCCTCTTATATTTCTTACTCTTTTTGTCTAATTTTGATTACGGACGATCTCTAGTGAAGAGTCACTAGATGAATCACTACTTGTGTCTTCTGCTCCCTTGGATAGATTGTCATCTAGGGTACCACTGGGCCCTGAATGGTTTGTCCCCACATTTGCACTAAGATTTAACGCAGATTCTACGTCCTCAGAGTCAATTTCAATTGATGATTCTGACCCTAAATCCTGTGGACTATAGTCTTGTGAGGCGCTACTGGTTCCAATGCCAGTCAAACCTTCATCTTGTAGGTTATTAGAAGCTATATGCATTGCTTCTAGCATATTTAAGGGTACAAGTGGTGGCATTTCATCCTCCTCAGGTGTTACCCATGTCGTCCCCTTGTTTCCCCAAGTGTCTATGGTTGCTGCTAGGTGGACCCAATCCACATTGTCCGACTCAGTCATCCCAGGTAGTACATCCATATAAGGAGAATCTTCCCCAACATCAGTGTTTGCTTTACACGTGTAACAATACTGCAATGGGGCCGAGTGAACTGTGGTGTCAGATCTATGATCAATTATAAACCTGTTTCCTAGAGGATGTGCTCGACCAGTTACAAGGTCTACTCGAATCACAGAATCTTGGAATTGCAAGTAGACATGGTTTTTAGACCAGTCATGCACCATTTTTGCTTCCCTCATAAAAGGACGTCCTAAGATAATCTCAGATGCCATAGTGTGCTTGGAGAAATCCATAACAATGAAGGTAATGAGTATTTTATGTCCAAAGACCTTGATCTTGAGATCTTCTAGCATCCCAATAGGTTTAACAATAGAGCCATTGGCCATCTTTACTACTACGGTTGTGGTCGCAAGGTGAGGTCTTCCCATAGTTTCCCAGCAATTTTTAGTCACAATGCTAATCCTAGCACCACCATCAAGGATTCCCTTCACAGTTAATCCCTTGGTAGTGATTGGTATGGTTGCATTGGATTCATCTCCCTCAAACTATTGTCCCAACTTGTTAAGAGGTATTTCTACAACAGGGTTCTCATCTAGGTTGGGTTGTGGATCTAAGTGTTCCTCCTCTATTGGCATCTCCCTAGCTCCATCCATCTGTGAAAATTGTGGTAGCCCGACCTTCAGTTCTCCATTGAGGAAAGCTTGAAGAGCTAAGAATAGCTCAGGGTCTCCATATAGTTTGGACATGATAGTGGTTCTAACTTCAGAAGCCATGAAATCCATCAATTTGGCAATATTTAATGGCACCTTTTGAGCTTTAGTCCCTTGACGTGGGGAAGATGGGATCTCCATTTCTTTGATAGGGTCAGGTAGTCCCTCTGTAAACATTCTTTCCAACAAGAAGTGAGTACGCCCACTTTCCCATGACTTTAAGTCACTTTCTTCTTGGATGACACTAGGTATGGCTAAGGATCTATGGACTTTCTGAGGTTGTTGTTGCGTAGGGAACATTGTGTCTGTAATATGGATCTGCCTAGGTGCTGGCTCTAGATCCCTTTGGGTATCTTCTACCAAACTCCTTAATTGCTTGACTCGCTCGATCTCCTCTGTAGGGTTTGGATAAGTTCCTATCTTTTTCTTGGATCCTGGCCATTGTGGCTCATGACGATCTTCCTTGTTAGTTTCTTTCCTAGTGGTCGTTTTGGTCTCTATGGTTTCACTTGAATTAGAATCCTCTTCAGCGTCGTTCATATATATGGGGTCTTCACCAGTTCCTATTTTTGTCTTTGAATTGGGATCTGACTTCGCTGCTTTTTGCGATCTCTTTCTTCGTGTTTTCTTCTTCTTCTGAGATTGGGGAATTGATGCTGTGTCTCTTTCTTCAAGAATATAATTTTGTTTTTGGAGCATCGATCATGTGAGTACGTTCACTGGTACCACATGTGTACTTTGTGATGCCTCCTCGGTAACCTCAATCAAGTCTAATGGCGTGATCTTCTGCGCATTTGGATTATTCGGACTTTGGGCAATCAAATGATCTATGCCACATCGATTACACATGAGAATTGGCATTGTAGACGTGCTCGCTTGATTGGTTTGCATTAGTGTGGCGTTCTTTTGTAGCCTAATAGGACACTCGGCTACACGATGTGGATCTCCACACTCATAGCATTGAAGAGGTGGTCTCTTGGCAGTGTAATTGATATTTTGGCCTCTTGCAGCAAAAGCAGCTACTTGATAGACAGGTTTGACTTGTCCCCAATAGTCCTCCATGTAGTATTGTGAAATTTCTTCAAGCGCATCCATCCCATAAGAAATATTAGGGTCTATATCTTCCTCACAGCCTTCCAAACAAGAAATAGATGACTCACAATCCACTTGATTCACAGAAGTGATTCTCGGATGTGGTGGTTGCGGTCCTAGCACTGGAGGTGGTAAGGGTGTTGTTTGAACAACATTTTGGGCCCTAGGGACCATGTGTTGTGACGTTTGTTCAAGAGGTGGGGCCGGCATCAATGCAGGCACTCGAGGTGTGTCTGTCCATGCTAAGGTTGGTCTATTGGCCATCACGCGCTTAAATACTATGCAATCCTTAGCTTGATGACCATACCTCCCACAAGCATTGCAATTCCCATTGAATTTCACTCTAAAAGTAGGGCATTCCATAGGTACTATGCGGACCATAGCATACTGAGCACCATTGTTGCTCCCTTCTTGGATACATATGAGTGTTTTGCGGAGCACGATTGTCTTTAAGACTCTCTTGAATAGCCTTGGTGAGATCTGCTAAAGTCATCTCAGATATCTTTGGCTCCTTAACAATAGGCTTTAGAGTCATTGGTTGATGCCCCGATGCTTGCAAGCCAAAAGATTTAGGCTCAACAGACACTCTTTCTCCTTGAATCATTAAATTATCTTCCAATTGGATCGCATTGGTGGTGACTGCTTCCCAAGTGGTGATACCTCTAATGACTAGGCCATTATAGATATCCTCATGTCGTAATCCCCTAATGAATCTATCAAGCAATTGATTATTATTGAAGCGCTTATTTGGATTACAACGAGAATTCAAATGCTTCAAGCGACTAATAAAGTCTCTCACTGACTCTCCTTCCTCTCGTTCGGCTTTCTGGAGCTGAGAGGCTACACCCCAAAGAACTCCCTCTCGTATGTATTCTTTGAAAAACAGTCTCCTAAGAGTAGGGTAAATAATTTTTTCTTCCACCCTTAGGATTCTATACCAATCCCCTGCCTTCCCACTTAAGGTTAGTCTTAAAGCATTACTCTTGTGCAAGTCATTGTGTTCTCCTAGAGAGTCACATATCTGTTCAAACACTTCGATATGGTTTCACACATCCCCGTCTCCACTAAATTTTTGTGTGAGCTTGGCTATTTGTACTGCCTTACTTCTAGGCTCTCTATCAGGCGTGTTACTCAGATTCTCAGCAATAGATCGACCGATAGCTTGAGCAAATGTTGCCAAGTCACCTAAGTGAGCAGGCACCGTGGGTGAAGGAGCTCCAGAGACTACATGTGGAGTAGGTATTGGCATTGGGCTTGGCGTATAGGAAGCCCTTGGGTTCCACGGTTGGTACGATGTTGTGCCATGTGGTGGCCCAAAGTTCATATGTGTGGCTCTAGGCATAGCAGACGTCGGATGTGACATGCTAATGCTAGCCGGTATAGTCCCACAACCACAACTTGGGTGTTGTTGTTGTGGAGCATAGGTTGTTGAAACAATGGGAGGGGTAGGAATTACATGAGTACATGGACCCATAGGTGCATACGATTGGTACACACTTGTAGGTACTGTTGCAGGCATTGAGCTACCATGTAGTGGTGCTTTACTAACAAATGAGGTGCATGGCGTGTTCCTTAGCATGCCCATCATTGGGGTAGGCATGGTAGCCGTGCTATCATCAAGGGAAAGATGAGCTAGACTTGGAAAGGTGAAGCTATCACTTGTGGGCTCAAATTGCACCGAGACCCCTGGAGGAACAACATATGGAGGATCCATCGGACTTACCGAGGGAGTCTCCATTTGTGATAAGGTCGGTTGTTTAGCCTTTCCTACATCCAAGAATCTCATGAGACTCGTTGAAGGCATGTGGATCCCCTGGTTCTGTCTCTCTAACTCAATAACCCTATGGATGACCTCACAAACTTTTTGTTGTTGATCCTCCACGCTAGTAGCACCTGTTGTGGATTGTAGGATATCTAACCAACCCACGTGATAGGTGTGACCTGTGTATAGGTCGGTCAGAGTTTCTGTTTGTAGTTCGTACTCCCAGTTCTCATTTAAGAACACTCCATCTATGATTGAGGTGCTAGGGGTGTCCTTTGAGCTAGATGCAATGTTGCTTTCTAGGGGTTGGCCCTTAGCAGTTGCTAAGTCAGGAGCACTCGATTGCTCTCTTAGCAATGATATTGACATAGGAGCTTTCGCTTTTAGCTCTCTTCGTTGCTCCGCCTTGCGTAAGCTCTCGAGTTCCTTTTCCCTCGCTGCAAGGATATACCGCTCAACCTCTTGCACTTCGACAAGGCTTCTACCATCGGGTAATATGACCTCGGAGGGAAATAACTCTGAAGAGTCAGGAGGTGTAGTGAATGGAGTATTCACATGCACACTCTCTAAAGGCATAGGGTCTACGTTGGTCATGAATGGAGAATTTACTTCCCCACCCCCCTCATTTACATCATTGACTCCCTGTTCGGAGCGAGTGGCTCTACTAAAGGTTTCCTTCTAGCGGCTAAGCACGCTCGGCCCAGACCGTGGGCCCATGGCATGCATGTCTTGGCTTGAGCTATCAGGATTAGGCATTGGGTAACCCTCCATGACGTCGTAGTCAGAGGAAGAGTCACTAGCCGCTATGTTCGGGTCTTGGTTTGTACTACCTTGGGTCCCTGCCGAGGGCCCGGAACCTAAAGTAGGTGGATATTGAGAACTCGCGTAAGTCGAAATTCTCTCTAGTTGCTCCATCTCTAGCACACGACCAGAGCGCAGATGCATATGCCTTTGGCACCCTACAAGCGTCGGCAAATAACCTCGAAGGTTAACCGCTTACTTTTTTAAGCGTCCGTTTTCACTTGTGTTTTTTACGTTTTTAATGTTTTTTTAATGTTTGATTTTTTTGATTAAAGTGTGTGATAGCTCAAGATGAGCGTATCACTCAGAGGGTCACTGTGTGCTTTACAGCACAATTTTCGGGCATCTGAAGTTCCGTTGGTCCTCAAAAACCGATTTTTAGCTACGTGTGAAGCTAAAATTCATAATTTTAAAAGGCGACTGAGGCTTGAGCGTGAGCGTGAGCTTGGGCTTGGGTCTAGGCTTGGGTCTGGGAGATGTTCCCGATGCCTATCCTACCTTTAATTTTTTTTTTGATTTTAAAAAAAAAGGATAAGGTCGCCGCGGCCTGCGCGAGAGCACACACACACACACTCTATCTACCTACTTCTAACTAATACACCTACTGTTACACACTAACACACTCTATTAACTCTCACTAATCTACTTCCTACTTATTGTACATAGAAAACTAAATACCTTAATACACAGAGAATAAACAAAGTACCTTTGAAATCTCCATTAACAAAGAAAACTAACAACCTTAATACACAGAGAATAAACACAGTACCTTTGAAAACTCCATTAACAAAAAATACACACAGTATAACACCAAATCCCTCTTCTCAACACACACACACTCCTTCCTTGCCTTTCCTACAATTGAAATTGCACCACAAAAGAAACACAGAGTGCCATTCAAGCTTAGTGTATGGCATTCCTCGGCAACTGCGCCAAAATGTGCGTGTCTGTCAGACGTGTCAATGCAAGAAACTTGCCGATACACCGTGTGCGAGCCACAAATGGCTCCAAGCGCACAACAAGCCTAAACTAGTAAGCTCAAAGACGGCGTGGGTGTGTCACTCACCGCTCTACGCTCACCTTCGTGGTGGATTCTTCGCCACGATGAAGAAGAAGATGCAGTCGTGCCACGCTCAACCGCTTTGCCGCCGCCGTGCCGTCGTCGTAATGCTCGATCACACACACACACACACTCTCTCTCTCTCTCTCACACACATACACACACACACACAAGGAGGTGAAGAAGAAGAAGATGGAGATGGAGATGGAGCAAGAGCACTCTTCTATTGCACAAATGAAAGAATGAGTGAATTTTAGGTTTAGTTGACTTTTATATGAGCTCACCCCATTCACACTTGGGCGCCCATGCTTAGCCAACTAATCCCTTGAATGTCCCAGTTAGAGTGCACCTCTCATCGGCGATCACTCTACCCTTTCCCTATTGGACCGACAAGCCCGGTACCTGACTCTACCAAGTAAATAATAAGGCATCCGTCGTAGGCGATAGGGTGTCCGTGAGCCGTGAGGGTTAACACAGGGGGAGGAAACCATAAGCTTTGAGCACTCGAATTCTAATCCAAGCTTCCATAGCCACCCTAATCCAAGTTTCCATAGCCACCCTAATCCAAGCTTCCAAAGCCACTCTAATCATGTAAGGAGTTTCAATAATTTAAGCAGCGGTACTATCAATTGTCCACTTTGGATAATCAAGCTTCAAAATCGTGTTCAAGGTGTCAGTTTTAAACTTTGTCTACATTGATTGTGTTTGTTGCAACTCTCTTCCACATACCTCTCACAGGCAAAGGCCCCGCGCCTTCCCGACTCACCTTTTGAACACACATCCCCCGACATTCTTGGTAAACCTGATGCGAAACGAGCCAGGGTGAGCAGTGTGGTGAAGAAGCAGTGGTAAAAAGGAAAGTGTGTGAGAGACTTCACATCTTTGCATGAGGGAGGCCCAAAAAGTCCTAGTCTAGAAAATTTCCGTAAAATAAGTTTTTGGTGAAAACGGGTTGTCCATGGAGGAGGAAAAGGGCGTTTTGAGCATTTTTGCATCTCATGCACAAGGGCTAATTCTGCACCGATTAGGAGATATTTAAGTTTTCGTTCTTTGCTGTATCAGGGGAGGAAGCCATAAGCTTTGAGAACTCTAATCCTAAGCCAAGCTTCCATAGCCCACTCTAATCCAAGCTTCCATAGCCACTCTAATCCAAGCTTCCATAGCCACTCTAATCCAAGCTTCCAAGCCACTCTAATCATGTAAGGAATTTCAATAATTTAAGTAGCGGTACCGTTAATTGTCCGCTTTGGGTAATCAAGCTTCAGAATCGTGTTCAAGTTGTCAATTCTAAACTTTGTCTACATTAATTGTGTTTGTTGCAACTCTCTTCCACACATCTCTCACAGCCAGAGGCCCCGCGCCTTCCTGGCTCACCTATCGAACACAAATCCCCCGACACTCTTGGTGAACCCGACGCGAAACGAGTCGGGGTGGGAGGTAAAGATGGAGATGCCATAACAGTTAATACAATTTATTGAAGATTACAATTCCAATGGATTTGATAAAACTATAGTAGTTGTACATCTGCCAAAAAAGCTGCAATTGGTTCAGGGATGTTTACAAGAAGTGAAAGCCATGAAGATGAAAGAGCAGATTGAAGATGCAGTGGAGATGGCACTTGCCGTACATGAAGAGTGTGGTATTTTTCAAGGACATGATCTAGATGGACTCCTTGCATGCTATAAAGTAGAGATGAAGAGCCGAGGAAATCGAGAAGATCGGATGATTTCGAGTTTTGAAGAAGTGGTAACCTCCAAATTTGAAGGTAAGGTTCGAGAACTTGCAAAAATATATCCCACACGGTGGGACTATTTTGCAGATGGGTTTATTCGCGAAAGATCAAGGATTATCGAGTTGAAAATTAAGGAGATTACCGAATGAAGCCAGATTGTTTTCTATAAAGGTGAAGGGGATCAGATGGAGTTTCTCAACTATGATGAATTCTGGGAGCATATTTTTGCAAGAAGCAAAGCCAAAGAAAATGCTGAGCTCGAAGTAGCAGATTCAGTTTCAGAGGAACTTATTTTGAGCAACGAAAAAAAGGTAAACGATGAATTTAATGTTGAAACAATATTATATGATTTTTTTCCAAAGATTGCTCGCATGGATGCTACCTCCAATAATGGTTTCGGTGAAGACATAGACTATACAACAAGTGGTTTACAAGCTGCTGACCTTGATATGGGTTATTCTGAAGGAGTTTGTCAAGCAGATGAGCTTCTACATGATATTACTGAACTATTTTTACTATAGCCAAGCAGGACAACATGTTTGTTGTAGATGAGTGCATAAACAAAGCTATTATATACACAATAGCTGATGAAGTGACTGAGATTCTGGACCCAGCACAAGATGAGCCTGAGGATGTCAATGAACCTATGGTTGCTTCTGGCAATATGTTTGCCGATTCTATTATCAGAGAAGCAGATTCCATAATTGATGGGTTTTTGGCCCAATTCGAAGGAGAAGGTTATTACAGTTTGGGAGAGCTTTGTGATGCATGTACCCCTTCAGAGGGGGTGCCTGATAAACTTTTTTCAATTTATAATGGCTTGCTCAGAAGCATGGATGCAGATGAGGAAGCAAAGGACGATATTAAAGAGTGCCTACATCATGCTGATTATGAATAGGATAATGACACGGAATGTACATCTACGCTTATATACGGGCTGCAAGAGGAGCGAACTCCTATAGCTTTGAAGAATGCTGAGACTTACGTGGGTGATTTTCCCAAGGATGCTATGGATGAAGATCTTCAAGATAGAGCTATTATTCATTATCAACCTCAAGAGCCAGGTAAAAATCTCTCTGATGATACAGGTCCAGAAAGTCCTAAGATTTTTTGGGATGGCTGTGAAGCTAGAGGGGGTGATGATGCTAAATCATCCCTGATTCTGCATAAAGTGCACAAGATTTTTCATTTCTTTGGGCAATGTGCCAAATGTGGTTGGATTTGGATATTATTTCTAATTCTTATGTCAGCGATGTCCTGGCTACCAATAAAAGGGAGTAAAAATTCTTGTTGGTAACGACCTTAAGTTATCAAAATTTTGTGAGATGTGGCTGCTGCACTATGATTCAAGAGAAGCTCTAGTATATTGTGGAGGCCAACAATGCTATGTGATCTTAATGGTATTTGATCTAAGAGATTCGAAAGATCTTCAAAAGCAGGTTCACTATGGATGGGTATTCTTGGGTATATATTGTGGTTTCTTTCCACTAGATCCAGGAATAGCATATTTGGAGCAGAAATTCTTGAAGTCGATTGATACAGGATATATATTCTTATGTGGATATTATGTTGCGCCACTATTGGGGCAATTTCTTATTATCCCATTTGATCCTGGGAGCTATTGAAGAGCGAATTTCAAATTCAAAGATCTCATTTATTTTCCTGTATGGCAGGTTACTTTGGGAGTAGATTTGTTTTTGGATGTATGCTAAGGCAGAAGAGTTTTTAGTTATATAATCAATAAGCTTACATGGCTAGCTTCCAATTGACATCTTTGGACAATTGTTATAATATCTTCACATCTTTTGAGAAGGTTCTGCTACCAGAACTTGAAGCAAAGGACTTGATGACCATTCCGTGTGCAGACAAAGTAAGGCATACTTGAGCTTGACAGGGTTCCCTAAAGAGAGCTGATGGTCAAGCCATGTGCATAAGTAACTGGAGCACTTGAGTCTGGCGAGGTTCACTAAACAATTTTTTTTTCATAATTGAATGCTTTAGAGATACGACCACTATGGTTCAAAGATTTATGATGGAACAGCTACCAGATAATCGAGCTAGACTATTGAGCTAGACTATTGATGTTATGATTTAAACCTTCTTTTATTTTACATATCTTTACCAACTACGTGAGCGGGATGACAAGTAACTTAAGGTATTTATAGAAGATGTAGCTAGAAGACCGGTTGGCACAGGCCGGAGGCTGTGCAGGTTCAGAGGGGGTGGATGTTGTGCCGCTCCGTTATTACGATGGAGAAAAGAGAAAAGAGAAGCAGAAAAAGTCTATTTGAAGCTCACACATTTATTGAGCAGTGACTAGGGTTCGAAAACAAGGAAGGAGATCCAGAAAGTGTATGCTTTATGTGGTTATGAAGGCCTAAACGTAGAGATTTTATGCTTGAACAAAAGGTTTTACATGTGAAAGGGCTCTTAGGACATATAAGACAACTTGGGTAGAGGAAGACATGTGGTCAGTGGTAAAAAGGAAAGTGTGTGAGAGACTTCACATCTCTGCATGAGGGAGGCCGAAAAAGTCCTATTCTAGATTTTTTTTTTTGAAAAACAGGTTTTTGGTGAAAACGGACCAGGGTAGGAGGAGGAAAACGGCGTTTTGAGCATTTTTGCATCTCACACACATGGGCTAATTCTGCATCGATTAGGAGATATTCAAGTTTTTGTTCTCTGCTGTATCAGGGGGAGGAAACCATAAGCTTTGAGCACTCTAATCCTAATCCAAGCTTCCATAGCCACCCTAATTCAAGCTTCCATAGCCACCCTAATCCAAGCTTCCAAAGCCACTCTAATGATGTAAGGAGTTTCAATAATTTAAGCAGCGGTACTGTTAATTGTCCGCTTTGGGTAATTAAGCTTTGAAATCGTGTTCAAGGTGTCAGTTTTAAAATTTGTCTACATTGATTGTGTTTGTTTCAACTCTCTTCCACACACCTCTCACAACCAAAGGCCCCGCGCTTTCCTGGCTCACCTTTCGAACACACATCCCCCGACATTCTTGGTAAACCCGACCGAAAACGAGCCGGGGTGAGCAGTGTGGTGAAGAAGCAGTGGTCAAAAGGAAAGTGTGTGAGAAACATCACATCTTTGCATGAGGGAGGCCGAAAAAGTCATAGTCTAGATAATTTCCGTAAAACAGGTTTTTGGTGAAAACGGGCCGTTTGCGGAGGAGGAAAAGGGCGTTTTGAGCATTTTTGCATCTCACCTAATTCTGCACCGATTAGGAGATATTTAATTTTTCGTTCTCTGCTGTATCAGGGGAGGAAGCCATAAGCTTTGAGAACTCTAATCCTAAGCCAAGCTTCCATAGCCCACTCTAATCCAAGCTTCCATAGCCACTCTAATCCAAGCTTCCAAGCCACTCTAATCATGTAAGGAGTTTCAATAATTTAAGCAGCGGTACTGTTAATTGTCTGCTTTGGGTAATCAAGCTTCAGAATCGTGTTCAAGTTGTCAGTTTTAAACTTTGTCTACATTCATTGTGTTTGTTGCAACTCTCTTCCACACATCTCTCACAGCCAGAGGCCCTGCGCCTTCCCGGCTCACCTTTCGAACACAAATCCCCCGACATTCTTGGTGAACCCGACGCGAAACGAGTCGGGGTGGGAGGTAAAGATGGAGATGCCAGAACAGTTAATGCAGTTTATTGAAGATTACAATTCCAATGGATTTGATAAAACTCTAGTAGTTGTAGATCTGCCAAAAAAGCTGCAATTGGTTCAGGGATGTTTACAAGAAGTGAAAGCCATGAAGATGAAAGAGTAGATTGAAGATGCAGTGGATATGGCACTTGATGCGGTACATGAAGAGTGTGGTATTTTTCAAGGACATGATCTAGATGGACTCCTTGCATGCTACAAAGTAGAGATGAAGAGCCGAGGAATTCGAGAAGATCGGATGATTTCGAGTTTTGAAGAAGTGGTAACCTCGGAATTTGAAGGTCAGGTTCGAGAACTTGCAAAAATATATTCCACACAGTGGGACTATGTTGCAGATGGGTTTATTCACGAAAGCTCAAGGATTATCGAGTTGACAATGAAGGAGATTACCGAACGAAGCCAGATTGTTTTCTATAAAGGTGAAGGGGATCAGATGGAGTTTCTCAACTATGATGAATTCTGGGAGCATATTTTTGCAAGAAGCAAAGCCAAAGAAAATGTTGAGCTCGAAGTAGCAGATTCAGTTTTAGAGGAACTTATTTTGAGCAACGAAGAAAAGGTAAACGATGAATTTAATGTTGAAACAATATTATATGATTTTTTCCCCAAAGATTGCTCGCATGGATTCTACCTCCAATAATGGTTTCGGTGAAGACATAGACTATACAGCAAGTGGTTTACAAGCTGCTGACCTTGATATGGGTTATTCTGAAGGAGTTTGTCAAGCAGATGAGCTTCTACATGATATTACTGAAACTATTTGCACTATAGCCAAGCATGACAATATGTTTGTTGTAGATGAGTGCATAAACAAAGCTATTATAGACATAATAGCTGATGAAGTGACCAAGATTGTGGACCCAGCACAAGATGAGCCTGAGGATTTCAATGAACCTATGGTTGCTTCTGGAAATATGTTGCCGATTCTATTATCACAAAAGCAGATTCCATAATTGATGGGTTTTTGGCCCAATTCGAAGGAGAAGGTTATTACAGTTTGGGAGAGCTTTGTGATGCATGTACCCCTTCAGAGGGGGTGCCTGATAAACTTTTTTCAATTTATAATGGCTTGCTCAGAAGCATGGATGCAGATGAGGAAGCAAAGGACGATATTAAAGAGTGCCTACATCATGCTGATTATGAATAGGATAATGACACGGAATGTACATCTACGCTTATATACGGGCTGCAAGAGGAGCGAACTCCTATAGCTTTGAAGAATGCTGAGACTTACGTGGGTGATTTTCCCAAGGATGCTATGGATGAAGATCTTCAAGATAGAGCTATTATTCATTATCAACCTCAAGAGCCAGGTAAAAATCTCTCGGATGATACAGGTCCAGAAAGTCCTAAGATTTTTTGGGATGGCTGTGAAGCTAGAGGGGGTGATGATGCTAAATCATCCCTGATACTGCATAAAGTGCACAAGATTTTTCATTTCTTTGGGCAATGTACCAAATGTGGCTCGATTTGGATATTATTCCTAATTCTTATGTCAGTTATGTCCTAGCTACCAATAAAAGGGAGTCAAAATTCTTTAATTCTTGCTGGTAATGACCTTAAGTTATCAAAAGTTTGTGAGATGTGGCTGCTGCACTATGATTCAGGACAAGCTCTAGTATATTGCGGAGGCCAACAATGCTATGTGATCTTAATGGTATTTGATCCAGGAGATTCGAAAGATCTTCAAAAGCAGGTTCACTATGGATGGGTATTCTTGGGTATATATTGTGGTTTCTTTCTACTAGATCCAGGAATAGCATATTTGGAGCAGAAATTCTTGAAGTCGATTGATACAGGATATATATGCTTATGTGGATATTATGTTGCGCCACTATTGGGGCAATTTCTTATTATCCCATTTGATCCTAGGAGCTATTGAAGAGCGACTTTCAAATTCAAAGATCTCATTTATTTTCCTGTATGGCAGGTTACTTTGGGAGTAGATTTGTTTTTGGATGTATGCTAAGGCAGAAGTATTTTTAGTTATATGATCTATAAGCTTACATGGATAGCTTCCAGTTGACATCTTTGGACAATTGTTATAATATCGTCACATCTTTTGAGAAGGTTTTGCTACCAGAACTTGAAGCAAAGGACTTGATGACTATTCCGTGTGCAGATAGAGTAAGGCATACTTGAGCTTGACAGGGTTCCCTAAAGAGAGCTGATGGTCAAGCCATGTGCATAAGTAACTGGAGCACTTGAGTCTGGCGAGGTTCACTAAATATTTTTTTTTTCATAATTGAATGCTTTGGAGATACGACCACTATGGTTCAAAGATTTATGATGGGACAACTACCAGATAATTGAGCTAGACTATTGAGCCAGACTATTGATGTTATGATTTAAACCTTCTTTTATTTTACATGTCTTTACTGGAGGCTGTGCAGGTTCAGAGGGGGTGGATGTCGTGCCGCTCTGCTTCCACGATGGAAAAAAGAGTAAAGAGAAGCAGAAAAAGTCTATTTGAAGCTCACACATTTATTGAGCAGTGACCAGGGTTCGAAAACAAGCGAGGAGATGCAGAAAGTGTATGCTTTATGTGGTTATGAAGGCCTAAGTGTAGAGATTTTACGCTTGAACAAAAGGTTTTACATGTGAAAGGGCTCTTAGGACATATAAGGCAACTTGGGTAGAGGAAGACATGTGGTCAGTGGTAAAAAGGAAAGTGTGTGAGAGACTTCACATCTGTGCATGAGGGAGGCCGAAAAAGTCCTATTCTGGAATTTTTTTGAGAAACACGTTTTTGGTGAAAATGGCCTATGATGGGAGGAGGAAAAGGCCGTTTTGAGCATTTTTTCATCTCACGCATAGGGGCTAATTCTGCACCGATTAGGAGATATTCAAGTTTTTGTTCTCTGCTGTATCAGGGGGAGGAAACCATAAGCTTTGAGAACTCTAATCCTAATCCAAGCTTCCAAAGCCACTCTAATCATGTAAGGAGTTTCACTAATTTAAGCAGCGGTACTGTTAATTGTCCGCTTTGGGTAATCAAGCTTCAGAATTGTGTTCAAGGTGTCAGTTTTAAACTTTGTCTACATTGATTGTGTTTGTTGCAACTCTCTTCCACACACCTCTCACAGCCAAGGGCCCCACGCCTTCCCGACTCACCTTTCAAACACACATCCCCCGACACTGTTATGGACAACTGCCTATGTAAGAAAGGTTGTGGGAAGAAGTTGAGGCGGTTATATTGTCAGATTGAGTACTTTGTGGTTATGTATGGATATGCGGTTAATGTATTTTGGAAAACTACAGCCTTTGTGAGGGTTGAGTGAGGTTTTTTGAAGCCTTGCCTTGGGAGTTTTGGTACCTTGGCAAGGTGGATTAGGTACTGGAGCGAACCCCCGACTGGCCCCGCTAAAGACCTCATATGTTTTTTACAACTATGGGATGAAGGTGGATGTATGGATATGTGGTACAAGGCAGCGTATGGATTGCATTTGCATACAGGTCCATGTGGACATTGTTTTAGAGTATTTATGCATAGTATTGAGTTAGTCTGTGGCAAAGTGAGTCAGTTGATTTTCCCTTGGCAGTGAGAGATTTTCTATCATTGTTTATGATCACTTTGGTTGAGATTGTCACTTGAGATATTATCCAAATACAAACAGAACTCTGCCGAAATTTTGTCAAAATCCTTTGGAAGAAATTGAGAGAGTGAAGATGGCAAAAAGTTGAACTCAAGTCACACAGATTGTTGGAGAGAAGTTGACCAGAGAGAACTACAACATATGGTCTTACAGGATGGAGAACTTTATCATGGGCAAAGGTTTACGGGACTACATTACAGGTGAACAAGAGTGTCCAGAGGTTGGTTTGGAACCAAATAGAGAGAATGTTGAAGCACATAAAACATGGCAAGCAGGAGTAGAAGCTTATAAGAAGTGGATCGAGAATTCAAGGAAAGTGATGCATTGGATTTCACTATGCATTAGCGACTTCGTTATACCACATGTGAAGAAGGCTCAATCTCCAAAGGAAGCATGGGAGATACTAGCAAGAATGAACAGCTCCAATCTAGAACCACAAAAAGTGCACTTTGAAAGAGAATGAGTGAAGTTAGAAGAGGATGAGTTTGTCGCTGTAGGTGATGATACTATGCATCGGATTACGCATGTTGGTTCAGTTCCATTGCTAGAAAAAGACGGGACATACAACACATTGGGAGATGTTCTATATGTGCCTTCAATCACAAAGAATTTAGCATCAGTTGGACAAATGACAGATCAAGGGTTGCAAGTCCGTTTTAATCGTTATGGCTGCTTCATAGAGGATTTTCACAAAGGCAAACCAGGCAAGATATTGGCACGTGGAAGAAAGAAAGGTCGCTTGTTCTCATTGGAAGCTGGAGATCCATGTTTACACAATGGTATGTATGCAAACAAATCAGCCACTCAAGATAATTGGGCAAAGTTATGGCATAAGAGAATTGGTCATGTCAATTTTAGAAGACTAAAGCATATGCAATCAAATCAAATTGTACGTGGATTACCAAAGTTTGGTAGATTGAATTTTGATCATGTTTGTGAAGCTTGTCAATTTGGAAAGCAATCTCGTTTACCGTTTCCAAAGAGGGGGAGAATCAGCCAAAGTCCTTTGGAAATTGTTCATTCAGATATTTGGGGACCTTGCGATCATGCTACGCCGAATGGTTGTCGATATTTTATCACATTCACAAATGATTACAGTAGAATGACATGGGTTTACTTTCTAAAGGCAAAGTCAGAGGCATTTGAGGTATTCTTGGAGTTCAAAGTTATGGTTGAGAAAGAGAATGGTTGTCAAATTAAATGACTACGTACAGATGAAGGGGGAGAGTACATGTCAAATAGTTTTGATGATTACTTACGTGAACAAGGCATAAGAAGACAGATTACTTGCAGATACACACCACAACAAAATGGAGTTGCTGGGAGAAAGAATAGAGTCATAACAGAGATTGCAAGAGCCATGATGAATGAGATGAATATGCCATTAACATATTGGGATGAAGCAGTTCATACAGCAGTACACATTATAAATCAAACACCAACAACTGCCATTCATGAAATTTCACTTTATGAGAGACTTTATGGGATCAAGGCAACAGTTTCCTACATGAAAGTTTTTGGATGTGTTTTCTATGTTCATGTGCCAAATGAAGCAAGAAAGAAGATGGAGCCAAAGGCGGTGAAGTGTATATTCTTGGGCTATCCAGTTGAAAAGAAAGGTTACAAGTTTATGTCAGTAGAGATGTCAGATTTTGTGAGCATGAACCATGGTATAAACCAAAGCCAGTGATGATAGTAGATGAGTATGAAGAGCAAGAGAATGTGCGTGATGTTGTTGATAAGCCAGGACCATCAACAAGAACTATTTTAGGACCACATATGGCAGAGGAGAGTACAGGAAGGGTCAACCCATGGAGCGGTCGTTTGCGACATAAGAAGCAAGACGAGAAAGGCAAGAAGAAAGTGGTTGAGGAGAGTTCTGGAGATGAAAGCCTCGATGAAGAGCTTGGTTTACCACATTTGAGGACACCTGGTAGTAAGCATGCTAAGAAATATGTACCCCCCTATGCAAGAGTTGAAGAGAAGAGTGTACCACAGTTGAGAAGATCAGAGAGGGTGCGTTATCCGGTTGATAGATTGACATACAATGGTTACATGCGTACACATTATGCATACATGGTTTCACGTGTGCAACATAAAGAGCCTACATGTTTTCAAGAGGCAATTGGAAAATTAGAATGGGAGTCAACTATGGATGATGAGATAGATGCTCTTGTGAAGAATGACACTTGGATTTGGTTTGCTTGCCAAGTGGAAAGAAAGCAATTGGTTCAAAATGGGTATACAAAGTCAAGTTCAAGTTAGATGGTAGTGTGGAAAGATAGAAAGCGAGGCTTGTTGCTAAAGGTTATGCATAAACAAAAGGTCTTGATTATGATGAGACATTTAGTCCAGTTGCAAAGATGACAACAGTCAGATTGGTGATAGCAATGGCAAGTATGTTCGGTTGGAAGTTACGGCAAATGGATGTCGATAATGCATTCTTGAATGGTGACTTGGAAGAAGAAGTTTATATGATACAGCCAGAGGGTTATCAACATCCAGATTTTCCATATTATGTGTGTAAGTTGAAGAAAGCATTGTATGGTTTGAAGCAAGCATCTAGAGCTTGGTGTGAAAAGATAACTAGATTCTTGAAGAAGATTGGATTTAAATAGTCTACTGATGATCACTCATTGTTTTTGAAGCATGTTGATGGAGAGATCATCGTTATTGTTATCTATGTTGATGACTTGATTCTCACTGGAAGTCATGATGAGCAAATTTTTCATGTCAAGAAGAGTTTGTTGAGAGAATTCAACATGATGGACCTTGGTGAGTTGAGATATTTTTTGGGAATTGAAATTGTCGACACTTTATCAGGAATTTGGATGATACAAAGACAATACGCGTTGGATATGCTTGAGAAGTATGGAATGACAGCGTGCAAACCGGTTGATACACCTCTTGATCAAAATGTGAAGTTGTTTGATGATGGACATTACATTGAGGATGTCACTATGTATCGCAAGATGGTTGGAAGTCTTATTTACTTGACAATAACAAGGCCAGATTTGAGTTATGCAGTGGGTGTTGTGAGTCAATTCATGCAAAAGCCATGTAAAAGTCATCTTGATGCAGTGAGACGGATTATGAGATATGTGAAAGCCATTGTCAATTATGGAATGTTTTATGAAAAGAATGGGAAGCTTTGTCTTTATGGTTACAAAAATGCAAATTGGGCAGGAGATTTTATGGATAGAAGATCTACAAGTGGTTATGCATTTTCCATTGGCAATGGTATGATAAGTTGGAGTAGCAAGAAGCAATCAACTGTAGCATTATCAAGTATAGAAGCTGAATATTGTGGAGCAGCTTTGGCAGCATGTGAAGAGTCATGGTTGAGAGTACTTATGGTAGACTTTGGTTTTGACTATCTTGACAGTGTCATTATATATTGTGACAATATTAGCAGCATCATGTTGGCAAAGAATCCAGTTTACCATGCTCGCACTAAACACATTGAAGTACATTATCACTTCATTAGAGAAAAAGTTTTGGCAGGTGAGATTGATTTGGTGTATGTGAAGACAAATGATCAAGTTGTGGATATATTTACAAAAGCTCTTGGAAAGGAGAAGTTTTGCTACTTTTGTGAAGCATTGGAATCCATCATATGCAAGCTCATTCTGAGCTTGAGGGGGAGTGTTAAAGAATATGATGTTAAAGAATATGTTCGTTGTGCTATGGGCGGCCAGACACTGACTATACTATGTTGTAAATATACTTTGGATAATAGTTCAAAGTGTAGAAGAGTGAGAGCAACATGTTGAATGGATGCTGCAGGGTAACGATTGTGTGTGTGTGTGTGTGTGTCTTGATGTGTGTTGGTGTGTGTGTGTAGTCTTCTTTCCTACCTTCTCCATCACCTGCGCACTCTACAGTTGGTATCACTAGTGGCTGTTGTCGAGCTTTTACCCGCCATTGATAGCTTGGTTTGTTTTGTGTAGAATGGTGTGGTTGAAGCTTCTGAGACTTAACTCTCCATTGCTTGATCAGTTTTACAGTTTTCGAAGGAGATAAGTGCGTTTTTCTTCCAAGTCCATTCCGTGTTAGGTTCCCTACTCGAAGATGTCTCTTGTTGTGCTTTAAGCTTTGGAGCAGCCTATGGTATTTTAGATGATGTTTTAGGCACCCAGATTTGAATCGGCTTGCCCTTAAGCTTTGCTTTTGGTACCCAAATTTGCCCGACTCCTTGCATGCTACTTGTAGCACTTGCTTGTCGATAGGATGGAGTAGATTGATTACTTTGTGGTTTACTCTGCTGGTAACCTTCTTTCCATTCCTCTTTGCTTGGTGCAATTGGAACAATGAGTTGTCCACCTTTAGGTGATAGTTTGAGCTGATTGGTATCCCAATCTGGTACTGCCTTGTATGTCAGCATCCATGGGATTCCAAGAATCATTGTCTCATTCATGTGTTCATCTGGCAAGCATACAAATTGATGAGGACATGAACTTCCATATACTATCACATTTAAATTGACTACTCCCAATGTTGGTGTTGGGTTCTTGTTACATCCTTTGATATTCACTATTCCTGCTAATGACTGACTTGTTGCTTTCTTATACATGAAATAACTGACTGCATTTACTCGAGCTCCTGTATCGACCAATGCATTTGTGCTATGATTGTTCAGCTGTACTTTGATGCGAAGGTCCATTCCATATAAACTTTCATCATCTATTGACACGACATCTTTCTGCAATTCCCATTGTCGGTCATTTATTTCAAAAGTGTTGATGGGAATAGATATTTGTTGATTCTTGAGAGCAGCTTTCCTTTTGAGTACTCGAAGCCAAGCTTCTATTTGGGCTTCATCAATAACCTGATGTCATTTTATCTTTCTTTGCTTAGCTGCATGCATATTTTCTAGCAATTCATTGGTTAGTGAAAAATTGTACTTCTTTAAATGACATCCACTAATCCAATTAGCCATTGGTTCTCCATCTAAGGTGGACAACTAAACTGCTCCACTTGGGGATACACCTTCAATGATAAACGGTCCATTTCCCTTTTTCTTAAACTTGGGAATGTGCTGCTTAAGGGAATATACTAAAACTAAGTCCCCTTTTTTGAAGATTTTTGTAATTAGATGGGAATCAAAAAATTGTTTTTGTTTCCGCTTTTGTGCATAGATGTGAGCTACAACAGTTAGCTTTTGCTCATCTAGCTTTTCTAAATCTTCAAGTGTCTCTGAAAATTCATGTCTAGTCCACTCAAGATCCTTAGCTACCCTTAGTGTCGGCAATAGAAATTCTATTGGCAATATGGCATCAAGACCATAAACAAGGTTAAAGGGTGTAGCATTTAAAGTTGTTTTGAATGAAACTCGATAAGCCCATAGGGCAACATGGAGATTCATTTCCCAGTCTATCCTTCCTGAACTAACCACTTTAGTCAATACTTAGCTAAGAATTTTATTTGTATGCTCAGCTTGTCCGTTTGCTTGTGGGTGATAGGGAGCTGATTTGTTATGGATGACCATAAATTCATTAAGCAGATACTCAATTACCTCATTGAGGAAATGAGTTCATCTATCACTGACAATTTCTATTGGCAGTCCATATCTTGTGAACACATACTCATATAAGAATGCGGCGGTGGTTCTGACATCATTCTTTTGGGTTGCTTTAGCCTTGGCCCACTTGGTCAAATAGTATGTAGCTATAATGATATATTGAGCTTGGGTCCTATAAGTAGGTGGCTGTATTGGCCCAACAAAATCTATACCCCATTTTGCAAAAGCTCTAGCCCCCATCATTGGTCTCAAGGGCATGCTATCTACACGGTTGGCATTTTTGCTCGTTGACAAGAATCACACCTTTGAACATATTCCTTGGCATCTGCAAAAAGTGTTGGCCACCATATGCCTACCATTAAGATTGCTCTCATGGTGGTCTCACTAGAAAAGTGACCTCCAACTAATCCAGGATGTGCTTGTTCCATTATGGGAATATATTCGTCTTCATTTGCACAAAGACACAAATGATGATCCTTACCTCTCCGATGCAATTGGTTTCCAATAAGAGCATAGTCCCTTGCTTCTGTTTTGATTGCTCTTTGACGACGTTTACTCATATCCTCAGGGAATGCTTGACTCGATAAGTAAGTAACTAGATAGTTACTCCACTTAGGAACAAGCAACATTTGGAACAATGTTACATGAGGTATGGGTGTTTGTTTTTGACATTGAAGACAATATTTCACAAAAGAATGAACATCACTTCTCATAGTTGGCCAAAATACTCCCAGTCTCAAGATTCTTTACATAGTTTGGTCTTTTGCAAAGTGAATTTCTACTATGGTAATATGTGCTTGACTTAGGTATTGGGATTTCTCCTTAGGATTAATGCATAACTTGAGCTATGGTCATCAATGATACCATGTTTTTTGACCATCGAGGTATCATTTCAATGGAGAACAAATAAGCATCTGGTAGATCATCATCTACTTCCTTGGGTGGTTCTTTTGAAACAATCCTAGACAAATGATCTTCTCTTTGATGAGTGGTTCCCTTTTTCACAACTATAGTGAAATCAAATTCTAGAAGAATGATGAACCATCTCACTATTCTTCTATACAAATTTGTTTGCTAATAGGTAATGTCTATACTTTTTTACGGCATATCATTCCTAGTCCTTCCCTTTTGGTGGTGGTATAATTCTTTTCTGCCATGTTCAACTGTCGGCTAGCATAGGAAATAGGAAAATCAAAATTTTCGTCTCCTGGTTAAGCTAGTTTACATCTGATGGAAAAATTGGAAGCATCTACATGTATGTGGAATATCTTATTCCAATCTGGTGCTTTCAATATTGGAGCTGAAGTGAGAGCTTGCTTAATCTTCATGAAGGGTTTTTCACACTCATCAGTCCATTCAAAGTGTGTGATCAAACTATACATGGGTTTTGCAATTATAGCGTACATGTAAATGAACCGTCTATAATATCCACAATGTCCCATGAGGGCTTGAACTCCCTTGACTATTTTTGGTCTAGGCAAATCAACAATAATATGAATTTTACTCATATTAGTAGCTATGCTATTTTTAGACACTATATGTCCAAGAATTTTTCCTTGTCTACCCATAAATGTGCACTTTTCTGGATTTAAGTAAATCCTATAAAGTCTACATTTTTCGAATACCTTTTTGAGGTTTTCAAAATGATCATCCCGGATTGATGAATGTACACATAGATCATCCATATATACTTCTAAGAAATACCTAAGATATTCTTTAAAAGCATGGCTCATCAATCTTGGAAAGGTGGCAGGAGCATTAGTTAACCCAAAAGGCATAACCCGATAGGCAAAAATACCCCATTCAGTTGTAAAGGCAATTTTATGCTGATCTTTTGGGTCAACCAAAAGTTAATTGTATCCCGAAAAGCCATCTAGAAAGCTGTAAGCTTCTTTTTCTGCAACTCATTCTAAAACATGCTCAGTGGTTGGAAGAGGAAAGTTATCTCTAATAGTAGCTGCATTCACTTTCTTGAGATTGATACACACTCGTAGTTTTTCACTTTTCTTGGGTACTACCACAATTGGAGACACCCAATTTGTGTGGTCAATTTCATAAATGAATTCGGCTTCCTTCAGATTTTCAATCTCTTCTTTGATCTTTTTGGCAACTCTTTCATTATATATGTATGGCCTTTGTCTACTTGGTTTCGCATCATCTCTCATGGGTATGGTATGTTGATAGATTTCTAGATCAACACCCTTGAGATCCTTATAAGACCAAGCAAAGATATCTCGGTATTCTTTCAATAAGATTAGAAAAAGCTCTTCTTCTTCTTCTATCAGGTTGTTAGCAATATAAGTAGCTCTAGTCTCTTCTCATGGTTGAGCTAGATCTATCTTTTTTGCGTTTTCAGGTCCTTCATAGGACTCGCCCTATTTTCGTAGTTCCCTGATAGGTTGTTCAATTATGATTTTTCAGTCTTGGAGAGTATATTTTTTGTAATGGTATGGAACGCTCATTACATTTGTACCATCCTCTTTTGTTTCCATTTCTGTCATATATATCTCCTTTAGAGCTTTTTTCAACTCTTGATATTTTTTTTCCGCTCAACTTGTGTCATGGTTGAAACCTTGTCCTGGATTTTAGATTTTGATTGAGTTTACTTTCTCGTTTTTTTCAATGTTTTTGTCATTTCATGTTCTTCGTTTAAAGGATATCTACCAGTGATTTTGTGTAATGGAATTGGCCTATTTAACTTGAGAGTAGCGGAAATTAATGAGAGTACTTGTGAGAAATGACTTTGTGAGCATAGCGGGTGAACATAATTGAAGATAGAAACATAATAATAGCAATAAGTTAACTTGGCATGAACAATAATTTTGCAAGAGAGAGAATTTAGAGAACATGACAACAATTGAGGACCGGATTTATGTGGAGCCGGTCCCCCCTCCAATAGGCATTTGTATTATGATTTCTCCCATTAAGAGAGACTTGTTACAATACAATCTTTGTGTTGCTTGTGACCTAGGTGATGCAATGAAGATGGAAAGCTTCATGCATCACAAGCATAACATAAACTTGAAGAAAGCTTTAACTATCCCAAGCCTCAGTTCCAAGACCTCAAACACCTTCGAAGGTGGAGAGAGCTAGCAGGGAATGAGGGTAGGGAAGAGGAAGAAGAAACATTTCGTAGGAGAAAGAATTAGCTCCTCACTTATCATAACTCTTGTTGCTAGCATACATAATAGCATAGTAATGAAGAAGAAGGAGATGACAAGCTTAAGCATTGAAGCATGGCTCTTGGTTGGATTTGCACTCCATAGCCAAGAGTGTTGGTGTAGGCTCTCAACCTCTACTTGCTTGGAGAAGGAGAGGGAGCTCTTGCACTTTTCATAGCACACAATGAGAGTGTTTGTGAGTGTGTGTGGGTGAGTATACCCCCTAAGAAACCCCCTAGCTTGCTTGGGTCGACCCCCCCCTTGTAGCTCATGCTTGAAGCTCATTGGACCCCTCCAGGCCTAGCCAATCATAAGCAAGAGGCATTACAAGCAGCAAAGGGTATCCTTGAGACAAGTGTCCCCCTTTCCCCTTTGAGAGAGAGGGCTAGATAAATGCTAAATCAATTAATTAAATCTCCTAAATTATTATTGGACCCCTTGGGTGGCCAACCAATATGCTTCAGGCACACCATGAGGGCAACATGAGGAGGAACTTGACAAGTGTCCCTCTTGCTTTCTTTGAACCATGCATGCCTTGTGTGAGTGTGTGGGTGTTATCTCTCATCCCCCCTCATGTAGGGCTCGCCCCCTCCTTGTAGGGATTGGATATTTGACTTTGTGACATCTCAAGCCCCTCATCCATAGGCCCAGTTCCCACCACAAGCTTGGACCTTAAGCACTTTAAGCTTGGGCTGGGTTCTCACCTCAAGTGCAACCCTAGCATCTCACGCATCTCAATCATCAAGAACCTCAAGCATCTCAAGCACCTCAATCATCAAGCACTTCAAGCACCTCAGGCACCTCAGTCATCAAGCATGACAAGTAGGACTAGCACCTCGAGCTGGGTGGGGTTCTCGCCTCAAGCTCAACCCTAGCTTACCTAAGGTCAAAGGACTTTGACACACATTATTGGAAGTCTTCAATGAAGCTAACCCTAAGGTCTTATGCTCCATTGGTTAGCCTTGCTCTTTGATAGACCATCTCTCATTTGGGCCCCTTTACCATTGGCCCCGTGTTGAGATAGATCTATAAGCACATGTCTATATCTTAACACTCGTTCCCGTTTATTCTCCCACATTAAGTGATCAATTTAATATGAGAAAATCATTTGGGTTGGTTAGATATTAGATTTTATGACATTACCTCTCTCTTGAAATCATAGTCGTCCTCGACTATGAGGCAGAAGAGATATCATTAGTCAATTTTACTTAGCGGGTAGAGGATCCCTTTTTACCCTACGACATCTTTCCAAGATGGATGACTAATCCATTTGGTGCTTGGGAGACATAGCTGCCGCAAGCATGTCTGCTCTTTAGTCCATTTCTATCTCCCAAAGTAGAGTGACAAATTCTACTTGGTGTTTGAGAGACGTCGTCATCACAAACATGATTCTAAGCATGCCTACTAGTTAAATTTCTGCACAATTAAAAAGAGGACTAGTCTTATAAGACAAAAACATGAGTCATTTAAAATAAATTTGTACATTTGCTTACTCTAATGTAGCATTGTAAGCATTGACAAGGTTCATACTATCCTTAAGCTGTATTCCTTGCATCCATCTAGCATCTTCAAAAGGATAATTTTTGAACTTAATAAGATACCGTCGGATACTCTTACCATGTTGTAGTACCTTGTCTTCATGCCGAAGGATAGCTTCAGGTTGTAGCACCTCTTCTTGGTCTTCAACTTTGGGAGGGTCTTCAATAATTGGTTCAATTGGTGGCTCTCCTTTGTAGGGCTTAAGTAGGCTTACATGAAATGCATTGTGTATGAGCCAATGGTTGGGTAACTTGAGTTGATAAGCCGTCTCATTGATGGGCTTCAAGATTTGGAAAGGACCATAGTATCTTTTTGCTAGTTTAGCATAATACTTTTGATGGCCCGTAGGATTTTTGCTCGTCGTTTGTCTTAATCGAGCCTTAGGAAACTTGAGTAAGACCCAATCATTTTCTTTGAACATTAAGGCTCTTCTGTGCTTATCAACAGTAACTTTTTGCCTTTGTTGAGAGATGGATATAGCCTCCTTACTCTTTTGAAAAGATTCTTGTAGGTCACGGCTATACTCATCGGCGGCGAAGATCTTCGCATGTACTTTGAGTAGCAAGGGACTTTTTGGTCTTCCCTCAATGATCTCAAAAGGTGGTTTTCCCATAGAAGTATGTACATTATTATTGTAGGCATACTCTACAAGAGGTAGGTACTTTTCCCATTGTGAGCGTTGATCTACTTCGGTAACATAAGTCTTGAGTAGATCGAGTATCGTAAGATTGACTATCTCACTTTGGCCATCCGTTTGTGGGTGATAGGCCAAAGAGAAATGCAATCTTGTTCCTAGATTTTCAAAGAGACCTTTCCAGAAATTACTGGTCATTCTAAGATCTCTATCTGACATGATGGATGTGGGTAATCTATGGTGCTTGAAAATATGAGATATGAAGAGAGTTGCCATTTGATGTGCCTTAATAGTCTTTTTGACAGGAATAAAATGTGCTTGCTTGCTAAACCTGTCGACTATTGTCCATATTCCTGTATTCCCATGGATAGACATGGGTAATCCAAAGATGAAATCCATGGATATACTATCCCATGGTGAATTTGGGATAGGCAATGGCTGGAGTAATCCAGGTTGCTTCCCTCTATCATACTTGATCGTTTGGCATACTACACATTTTGAAACATACTCTTGTATGTCCAGTTTCATGGTAGGCCAATAGAAGTACGTTTCTACTCCTCGGAGAGTAGGTTGAATACCTCTATGCCCCGCATATGGAGGAGCATGGGATTCATACATAACTTTCTCACGAAGGGAATGGGTAACACATAGCCTATTTCCATGGAGAAGATAACCATCCTGCAAGGTGAATGGTTCCTCTTTCTTCCCCAAAGCAAGGGCTGACATTATGCCTCTAAAGTCAGGGTTAGTAGCATACTCATCTATCATAAGGGATAGATCATTGTGAGTAGCTATAGACACCGCATTAACTTTTGGTCGTCGTGAAAGTGCATTGGCCACTTGATTGTGCTTACCAGCTATGTGAGCAATATGGAAATTAAATTGCAAAAGAAAATTTGCCCACCTCATTTGTTTGTCGGAAAGCTTGGTTTGCGTCATGAAATACTTGAGACTTTGGTGGTTGGTTCGTAAGATAAATGGAGTACCCAATAGGTAGTGCTTCCATGTGTCTAGGGCATGTAGAACAGCTAAAAGCTCTTTCTCATAAAGGCCCAAGACTCGTTCATCAGTATTGAGACTTCGGCTCTCATATGCTATGGCATGCCCTTCTTGAAGCAAAACTGCTCCAAGGCAATCACCACAAGCATCATATTGGACCTCAAATGGCTTTGAGAGATCCGGAAGCACGAGGACTGGTTGAGAAGTAAGTTTCTCTTTGAGCTTTTCAAAATCATTTTGCTCCTTAGCAGTCCATGCATACTTAACGTTTTTCTTAGTTAAGTTGTGTAGTGGTCCTGCTACTTGAGAGAATTTTGCTATGAAGCGTCTATAGTATGCGCACATACCAATAAAGCTTCTTAGCTCATGTAGATTTCTTGGGTTAGGCCATGATTTTATTACCTCTAACTTTGATGTATCCATACGAATACCATCGTGAGAGATAATATGACCTAGGTATTGAATCTCTTGAAGGAAGAATTCACTTTTCTTTTGGTTGAGAAAAAGCTTGTTCTCCCTCAATGCTTGAAAAATGACTTGGAGATGTTGCTTATGTTCCTCCAAAGACTTGGAGTAGATGATGATATCATCAAAGAACACTCCAGTGAATTTGCGATAAGGTCTAAAAATTTTCTCCATCAAACGATTGAACGTAGCTGGTGCATTAGTTAAGCCAAAAGGCACGACTAGATATTCATAAAGACCAAATGTTGTGCGAAATGCGGTCTTTAGGATATCTTCATCCACTGTCCTTATTTGATGATAGCCACTCTTAAGGTCAATCCTACTGAAGTAGGTAGAGCCTTGTAGCTTATCAAACAAATCTTCTACCCGAGGCATGGGAAATCTGTTTTTGATAGTGACATGGTTTAGTGCCTGATAGTCCACACACATACGATATGTACCATCTTTCTTTTGCACTAAAAGGATTGGAGAACAAAAGGGAGAGGAAATAGGCCTCACCATCCCTTTGTATACCAATTCCTGTACTTGCCACATGATCTCCTCTTGTTGAGCTTGTGAGACTCGATAAGGAGGTTTGTTAGGCGGTGAGCTTCCTGGAAGGAGCTCAATGCGATGGTCATCATCCCCTCGTGTTGGAGGTAAGGCCATAGGGATATCATCAATGAACACATCTTGGAACCCTTTTAGAAAATTAGACAAGTCTAACTCTTCTTGATTCCTACCATTTACATTTGATGAAACATTATTATCTTTTAGAGACTCTTTGACAAAAGTCATGTACGCAGAAACTGAGCTCTTCATTGACTTATCAAAAGCAAGAGGATTTACAAGTGGAATAGTGCGACCACGCTCACTAGCATCTATATACATGTTCTTTCCCCTGTAGGTGAAGTAGATTTTCCTTTCAGGGAACTTCATGTTGGCTGCCATGCGATCAAACCATGGCGCCCCTAGGATAGCATCCTCATGTTGGAGAGGAGAGATGAAGAAGTCTTCTTTGTCGACATAGCTTTGGACATGAAGCCTCAACTTCCCAATCAAGGGAGTAACGAAGGCTTGCTGTCCCTTGAAAGCTGCATCAGCTATTACCATATCTCCCATCTCAAAAGCTTGAATGCCCAACTTGGTGGCCAACTCCATTGATATGAAGTTCAGAGTAGAGCCAATGTCAAACAAGATGAAGGCATCATGCTCTCTTACCTTTCCCCAAGCATAGGAAAGTGATGATCCTTTGCAATGAGCGTCCTCTTTTGGAGCTTCGATGGTGCAAGCCCTAGGAGTCTCATTGCGGCCGTTGAGAGTTGATGTATTCGGCCATCTCTTCAGGTAATCCCGCACAGAATTGCTGCCTTTTCTTTGAAAGACAGTAGCTTTGAGATATAAATCCCAAAACTTGTCTACGTACTTGTGGATAGACTCATGAGAGAGAAGCTTCAAGCTGCGCCATTCGGTAAGAACTTTGTCCTTTGCATCGCTTGCAAGGAATTGCTTCATGATGGAAACTCGTAGAGTTTTCCATGTCTTTGGGGCTTCACCATTTCCACGAAGGCTAGCCCACCCTTGACGAGCTGATTTTTGGAAGTGCATAGCTACATGGCGTAGCTTGGAGGACTCTGTGAAGCCCTCGTCTCCAAAGGTTGCATCAAATTGATGGATGAAGGCCAAAGGCTTTGTCGATAGCACCAAAGGTGCCATCATAGGTGAGAAAAGAGATACTCTTTCCTCCTTCCTTGAACTTCTTTAGCTTTTGTGACCTTCACCATGCAGGAAATGATTTGCGATGTCCTCCCCTCTTGTATTCTCTAGGAGAATAGCCATAACTTTCGTCGGCAGAGGAGGAAGGTGAAGAAGAAGGAGAAGAGGGTGATCTCTTCCTAGCCTTTTTCTTACTTTGTTTCCTCTCTTGCCTTTCAGAGTGATGAGGAGAAGGACTATGTGTTGATCTTTTCCTCTTGGGAGGAGTGGGCGATCGTCTAGACCGCCGTCTTCGTGGAGCCACATCTTCAGAGGAACTTAAAGTTTCATTGCTTTCTTGCTCTTTGGATTCCTCCTCTCGAATGGGAGAGAGTCTTCTTTTGGGGGTCTCTTCAAGAGGCCTCCTAAGCTCTCTCTCCTCTTGGAGAGGAAGGGAAATTCCATAAGCACGAAGTTGTTGAGTAACTTCGGCTTGCAAAGCAGGGTTGCCCATAGCTTGCTGCAACCTAGTGATGAGATAATTCACAGACATCGGAGCATCATCATTAGCACCTTCATGTGCAAAATCAAAGCTATCAATGTTCATTCTACATTCTTAATTATTGTCAGCCATGTTAACAAAATTTATGTATGTACTTAGTGTATGCTTTGGCAATTCAAAACCTTAGCTGCCACTCCTCTTAGCCTTTGAAAATCGGCTCTTAAGTATCTACACCCATGGCTCAAAGTGGTTAATTATAGAGAGTAGAGGAGTAGGTCTAACATAGCAGAGATTCCAAGGGCTAGCTCCTTTTGGACTTCTTATGGCTCAATAATGGTAAAGACGTAGGCAAGTCTAAAAAGACTCCATTATTAAGTCCAAAGCTCCCGAGGTGTGCACCATCCCCTACATATTGGGCTCAACAAAACCGATAATACATCCCAGTTCCACTTACCTTAATATAATTAACAACATCAACCATTTATAGGCTACTTAAGGACCTCTCTTCTTAAGCAAGAAAATAGAAACCAAATGCTCTGATACCAATGAAATGGAATTGGCCTATTTTACTTGAGAGTAGCGGAAATTAATGAGAGTACTTGTGAGAAATGACTTTGTGAGCATAGCGGGTGAACATAATGAAGATAGCAACATAATCATAGCAATTAGTTAACTTGGCATGAGCAATACTTTTGCAAGAGAGAGAATTTAGAGAACATGACAACAATTGAGGACCGGATTTATGTGGAGCCGGTTCCCCCTCCAATAGGCATTTGTATTATGATTTCTCCCATTAAGAGAGACTTGTTACAATACAATCTTTGTGTTCCTTGTGACCTAGGTGATGCAATGAATATGGAAAGCTTCATGCATCACAAGCATAACATAAACTTGAAGAAAGCTTTAACTATCCCAAGACTCAGTCCCAAGACCTCAAACACCTTCGAAGGTGGAGAGAGCTAGCAGAGAATGAGGGTAGGGAAGAGGAAGAAGAAACATTTCGTAGGAGAAAGAATTAGTTCCTCAGTTATCATAACTCTTGTTGCTAGCATACATAATAGCATAGTAATGAAGAAGAAGGAGATGATAAGCTTAAGCATTGAAGCATGGCTCTTGGTTGGATTTGCACTCCATAGCCAAGAGTGTTGGTGTAGGCTCTCAACCTCTACTTGCTTAGAAAAGGAGAGGGAGCTCTTGCACTTTGCATAGCACAAAATGAGAGTGTTTGTGAGTGTGTGTGGGTGAGTATACCCCCTAAGCAACCCCCTAGCTTTCTTGGGTCGACCCCCCCTTGTAGCTCATGCTTGAAGCTCATTTGACCCCTCCAGGCCTAGCCAATCATAAGTAGGAGGCATTACAAGCAGCAAGGGTAGCCTTGAGACATGTGGCCCCCTTTCCCCTTTGAGAGAGAGGGCTAGATAAATGCTAAATCAATTAATTAACTCTCCTAAATTATTATTGGACCCCTTGGGTGGCCAACCAATAGGCTTCAGGCACACCGACATAAACTTGTAAAAGCACTAACCATCCCCGGCCTCAGTCCCAAGGCCTCAAACACTTCAAAGGTGGAGAGAGATAGTGGGGAATGAGGGTAGGAAAGAGGAAGAAGTAACATACGAGAAAGAGATAGTTCATCACTTATCATCACTCTTCTTGCATAGCATAGCATAATAATTTTGATGAAGAAGATGACAAGCTTAAGCATTGAAGAATGGCTCTTGGTTGGATTTGCATTCCATAGCCAAGAGTGTTGGTGTAGGCTCTCAACTTCTCAACAAGCTTGGAGAAGGAGATGGAGCTCTTGCACTTTTCACCTCACACCATGAGTGTGTGTGTGTGTGTGTGGGAGAATATATCCCTCAAGCTAGCCCCTAGCTTCCTTGGTCGACCCCCCTTGCCTAAGGTCAAATGACTTTTAACACTAAACTTTGGAGGTCTTTAATGAAGCTAACCCTAAGGTCTTTAAGCTCCATTATCTAGCCTTTCTCTTTGACATACCATCTCTCATTTGGACCCCTTTAACCTTGGCCCCATGTTGAGATAGATCCATAAGCACATGTCTATATTCTAACCCCTGTTCTTGTTTATTATCCCAAGATAATTATCAGTTTAATATGAGAAAATCATTTGGGTTGGTTAGATATTAGATTTTATGACACGATGTTCGAGAAGCCAAAGAAGCTTTGGGTCAAGGGATTCTTAGGCAAGGTAAAAAAGGGCATGTGTATGTGTAAACATGAATGCTTGAGCACATAATAGGAAGCTCCTCAAGTGTGTGCCACCGAGATGGTTTGAGCACATGGTGAGGATTCTTTGATACTTCATTGTATCAAGTCTTAAGCAAAAGCTCTTCTACTTCTTATATATGTAATTTCTACCAAGTGTCTAATGTGTTCAGTAGTGTTTATTGAGTCTTTTCATCTTTGTTATGCATTTCTCCTCTTTCAACTCTCTCACAGCCCACAAGTTGGATGCTCGACCCCAGAGAACCCCGCACTCCGATATTTTTGGTGAACCTGATGCGAAATTGATCAGGGTGAGAGGTGTAGATGGAGAAGCCAGAGTAGTTGAAGAATTTTTTTGAGGTGTTAAATCCCAAAGGGTTAAATGGAAACTTAGCAGCTCCAATTTTTTAAAGATGCTTTGATTGGTTTACGAATATCTCCTCAAAGTGGAAGCCATGAAGAAAAAAAGGAAAATTGATGATGTGGTGGAGATGGGACTTGATGCCATCTATGACCAGTGTTGTGTTTTCCAGGGACATGATCCAAAGGGTTTTTTGGCATGCTATGAAGTGGAGATGAAGAGTTGAGGGGTTCCAAAAGATCGGATGATTGTATCTTTTGAAGAAGTTGTAAGCTCCGAGTTCAAAGATCAAGTTCGAGAGTTGACAGAAATATATCCCACACAGTGGGACTACTTTGCAGATGGATTTATTTATGAAAGCTTAAGGATTATGGATTTGGAAATGAAGAAAATTATTGGGCATATTAGCTTCAATAAAGGTGATGGGGATTAGATGTAGCTCCTTAGCTATGATGAATTTTGGGAACAGATTTATGCAAGAACCAAAGCTAAAGCAGATGCAGCTTTGGACGTGCAGATTTAGTCCTAGAGGACCATGTTTTGGGAAATCTAATAGAGCTAAATAATGAATTTGATACTAAAATAGAAATTGATGGAAACTTTTCAAAGATTTCTTGCATGGTAGCTGCCTCCATCATTGGATCTAGCGAAGGTTTAGGTGAAGGTAGAAATTGTGGTACCAATGTCTCACAAGTAATTAGTAACTTCTGCATGGATTGTTCTCAAGGAGTTCAAGTCAAGCCTTTATAGGGTACTAAAAGATCTTTTAGCACCACAGAAACGTGTGAGGCCAAATAGAATAGCAGTTTTGATTGTATAGATAAATTCATTCTGATCAAGTACAAGAAACCATGAAGATAACACAAAGTGTGCATGAGGGTATAAATGAATCTATGTTTACTTTTGATGATTTGCTTACATGTGTTGATGTCATAGAGCAAGATGAAGATGCTAATATTGATGCTTCTTTATTTGAGTTGAGGGAAGAAGATGCTATTGTTGGTGCTTTCTTGGCATGTTGTGATATGAATGAAGAGAATATTATGAATGGATTTTTTGATGTATGTACCCATTCAGAGGGGATGCAAGAAGAACCTCTATAAGTATAGGATATCCATGGAGTTCTTTCTTTTATGATTTCTTATAAGTTTCAAGAGAAAGCAATGTCTAGGTCTTTAACAAATGATGAAGATTTCAGGGCTCTAAGTTCAACGGAGGGTTCTGTGGATGAAGATTTGTAGGTAGAAGCTATTTTTTATGATCAAACTCAAATCCCAATCAAGGATGTATTTGATATAGGTGTAGATTGTGCAAAAGTTCATGATGACTATGAAATCAGAGGGGGTGATGATGCTAAATCACCATGGTCATTGCAGTGAGGACATAGTTTCTTCTACATTCTACTGATGATAATTTTACTAATGTTATGGATGCCAATAAAAGGGAGCTAGAGCTCTTGTATGCTTACAGGGCTTTTGTATGCTTACTGGTAACGAGCTTAAGTTGCCAACATTTCATGAGATGTGGGTATTTCACTATGTTTCAAAAGCTTTAGTATATTGTGGGGCTCATCAGTGCTATGTTTTGTCAATGGTATTTGATCCCCATGAGATATCACAAATCTTCAAAAGAAGGTATGGATGGATGCTTTTGGCTACACAGTATGGTTATTTGCTACTTGATCCGAGAAAAGCATACTTGCACCAGGGATGCTTGATGTTGATTGATACATGCAATGTATGCTCATGTTATGGATATTATGTTTCTCTAGTATTCTGGTAGTTTCTTCCTTTTCTATTTGATGTAGGAGGGACAGATGATGTCTATGGCTTTGGGTAGGGCCTGTCTATGTGCCATGACATAGGGAATTCACTGGGTATAGGGTAATTATGTTTTGGTGACCACGTTTTATTTTATTCCAAATGGCTATCTCTCATGAAGCCACAAGTTGGAAGATTTTTCAAATCATTCTTATTGTGGTGTAGTGATTGGGCGGATATATGTGTAAGCTCAAAGTTTCAGGTAATGGTTGGCACATGCCAGAGGATGTGCATATTCATAGGGGGTGGATGTCATGTTTCTCCACTTCCACAATGGGAAATAGGGGCAAAGGATGTAGATTAGGCGTGGTTATTGTGAGATATGCTTAGCTTGTCGGGAAGTACAATGTGAGGTCCCCAACCCCAAGAATATTGGGGCGAATTGATAGATGGCCTTCCTTTATTCTCAAGATCCATTGACAACATCCTACTCTATTTCCACAAAGTAGAGATACGACCAACAGAAGAGAGGAAGTCCTCTATCCATACTGATGGTGGTTGTAAGGGTCATACACTGATAAACCACTTTTTTGTCTGTACAAACTAGTGCATATATGCATGGTCATATGTATAAAAGGATGTAAATACATGAATTTTGGAGGTTTGAAAAGTGGTTTTGAGTTTCAAACGTGATGCAACATGTGCACATTGTAAATATTCATGCTTGTGTACCGACAGACGGACACAATTACATGCCTTGATAGGGTATCGAGACCTTGGATATGGTTCTAGGTGGATTCTTTTGGTTCTAGGGAATGTGTTTAAGCTTTCTAGAATGTAAATAATGCAAGTGGGAGGTGTGGGCACCCTCGTCCCACCTGGGAAGTTTGGCACATGCAGTAACTGTCTATTTACAGTGCCTGATCTGCGGTGATGTGTGCACTATTCTAGAAGTGGTCAAAAATGGAATGTGGGGATGTGGAAAAGGAATTTGTGTATCAAGGATCAAGTGTACAAAATGTGGTGAATTTTGGAGTCCGTTTGGGGTTTTTCCCGTGAAAAATGGCCGCTGGGGGTCAAAATTGGCCAAAACTGGGGCTAAAAAGGTCAAAAAATGGTGTGGAAAGGCTTCAAATTGACACATCACTCACGGTTCCATGAGTGTTGAGGCTGAGTGAGGAATTTTGAAGTGGAATATCAGCACTTTCACCTCTCTGTGCGTGGGAGGAAGCAGGGTTCCTACAAGTGGTCTAGTGCAGTCCCGTTGCCTTCGCGTCCTGTTTTTGAGTGTGGAGGAGTGAATGAGAGCTTTCTCTCTTCAATTTTGAACTTTGGAGAGTCTATGGAATTTCTGAGGTTTCCATGGATGTGTGTGTGCAAATAATTGACGGAAGAAGGTGTGGCTTTCTGCAAGACTATGTGACCCTGTATCGGTGCCATTAGGGTTGGCGCTACTCCAAAGAGTCCAACAGAGTGGAGTTTGGTGAAGGCTTTGCAATGGTTTGAGAGAGGCCTTTTGTGGCTGGAGTTTTTGAGTTTTTGATGGTTTTTCTTGTATCTTTTGGTCACCATCAAGTGTGATTTCAAGGGTTGATCAACTCGACTCACCTTGCAGTGTTTGCGGGTAGGCAAGGGCTTGTAGGTCGAGGTGTTTGGAGTTTGAATTGAGCTTGTGGGTAGTATTTTTATTGAGCTCTTGAGTGGTGGTGTGTGGGGATTGGATTTTGAGTAAATTCCTTGTGTGGTGTTGAGTTGTCTGGGTGTGTGAGTGTACGCACGACATCTTTTGCTCCATCATCCTTTGGCGATCCCGCTGGGGAGCAAAAATTTCCGGTTGTGCACCCAGAATTTGAAATTTGGGCAATAATGTATCCACATTTTGGATGTTGAAGGGAGTTTCATGATGGTGGTGCCATTCCAACCATCAATTTTCACAGGTTCTGAGGATGCAGAGGATTGGATTGCATCATATGAGTTCAACTTGACATGTTTATGTTGTGGAGTTCCAAGTGAGGCACAAAAGCTTGCAGGTATCAATCTAGTGGTTAGAGGGAATGCAAGAGATTGGTATGAGAGCTTGTCACAAGATGAGAAGGGAAATTCAAACATGTTAAAGAGATGCTTTTTGAAGCAGTTCAAGAAGGTGATCCCTCACTAAGATGCATGGAAACAGGACACTAGTTTGTTTATGCAAGAGCACGAGTCTGTTGCAGAATTTTGGTCAAGATTTGATGATGCTTGGAGAGTTTGGAAAGATGCTCTATTGCATGTGGAAGCCATGTCTAAAGAGGAGTTCTATTCGTGTTTTACAAATAGTCAAAGAATACAGGTATTCACAAGTCTGTTGCGGCCGATCCTTAAGATGAAAGTGCAAGAGAAAGAGCCCAATTCCATGCGTGAAGCATTGAAGATAGTGCTACGAAAGGAGAGAAAGTTGTGCGTTGCTACACGCATGAAGTGCCCTTTGTCAATATGTGGTATGCCCTTTATGTGCATAAAGTCACAGTTGCAGGTGCTCATGCTAGTAAGGATAATAGTTTGGGGATACATGAAATCACCAAAAGCCAATCGCTCATTGGCAAGCAAATCACATCCGTTACAACATCAAATGACATCCAAACGTAATGAAACTTCTAGGACAAGTTTATAAGACCTAAGCACACATGCCTATAGCCCCAAACTTCACTTTAGGTCAAGTTCCAAAATCGCGATTATTAACAGCAATGGATTTTTGACCTAGTCATTTTCGACCCAGAATGCATCTAAATGCTTAGCAATGATGCTCCAATACCCCGCCTATGCTTAGTTTTCATTTTAAAAGTGTAAATTCCTAGTTATGATGAAATTAGGCCGCGGGTCGACGACGCCAAAAGCTACAAAATACTGTGAATGGCTTACGTCAATGCGTAGAGCTCTTACCTGCGGTTGCAATGCAATAAACACATTTGCAATGTGACAACCGGAGAGGGAGTAGGAAGCGCGAGAAGGAGAGAAGTGAGCGTCGTTAGCTCACGCTGTGTATTTCTTATCCAAAAATTTAATAAAATCTTTACAAAGTTGGATTTTATAACTTAACAAGGTCTAAAATGTGTAATGTCCACCGCCCAAGACCTTTGAGGCTCCACACTTATTATATATGCAACCTAGGTACACTAAGTGACCTATGTTTTACAACTTGGAGCTCTTATTGAGCCCGTAACCCACTACAATTATCACAATGGCTAAATAAATTGAGAAATTACAATACATGGCCATTTTATGAAAAATGTGAAAAGTGTGTAACTCCAATCTTCAGTGCTTCTTCATATTCATCTTCGATGTGAATTCATAAGACTTCGATCTTTAGGAAGGGGGAAATGTTAACTAACGTCGGCTCAGTTAACATTCCCCCCTTCCTATTTTAGTGCCCGTCCTCGGGCACTGTTGAAAGGTGTCCGTGGAGGCTGTGGAAGGTTTTGATTGGTTGTTGATGGGCTGATCTTCATTTTGTCGCTGGATTTGTTGATGAGGTTCAATTTGCTGCAGCATCTTCATTGGTCTGAATAGTCAATTTCGAGAGATGGTGTTGCATTTGTCCATTGTAATAGCATCATGATGAGGTTGTTGTTTATTTATGAAAAGTATGTACAAGGAAAGTAGAATGATGAGGTTCTAAATTAGGGTCTAAAACTTGGATGACCAAAGGGAAAAAACCCAGTGGGAAAAAAGTTCCTTTGGGATACACGCGTTATTGGAGTACTTATTAGCACGAAAAATATTAATAAAGTACTCAAGAGATTATTTGCTGATAAATATGGAATTAAAGAGACAAAAAATATGAAAGGTAGCATGATGGAACATTTGTTGCTTGTTGTAGTTCACTCAAGGTGCATAGATGGAAGCAAAAAAGAGTGTCTAATGCATATGTCCAATGATGGGACATCCTATTTATGCATACACAGAAATGCATGGAAAACAATATGCTGTGCAAGAAGGATTTTGAGGGGTTCTTTAGAAAGATGGTGTAGCTATAGAAGCATATGACATGGCTTTGCAAGCTAGTGATAGCCGTTTTTCGGCTCTCCATAATTGCCATAGTAAGTTACTCCACCCTACCAAATTCACCCAAACGCTATGGCTATCCCTACCATTTCACTGTACATAGGCGTGTGTGAGTTAGGGGGCTTTTCCCGTATCTTCTTAAAAACCCTCGGCTAGCTAGTCACTGGGCTAGTTGAGCCAAAAAAATAAAAAAATAAAAGTATATTATGGCCTCTTTGTGTGTAAATATTTCATTGTATATATGACCTAAATATAGGGATTTTTAATAATTATTTTGGTATTTTATTTAAATATTTTTACTTAGGTGTGTGTTTTATTAAACTATGTACACCTTCTTTCATCCTCTTACACCATAATTATATTTTTTGCCAATATGTACATACTCTAACCTCATATTTTTCCTTTATAAAAATCACTCCCACATTTTCACCCTCACCCTCGTGAAAACAAAAAATTGATTTCTACTCATTAGTTACTTTTATTATATTATTTACTTGCATACCTTTTCCTCTTTCACCCAAAATAATTCAAGGAGGGACCATATCATATGATTCCAATATCTTTCCATATCCATAACTCCTCCATATTTTTATTATTATTTTTACTCATTATTCTAACACCATGTGCTCATTGAGCTAAAGTCCGTGAATAGTCCATATACTAGTCCCACCATGTATATATTTCTTTATTCACCAATAATCCTCCTCCATGCATGGGTCAAGGACAACTTGAATGCTTTGTATTATAATATGACAAAGGAGGGGCTCACTCTTGGATGCATTGTACAAATTCAACAAAGGAGGGGGCCACTAAAAGACTTTTGCAGGCATAAAAAACAGGCTTTTTGGTGAGAATTTTGGCACCTATCTCCACTCCGAATTTGGAGCGGTGGTCAAAAGAGAAAATGTAGCCTACGCTCTGAATAATCACCTCAAATTTTTTCATGATTTTTGGAGCTACCAGCAGTGAGCTATGATTTTTTGAGTGGACCCCAGTCTGCCCACTTTTCTCACAAGTAGCCCTTAGTCTTCTCTCACCCTTCCACACACCTACTCACTCTTACACATCCCTCCCTCTCCTTTCCTCACTCAAACCTGCAATTTCCATGGCTTCTCCCACCCTCTTCACCATTACCCTTCTCTCTCATCCCTATAGTTCTTTTATGAACCTCTACATACATACACCCTCTCCATGTCTCTCTCTATTGCTTCTATGTTACAATTTCATTTACGTCTCCTAAAAATATCTAAAATTCAGCATCTTAACCATGATAACTTCTGCAAATTGAGGATTTTTCATCAACAAATCCTCTTTTCATCGTGGTGGTCAACCGTGGCGTCGGCGTAAAGAAGCGAAGAAGAAGAAGACCAGCGGTCATTTTTTCCACAATCTACACAAGGGTGAGTTCAAGCTTCTTCAAAGCTTCACCATCTCAATGATTCTCTTTTAATTCACCCGTCTTCCTTCATCAAATCAACTCATCCTACCCATTGTAAATGTATCACTAACAATTCTAGTGATTATTACCACTAACAACTAACTTCTCTTGTAAAAATGCATCCACACTATCAACATATGGAGTAGGCAACCGCACAAGTAAACCAAATTCACTCACTCCCATGGAAGTTTCTCTCCTTTCACCACATCAATAATTCTCTTACTTGAGCCCACATCCATGTGACTCAAGAGAAAAGAGAGACCCCATTATCATTTGAAATTCATAAAAATTCATAATCCTTGATCTTTCCTAATAAAATTGATTAGGCTTAATCCTAATCAAGGCTTCTAAAACCTATAAATAGAACCCATTCCTCCTTGTAAAAGACATCACCATACCATTGCACACTAGATTGAGCGTATCACATGCCAGTTTTATCTTGGTTGTAAAGAGAGAGTAAGCTTTCTATACACCATCACCTTGGTGCATAGAAAAGCTTGAGCTAGTTTGAGTGAGTGCGAGTAGAAGATATTCTTCCTACCATTGTTGTATCTACCCCAACATCAATGAATTGGTAGTTTTGGGTGCAATTCATGTCCAAAGGCTCACGCTTCTCCTCCAATTTGGCAAGCAAACTCATTCAGCTTCATAAGGTGACTTGTTTCATTGAAGGTTGTTGTTTCGTTGCTTGTGATTCATTGGCTATTGTTTGGCTACCATTGTAAGAGGGTGGATGGTGAGAGGGCTCCCATAACCCTAAGACAATGTGCTAGTGATGCTATAACCAAATCTTGTCACTTGATTCCGCAAGCTCTAAGTTCCTTTTTGTGCAAAATATAAAGTTGAAGCTAAGTTGTACACCATCTCGCTCTCTCTCTCTCTCTCTCTCTCTCTCTCGTGTTTTAGTGTGTGAGAGTGTTCCATTGGTGTTAGGGTTAGTGTAAATTCCTTGCTTGTTTGTGGGTTGCTCTAACGATTCTCCTCTTTTGCGTCCTAGTTCGCTCTTAAACTAGGTGGTGCCCCTTGTGTAGTTGGGATTTGGCTGTGGGTTTGTTGTTTTGGTTTGTGTTGTGTTGTGCCCCAGCCCCATTGAGCAGCACGGGAGCCTTGAAGGGTGTCTAGAGGTTGCTCTTCTTGTTGCCCGCCCCAGACCGCCTCACTAGCATCCCTTTAAGAATGGTTTTTGTTGATGAGGATATGTGCTCTCATCTTACTATGCACTGTGCGTGAGTGCTGGACTCTACAACACTCCACCAATTGTAAGTTAATAGACTTTGACTCTTATGCTCATCTCATCCGGCATGAGCAACACGACTTTAGATATGATCAACTCTTCCAGCTTGAGCATAAGCCTAATAACTACGACTCTTAGCACAAAGTTTAATATGACTTGAAGCTTTGGGTCTAATGCTTTGCTCATTTTATGGCTCAACAGCCCGACTCTGACTATGCCAGAGAGTGTTTTTTGCACCCTGGCGACTTGACTTTTTACATTCTTGTGCTTGATACAAACATTTCTTTAGGTAAAAGTAAGCTTGAATCCTCAAAAAGAGGATTGGTGAAGGAACAAGTTGGCATTGAGGGTTTCTTGTGCCGTTTTATCATCTTTGAATTTGCATTCACGTTGGTTGGGTCATCCTTCTTTGACTGTGAAGACTCCATTATCTGTTTGATTCTCCAATTAGGCCTGTTGATAGGAGTCTTTGATGTTGTTGTAGGCCACTGTTGATCGTTGAAATTTGACTTTTGACTAGGAGCATTGGAAGACTTAGGAATCCAAATCTCTTGATGACCTTTGTTTCTCCATTGTTGACTTTGCTTCGGTCTAGGGATTGTTGATTTCTTGTGATCTTCATGCAGGTTTGGTGTAGTTGCAGTTGGCTTGTGGTTGACTAGTAGCCAAATCTTTGTATACCCTGTGTAGAAACCTTGTCTAAGAGGAACATTCTTTGAGATCCGTCTTTTTTCTGTATCCTCTTGAGAGTTGTGGTTGAATTTAGCATCTTTTGATGTTGTTCTATTGTATACCTGCTTCTCTAGTATCCTAGGATATTGCCAAGGTTGATACCTTGTGGGCCTTCTTTCTTGGGAGGGTCTTGAATTCACTTCATATGTTGTAACCTGCGGTTTTGGTACCCATATCTATCTGTTACCTCCATAGTACTCATGTTCCTTTAAGCTCCATTGTGATGCTATCCATCCCATGTGTTTGTCTTTCTGTGTTGATTTCCTGTCCTTAATCCAAACCGGATCATTGAATTTGACTAGATTGCTGTGAACAAACACTTGCTTGACTTTCCTTTGCTTTTTTGAGTAACTTGGCTGAAATATATTTGCTTTTCTGGGTGTCTCCTTGGAGGTTTCCATTGGGTCAGCAATTGACTTGAAATTTTGAAAGCCTGACTTGCTTAAAGAAGTTGATCCATGAGGGTTCTCTAATGTAGAGACATATGCTGTCACATCTTCTTTGCTAATCGGTGGAAGTTCCACTTTAGCTTTACCTTTGTCTGCAATTTTGATCTTCGTTCGTTCTAGCTTTGGTGGCATTTTTTGCTCCATAGCTATCGTGGTTGCTATTGCCTGATTTGCTTTAAGCTCTTCTGAAGTTCTGTTTGATGGAGATGAATCATCTTCAATAAGATCTGCTTTAATATCAATCTCCATTTTAAATGTGCTTGAGGACTTTGTACTGTCGTCCGTGGGTAACCAATCTTGGTCTTCATTCTTTGTTGCCTTTGAAGACTGCATCTTCATTGAATTCTGTATCTCTAACATCTTCTGGGCCATTGGCATTCCCATTATGATGTCTTTTGGCATATCCTTTGCTGTGATCACGTGGAATTGAGTTGTAATGATCTGTGAAATTACTTCAATGGTGGTGGAGATGATTCCCCAGCATTCTGCTCGTTTGTTTCCTGATATGCTGACAAACTCAGGAGCATCTTCCAGTTGTGGTTGGCCACATCTTTTCCAAGTGCAAAAGGACATGAGGTTCTTATCTAGCTGAAAATCTAGCTTTACTTCTTTTGACAATTTTCTTCATTTTCATTAACAATGTTGCACTTGATCGTCTCAAGATTTCTTTCTTTATTGATTGCTTTTGTTATGGCTGTGTCCTTTGGTTAAGCTTTATCTGCATCTTCTTTGCTTTGATCACCTGTTTCGATTGATGTCGACTCGTATGACTGTGATACTGCACTTTTTTGCAATTATTGAGCATTGTCCTCCTGCATTTGAGTAACCTTTGTCCTTAAAAGGCCCATTGTATTGTCTGGCAGAATCTATTTCTTCAGAGGAGATTTTGGTGGTGACCGTTGTGTAGCCTTTTGGACTTTAGCTCTCATTAATTTTGACTTTTCTATCACCTGTTCTGGCAGCTTGAGGCTTTGCATCATCTTCAGATAGTCCTTGACTTCAGGTTTAGCATCCGTAGGGGCTTGTACAAGGTCATGAACCTGCTGAGAGTCATTGCCATTTGCATCTCGATATGCATATGTGAGCTTGGTCTCATGCAAATGTTTGAACACTATGGGATTTGTCGGTTTTTGACTTTGACTTGTGGAGATCAACTGAAACTTTTGTCCCCGATGATCTTCATAGAAGATTTTTTTCCAGATTTTGATAGTTTCTGGGTCAATGGAAAACTTCCAACAACCATATGATCTTTCAATGGTTTCTGCTTTGAAGGGGTCTGCTGGCTAGAAGTTCTTGGGCTTCTAATTGGTGTAGCATTTTCTGGTACTAGGGTTGCTTGATGAATTTGCAGCTCCCCCCTTCCTAGAGTGATCACTATAGCCTGCTTCATTGTGAGAGCTCAAAACTGTTTGGCTCTGGTTGAGTCTCACCTTTTGGGATTGTGAAGGCACACCTTGGGTAGCACTGTTGATGTTTGGCATCTGTAAGCCTTCTGCATAGTTTTCTATGTATCTCCGTGAAACATGACAAATTATTCCCCAAGTCAAGCTGTAGATAGCATTATCTTTGCCTTGATATTTTCTATCCCATGGGTCTCCTATGATATGAGTTTCTGTGGTTTCAGGATCCAAGGCATCATAGATGCTAGACTCTTGTCTATATCTGCGACTATTTTGGTCAAAGTATATGCTCGTTTGGTCAGAACATCGAAGCTTGATTTCCAATGGAGGAGAAGTTGGCTTTGAACAGATTTTTGGGTTCACTCGGGTAATATCCTTCAACTCTAGAGATGATGGGCTATAATATATTGTTTCCTCTGAAATAAACCATCCTTTCTGATCTATCACTAGATGCACTTCTAAGAGATGGTATGTGGGCCGTTCAAACACTGGTTGATCCTTTTTGTATAGTTGCCCTTTTTGGTCTACATAGTGTGCATATGAATTATGTGTACCATACAAAGCTAACATCATTCTGTTTGATGTGTCCCTTAGACTCGTGAATGATTGCACACTTGTGGCAGTGGATACAGAATCATTTGCAAACCTAACAGTCTTTTTAACCTTTGGTGATATCTCGACACCTTTACTAAATTCATGCAAGATTTTTTTGTTCAAGGAATCAATTTTAAGCTTTTCAGGTGCCTGTGCATTCTTATGCTGATTTTGAACTTGCAGTGTTTTTACTGGTGCTTCTAATGGTAATGCAAAATCATCCGATTGCATGATAAGTGACAAGTTAAATGCACTTACATCGAGATTCGCATTTCCAATTTTCTCTGTACGTTGCTTGGCGATTGAAGTATCCCTATTGTCAGGATTTCTTGGACAATCCTCAGCAAAATTTCCACCTTTTCGTCCACAATCTGAGCAATACGCCATGACTGGTGGTATTTCATTTGGTTTTGTCATGTCAAGCTCTTGCTGAGAAGTTTTTGCTTCTATGTTTACCATGTTGTTGACATCTTGTTTTGAAACACTAAGCATCAAGCTGTAGAATGCTCCATCTTGACCTTGGTACTGTCTTTGGCTCGGTTCTCCAATTAGACTGGCTTCTATTGGTTGATCTGTCGGATCTTGAAATTCTGGTTCTCAACTATAGATCTAAACATTGTAATCCATGTACAATGACCCTGATTGCATATGCACCAAATAGATGCTTTGCGGACTTGTGCAGATTTCTAGATAAACACTTGGGTTGACTTTTTGAACCTCTATCTGCACTTCATCTTTAAGCTTGCAATACCTAGTTCCACTGAAGTCTGTGAACATTTGGGAGTTCTCTAAATCTGGCTTTACTCTGATCAATAGGATCTTGGGTCCTATGCTGCTTTTACTGCTCATAAGATACCTATGACCTTCTGTATCTGTGTACAGAACCTTATCCCCATTGTAGCCATATAGTTGTAAAATCTGCTCTGTTGCAGTTGTACTTGTGTTGCCACTGCAACTTGCTTGCTCGATTGTACTTGATTCTTGGATTGATTTGAGTCCATGTTGACTGGTTCTGTAAAAACAGTCTCATAGTAGACTTTGGTATTGATTAGCAAAAAAATTCTGCTCAAGTTTGATAAGACTGCTTTTGCCAAAGTACTTTTGGCCGTTGATTTCTTTTAGACTCACAAGAGTTGATTAACTCTAGCTCGAAAGTGTCAGAATTGATTGCAACCTTTGAAATGATGAAAATCTAGGCCTTGAATAACCTAACCTACAGATTAGATTGTTATCCATTTTTTCCACTTAACTTGTTTCAGCTCTTGTCAAGCTCCCAATTCTTTGCCTGCAACCCAGTTCTTCAATCTGAGCTAAGTGAGTCAGCAATTGAGATTTCCAAATTCTATCCTTGCAAGGAGCTAAAGGACTAATCTGCAACTTAAAACTGAGTTAACAGGTACCAATTTGGATCCGATGGAACCCATAATTGACCAGTGGCCTTGTATTATGTTGTTCTAGCACTGTACATGCTCAAAAGTCAAAACTCTTGTTTCTGGAGCTCAAAAGTAAATAATTCCGATTATTTACTTTTCTTAGTTTTTACACTTTTTAAGCTTGTTTTGCCAAGTATTTACCAAGTTTGATCAAGATTTGTCCAAGTTATCAACTATTTAGTGTCCGCAGACTTTGATTCCAAGAATCTGGCTTAAGTCTCAATTTTGTGATTGAAATTTCATCAAATTTGATTTGTGGAGTCTACTTGATGTGCTTGACCTTGTGGTATACTCAATTGTGCAAAATTTCTCAATTCTGGAGCAAAAGTAGATAATCGCGATTATTTACTCCTTTTTTTTGGAGAACTTTTTTTTCCAAAAGTAAATAATCGCGATTATTTACTTTTGGTGATTTTTGGTCATCTAAGCATGTACACTTGTTTAACACATCAAGATAAGCCTATGAGTCAAGTTTCACTGAATTTGAACAAGATTTACCAAGTCACACTCAAGTTCTTGACATTCAGTACAGATTTCAGTTTTTATCAAGGTTTTGGTATGTTTTGTGATCCAAATTTCATGAGCCTTCACAAAAGATGTTTGCAATCATGCTCAGAGTCTATGATATCAATCTTGATCAGTTGTGAGCCAAAAGTTAATAATCGCGATTATTAACTTTTGACCTAAAATGACAACTTTTTTCAACTTTTTCCCCAAACAGTCTTTTTATGATCTCTTTTGAGCTTATGAATCAAGTTTAAACTTAATTTGGACAAGATTCATCAAGTCAGACTCAATTTCTCGACAATCAGTAAAGATTTCAGTTTTTACCCTGTTTTGTGATCCAAATCTTTTGTGCCTTTACAAAAGTTGTTTGTACACATGTAATGAATCACTGGTATCAACCTTGATTAGTTTTGAGCCAAAATTTCATAATCGTGATTATTAACTTTTGACCTAAAATGACAACTTTTTTAAATTTTTCTCTAAATAGTCTTTTTATGATCTATTTTGAGTCTATGAATCAAGTTAAAACTTAATTTGGACAAGATTTGTTCAAGTTATCAACAATTTTCTGTCCGCAGACTCTGATTTCAAGAATCTGGCTTAAGTCTCAATTTTGTGATCCAAATTTCACCAAAATGGATTTGTGAGGTCTACTTGCTATGCTTGACCCTGTGGTATGCCCAAATATGCAAGATTGTCAATTTTTGGAGCAAATGTAAATAATCGCGATTATTTACTCTGGCAAATTTTTTGTAAGTTTTTGTCCCAATGTTGACACAGATCTGTTAAGGAACTCAACTTAAGGTCTCTAGCCAAGTTTCATCAAGTTTGGACAATTTTTGGTCAAATGGTCATCAGTTTTCTGTTCGCAGATCGACTTTGCAAATTTGGTCACAATTTTCAATCCAATGATTCAAATCTTACCAAATTTGGTTTGTGGGCTTATTACAACATGGTAAAACTAGTGGTATGCTTACTTGGTCAAAAAAGTTGAAAAATGGAGCAGATGTAAATAATCGCGATTATTTACAACTGGCAACTTTTTGCATCTTTTTGGTCAACTTAGCATATACACATGTTTATCACATCAATATAAGCCTATGAATCAAATTTCATCAAGTTTGGATAAAATTTTCTCCAATTCTCACTTGAGTTTCAAAAAGTCAGTACAAACTTTAGTTTTTACCCAATTTTTGGTCAGTTTGTGCCTTTACAAAAGTTGTTTGTACACATGTAATGAGTCAATGGTATGAACCTTGGTCAAATCTGAGCTGAAAGTTAATAATTAACTTTTAGCCCAAAATGAACACTTTTTTAATCTTTTTCACTGGACAGTCTTCTCGTGATCTATTTTGAGCCTATAAATCAAGTCAAAACTTAATTTGGCCTAAAATGTCAAGAAAAAGTAAATAATCTGAGTTTTGGCAAACTTTTGAAAATTTTACCTCAAAGTGTCCTTGAGCTTACCCACTAGTTCTTACAACTTTTAGGCTTACTCTCTAGTTGGATTGAGTGGTTTGGAGTCTTTTCGTGCTATTTCTAGCCGTAGATCTGAAACTCTACAACTTCACATAAACAACTCACAAATGATTCGTTTGGCGTGAACGATTTTTTGAAATCCACCTCGGATCCTACTTACTCTACTCCTAGGTTCTCATGCAATGGGGTTGTGGAAAGTGTCCACAAACATTCGTTTTCTTGTGTTTTTTATGTTTTTCAGAGCCTTGATCTTAAGACTTGTCTCGTCTACCAATCATTCTCCAAATCCTAATCTAAATTTACAATCCTACAATCCTAAAGGCACTTAGCAAGTACAACTTACCTCCAAGCTACCTCTACACAACAAAAGACGACAATCTTAAGCTATGCGGTTTCTAAAAAGAAAGTTTTACTCCAGGTGAACCTAGAGGAAGTTAATGGACAATTACACAAGACGCTCGTGTTTTCCTTAGTCTAGGTCTCTTTGATCCCCGACAGTGGTGCCAAATGTGGGACGCATGTCTTACCTCACCATCCTATCTTATTGCAGTATCAGCAAGAACCACGATTAATTTGTCAAACCATGGGACGAAGCTGACTTGACTAGTGCATAGAGGCTACATGTCATAAAATCTAATATCTAATATCTAACCAACCCAAATGATTTTCTCATATTAAATTGATCACTTAATGTGGGAGAATAAATGGGAACAAGTGTTAAGATATAGACATGTGCTTATAGATCTATCTCAACACGGGGCCAATAGTAAAGGGGTCCAAATGAGAGATGGTCTATCAAAGAGCAAGGCTAACAATGGAGCATAAGAACTTAGGGTTATCTTCATTGAAGACCTCCAATAATGTGTGTAAAAGTCCTTTGACCTTAGGTAAGCTAGGGCTGAGAGCTTGAGGCGGGAACCCGACCCAGCTCGAGGTGCTAGTCCTGCTTGTCATGCTTGATGACTGAGGTGGTTGAGGTGCTTGATGATTGAGATGCTTGAGGTGCTTGACATGCTTGAGATGCTAGGGTTGCACTTGAGGTGAGAACCCAGCCCAAACATCATAAACATAGTTGGTACGGTCCTCCAATTGTAATCCCCAAAAGTACTTTCGTAATTGGTGTAATGCTTCTCTATCTGCAAGTTGACAACATTTATCTGCACAACAATCAATAGTTGCAACCTATGAAATAGAATCCATAGAGGTTCGTAAATTTGGAGCTTTGAGGGAAAGAACTTTGGGCTTTCTATTGGCCATACAATATGTTCTCTTTCGAACAAAAATTGATTTTTGCCCTGAAAGAAACTCATTCTCTTCATCACTCATGTTGTCATGTGCCATGTCACCAAGTATGCAAGTGTCCTTCAACTCTTTGCGAAGCAATGGTGTTCTGTCCTCAAAGGTGAGCCTTTTAATGGGCCATCTCACCAAATTGATGCAACCTAAATTGTCATTTGTAGTTGTTAATGTCTCTGCATCATATGTCATATCAACAACTACACCAACATCTTCTTCCCATAACAAGTCAAAGTTGATTACATCATGTAGGAAAGACAAAAGTATAGCCCTAGTGCCAAGGCATCTCTTGTTTCCTTCATTCCATAGCATGAATGTGTGCTCCCTCTAGCTTTTTCGAAGCCTTACCCCATCTTCAACATCAAGCATTCCATTTTTTGTTGAGATGGATGTAACTTTACAAGATTTACCATGTACCTCTTGTGGAATCCTTCTTTCTTGTATAGCTTCAACATGTTGTATATCCCATTTTGTAAACCCACCAATAGCTTCATTGACCATAGATGCATCACCCATTGGTAATGGCAAGCATGCCTCAATGTCAATGCATTTTTCAATTGAGACTGACAAAAATCCATCCCCAAGAAGCTTCCCATGGCACAAGTCACTTGGTTGTGTAGCTTGCACCCTTCCAATAGCAACAATCTGTTTTCCAATTAATAAGTATACAATGTCTCCACAATGAAAGGCTTGCTAGTCCATGATCCCTGAAGACATAGGGAAAGTAGCACAAGAAGAAGTTAGATTTTTTTTCATTTTGTTAAATGTATTGTGCACAAGATACTCGTTATATACATTGACAAAAATGTATGGATATACGTATAATGATAATCATAAAATGGATATCACACTCTCATATGAGTTTTTGCCACAAGGTTAAATCTTGTTACTTTGGTGGATTTCAAAAGGTGATTGATGGAGCACAAAATTGTATGGCCATAAACAAGTATATATAATCAATGATTTGTACATCGTCAAATTTATTTTGACCATTTGATTAAATGTCATGTACACGATGTATGCACTATGTCCATGTAAGTTTTGGACACTTGGCCAAATCTTACCTACACAATATATAATTACATAGAGTAGATGAGTAGTGAGCTAAATGTTGGTGGGTTTTGGACTCTTGGCCAATTCTTATCTACACAATACAGAACTATGTAGAGTAGATGAGTGGTACATTGTCATGCACGTTTTGACCACTTGGCCAAATCTTATGTACACAATACATAACTATGTAGAGTAGATGAGTGGTACATTGTCATGCATGTTTTGACCACTTGACCAAATCTTATGTACACAATACAGAACTATGTAGAGTAGATGAGTGGTACATTGTCACGCATGTTTTGACCACTTGGCCAAATCTTATGTACACAATACATAACTAAGTAGAGTAGATGAGTGGTACATTGTCACGCATGTTTTGACCACTTGGCCAAATCTTATCTACACAATACAGAACTATGTAGAGTAGATGAGTGGTACATTGTCATGCACGTTTTGACCACTTGGCCAAATCTTATGTACACAATACAGAACTATGTAGACCTAGATTCATGGTACATTGTCATACAAGTTTTGACCACTTGGCCAATTCTTATGTACACAATACATAACTATGTAGAGTAGATGAGTGGTACATTGTCATGCAATTTTTAACCACTTGGCCAAATCTTATCTACACAACATAGAAATGTATAAAGTAGATGAGTCGTGAGCACAATGTCATGTACGTTTTGACAATTGGCCAATTCTTATGTACACAATACATATCTATGTAGAGTAGATGAGTGGTACATTGTCATGCAATTTTTAACCACATGGCCAAATCTTATCTACACAACATAGAAACGTATAAAGTAGATGCTAAGTGTCATGTACGTTTTGACCAATTGGATTGACCACATGGTTTAAAATTAAGTAGAGGAAATGGTGGCCAAATGTATTGGAACAATGTACACATGGCCCTATATGTGGTGATCACTTGAGTAAATCAAGATTTGACCATTAACCCAAGCCCTTGGCACAAATAATCTACTTATACAAGTCATAATTTGGAGGTGCTTGATTATATTAATAATTTAATTATTAATTAATGTAGTAATGTGTTAAATTTTGGTGGTATGGGGACATCTCCACTGAGAGGTTTGAGAGAGGGGGAGGTACGGGGACGGGATGCTCTTAGCAAGCGAGTCTTGGGAACAACACCCCTAGTGGGGATTTGGACATAGCGTCTATAGCGAAGGACCATTAAATGACCATACATCCCATGACCATGTCCATGTGTTGTCATACATGTTAATGATACTTGCAATTGATATGCATTTGCATAGTCTTTTGAGTTCACATGCAACCTAGGTATGTATACATCATATGGCCTTATAGCCATAGGGTGCTATATGAAGAGGACATATATGTCGAGTGGCGGTAGCCCCCTCGGGGTTCGGGGTAGCGCCCCAAGCGAGGTCGAGGGGTGGCAGCCCCTTGTCGCCTCCCGTGGGGTTTGGGGCAGCGCCTCAAGATTTTTTTAAAAAAAGGTATGCTTTCCTTATTGTTTTGAGGGATATTTTTCTTCCTACACACTCTTCAAGGGTATCCTAGAGCCGCCCCTTTGATAGAGCCTGCCTCATTTTTAGAATGCATGCTTTTTGGGAATTTTAAAATTCCCCACTTTCTCTCTCTTCATTCCTTATTGTTTTGACCAAAAGTTTTCTTCCTACACACTCTTCAAGGTATCCTAGAGCCTCCTAGAGTATGTCTAGTTTTTCGAGTGCATGCTTTTTTGAAATTTTGAAGTGTCCCACTTTCTCTTTCTTCATTCCTCCCTCCTTTCATGTGTGTTTCTCCCACTGTGTAACCTGCGTTTTTTCTTCTCCTACTCCATAGCCAAACCTTATGCAAGCTTTGTTTTTCTCCTCCATAGCCAAACCTTTTTCAAGTTTTGTTTTTCACTATATTTTGATCACGTTTTCTATAGCGTGGATCTTCTAAACCTTCATTCTCTTCACGTTGGCGCCCGGTGACAAGTGCGTTTTCACTTCCTACCCTTGAAAAATCGGTGTCTACTCTATTTTAATCTAGCAATTTCCTTAAGCATATAAACTTCTACAAGTTAATTGATCCCTACAACAAAAAAACTGTAGCAGCAACAATATTATACACACAATTTTACAAACTGTGGGGTGTATCATTTCAACATTTCAGCAACCGGTTTTGCCATCATTTAAGATCACGGTGCCCCCTTGCAGCCATTTGCAATGACAACAATCCTACAACCAATATTTACAAGAGGTATTCTACAACATTTTTATTTGCGTCACATCTATCATTGCTAGATTAAACTAGTTTAAGATGATAATTGATCTCTAAAGAAAAATTATGCAAAAAACACTAATTGAACTCTCTAAAATTAATCTCAATGTTGTAAAATAAATGTGCGCTTACCTTCCACAATGATCTCAAGTAGCTGTGTAAAGGATTTTGAAGTGATTGTTGATTGTGTTATTATGTGTGTGCACTCTCCCGATGTTGTATTGGTTAACAATAGGCCATCGGATTCAAATTGGATGTGCAAATAAGGTCCACAATGTGCAAAATAACTTTCAGTGAAGAATAAAGTTAGTCTAGTAGTACTATAAATATTAAAATATTTCCATGAAGTTGAATCATAATTGACCAAATGGCCAAATCTTTTATGGTCAATCCCACAAACAGAAGACATAGAATTAGACACACATACACTTTGTTTTTTAGGTCCTCTAAAATGTAACACATGTCATACTGAACAATTGATTTTTTATTATTAAAATTAATTTACAAATAACACATAAAGATTTAGCCATGCATTCCAAGTCATTCGGGTTTGGGACAAATCTTGTGTCCTTGTATCTCAATTTTGAAAAGGTTTCACCACAAGGTCAAATCTTGTGTCCTTGTATCTCAAATTTCAAAAGGTTTCACCACAAGGTTAAATCTTGTGATCTTGGTTGTTATCAAGATGTATATCCATAAGTTCAAATCATAGAGTTTAGCACACATGGTTTAATCTTCAGCCCTTGTGAACTCATTATGTAAAATCCAGAGGCCTTGTTTGTGCCAAGACATTTGGCCACATGGTCAAATATTATGACATTGTGGTTGTCATGATGTAGCTTATTTAGGTTGATGTTTGACTATAGATTTAGCCACAAGGTCAAATCTTGTGATCTTGGTGGTTATGAAGTAGTACATTATGGAGGCCATGGGCGCGTGTAGGGGTTTACCCAGAAGGTCAAAACATAGAGTTATTGATACCTTGTTTGTGCCTATACATTTTTCCACATGGTCAAATATTAGAACATTGGGGTTTTCAAGAGGTAGCTCATTCAGGTGGATGTTTGTAGATAGATTTGTCCACAAGGTCAAATGCTATGATCTTGGTCGTTTTTAAGAGGTAAGTTATAGAGGCCTTCTATGTGCTTGGAGATTTATCCACAAGATCAAATCATAGAGTTCATTTCACCTAGGTGGCTGTCATAACATAACTCACTACGGTATTATGTGTGCCTAGAGTTTTGGCCACAAGGTCTATTCTTGAGAACTTAAGGTACTCAAGATGTATCCTCTAGAGTCCTTGTTTGCGCCTAAACATTTGGCCACTTGCTCAAATATTATGACATTGTGGACATTAAGAGGTAACCCTTCTAGGTTCATGTTTATCCTATAGATTTGGCCAGAAGGTCAAATATTGTCAACTTGGTGGTTTAGGGTGGGCTAAGTTATAGGGGCCTTGGGTTTTCTTAGAAATTTAGCCACAAGGTCAAATCATAGAGCTCCTCTCATCTTTTTGGATATCATAAGTGGTCTCAACGAGGTATTAAGTGTGCCTAGAGTATTGGCCACAAGGTCTACTTGCTAGACCTTGTGGAACTCAAGGTGTAACCTATAATGGCTTTGTTTGTGTCTAAATATTTGGCAACATGCTCAAATATTATGACATTGTAGCTATAAAGAGGTAGCTCATTGAAGTTAACGTTTATCATATAAATTTTGCCACAATGTCAAATCATAGAGCTCCTCTCACCTTTGTAGCTATCATAAGTTAAATTAATGAGGTATTAAGTGAGCCTGGAGTTTTTGGAACTCAAGATGTAACCTTTGGAGGCCATGCTCGTGCTTAAATATTTGGCCACATGGTCAAATATTTTGGAATTTTGGGTGTTAGGAGGTAGCCCATCTAAGTTTAGGGTTATTCTATAGATTTGGACCTTGCAGGTTATCAAGAGCTAAGTTATAGGAGGCTTGGGTTTGCCTAGAAGTCTAGCCATATGGTCAAATCATAGATCTCCTCTCACCTTGGTAGCTATCATATGTTAACTCAATGAGGTGTTAAGTGTGCCTAGAGTTTTGGTCACAAACTCCTCTCACATTGGTGGCTACCATGACATAAATGACTAAGGTATTATGTGTGATTAGATTTTTAGACACAAGATTGTATCTTTAGACCTTAAGGAACTCAAGATATATCCTCTAGAGTCCTTGTTTGTGCCAAAATATTTGGTCACATGGTGTCACATTTTATGACATTGTGGGTGTTAGGAGGTAGCCCAGCTAGGCTTATGTTTTTCCTATATATTTGACCACAAGGTCAAATCTTGTGATCTTGGTGGTTATCAAGAGCTAAGTTATAGGGGCCTTGGTTTTGCCAAAAAAATTAGCCACAAGGTCAAATCATGGAGATCCTCTCACCTCATAAGTTAATTCAATGAGGTATTAATTGTGCCTATAGATTTTGCCACAAGGTCAAATCTTGTTATCTTGTTGATTTTAAAGAGGTAATTTATCTAGGCCTTATGTGTTCTTAGTTATTTATCCACAAGGTCAAATCATAGAGTTTCGTTCACCTATCTCACCTTGGTGGCTACCATAACATAAATGACTAAGGTATTATGTGTGCTTGGAGTTTTAGCCACAAGGTCTAATCTTGAGACCTCAAGGAACTCAAGATATATCCTCCATAGTCCTTGTTTGTGCCTAAATAGTTGGTCACATGGTGTCAAATTTTATAAAATTGTGGGAGTTAAGAGATAGCCCAACTAGGTTGATGTTTTTCCTATAGATTTGGCCATCAAGAGCTAAATTATAGGGACCTTGGGTTTTCCTAAAAATTTAGCCACAAGGTCAAATCATGGAGCTCCTCTCACCTTGGTGTCTATCATAAGTTAACTCATTGAGGTATTAAGTGTGCCTAGAGTGTTAACCACAAGGTATAATATTTAGATCTTGTGGTATTATAGATGTAAATATAGAGGAATTTTTTGTGCCAATAGTTTTGGCCACAATATCACAAGGTTGTTAATAGGTAGGTTATATATACCTAGGCTGTGCCTATATTTTTTACCACAAGGTCAAATCATAGATGCTCTCTAATGTTGGTGTCTAACAAATGTAGCTCATAGAGGTCATGGGCTTGTCTATAGTTTTGGCCACAAGGTAAAATGTTATGACCTTCTTGTTATCAAGAGGTATAACATAGAAGTTTTGTGTGTATCTATAGTTTTTTTCATAGAGGATACTCATCAAGGTTTTGAGCATGTGACTCATAGAGGTCTTGTGAGATTGAAGTCTATCTAGATAATCAAGGTTTGGTCAAGCTATGCTTACTTTGAATGGCTATCTTCACAATGTGCACTTGGGAGTAAGAACTTAGGAATGTGTCATGAGTTTTTCAAATGACTATAGCTTATGTCCATAATTCATTAACAAAACATGTCCCATTTTTCTCAATAGTAGTAGGGCATATGAGAAAAAATCTTTTAAGAATTTGTGTATATGCTAATTCAATGTTTTTGGTTTTTCTCTAATTCTTTGATAGATCTACAATGGCAAAGAAACATACTACATCAACGAGGGAGAGTCAAATAGTAGATGGGACTAGTGGTGGATTTGTGTATCCACGATATGTGGATGTTTTTGATGGTCAAGGAAAAAGGACCAAAAATCTTCTTCTTTTTACTATGAAGGGTAAAGATTCACATTTTGAGCAAGATGGGACCGTAGAGGATGTAACAGAGGGGTGTGCAGGGAAGGAGGACATCCCTTGCAATGTAGTCACAATAAAGGGGAAGAATATGACATTCAAGCTTGATCCCTCCTCTTTTGACTTCAAGCGCATCAAAGGGGATGTGGAAAACTATTTAAAAGCAATGGGATGGAGTCTTCCTGAGGAGATAACAAGCACATAAGATGTTATAAAGGCATTTCAATCTATCAAACACAACAAGCTTCTTTCCTCCACAAATGAATTGGATCAGCCAAACAAAAGGATAAAGGTGACAAACACAAAATCAGGTGCAATAACTCAAGGTTTGCCATCTAGCTCAAATCCAACAACAATCCTTCTAGATGACTCCCCAACACAAGGGCAATTGAATATTGTGTCCACAAGCTTATATGGAGAGTGTGCTCCTTTACCTCTAGCTCAAGGTTCTCCATTAAGCTCAACACCACCCACAATCCTTCAAGATAGCTCCTCACCACAAGTTGAGTTACCTATTGAATCAACAAGCATGGATGGGAAGGTTGATCCTTTACCATTAGTGAGTGAGCTTGTATCATCAAATCCTATGGTTTCCCTTGAGGTCAAGGGAGTAGAGAGAACTTTTGAGTTTCTTGATGTCATTAAGAAGAAAGGAAAAAATAATGACTTTGGTTTTCACACATTTGAGAAGTTCTTCCCATTTGGTTCAACAACTCAATATCCCATTGAAGTCCAAAGTTGCTTTGAGGCACTCCCTTTGTATGCATATCGAACATTATGTTGGGATTATGAAGAGAAATTAACCAAATCTTTTGTAAAGAATCCAATGAATCCAGCCACAACAGCATATCTTATGCCCTTTCTAGTGGAGAATGAGGCAAAGAGACCCATGCATTGTGATGAAGTGAAGGAAGATAAGTTAAACACTTATTCTTATTGGATTATATCAGGGCTTCACTCAATTCATGTAGCCAAGATATATATCCAAAGCCAAACTTCACGTTGTCTATCCACTAGACATCTATACTTGAAAAGGAATTCTATAATTTTGGTGGATTGTCCTTCTGAGATGTGCATTGAGCTATCTCGAATGACAAATATGGAGTCACATAACATTATGAAGAATGCACCTTACCTAGAGCAACTTCAACAACTACGTGATCAATGGATAGCATTTGGGTCTCCACCAAAGCCACACCAAGGACTTTCAATGAAAAGCCATCAACGGGTTCCATGGATGGTAATGTTGATTAACTTTCACCAAATTCATATGTATATTTCTCATCATGTTCTCATTCTTAATTCTCTTGTAATTCTAGATATTTTTGGAGTACATTGGAGCAGGTGTGCATCTCAAGATTGTCACATGATAGTAAGCTCTCAAGCAATATTTGATGGGTGGGTGGATATCATGAAGAGATATTCAAAGGGCAAGATTTTACCTCAAGAGGATAGTTTGCCAAAGAAGGGAAGGCAACCTTCACCTACTGCATTTCGTTGCCTTATGGGATTGAAAGATTTAGACATCCTTACACTACAAACAGAAATCAATGAAGGTCGCATCATTTTTCTCAAAAACAAATGGGATAAAGAAGATGTAATTGACATGGAGACACGTGCCAAACAAATAAATCAAGATAGGGTCTTAAGAGAGGAGTTGGTCACTCTCTTCAATGGATTTGTCAAAGAAAGTGGAAGTGCACTGAAGACTTGGGAGGAGCTTGCAAATGACTATGGTGTCAATGATGAAGTCTATGCAAAGATTTTGGGTGTTTGTAGTGATTGCGTGTCTAAGAAGATAACACGTGGAGCAGATGCGGGGCCCTTGCCAAGTGTTGCAAAGGATATTGTAAGCTTTCTAATTGGAAAAAAGAAAAATCCACTTCAATCAACAACAAGCTTGCCTTGGCATGTTTATGTTGTTGGATGTAGCCTTGAAACATTTGATTTCATGCACAATGCATATGGAGATCCAGTAACCATTGGAGTGGTTGTCCTAGATGCAGAACATGGAGTTGAGGGCATGAAATGGGACTTCATCAAGTTTGGAAAGGTAGTATCCACATTGTTTAAGATGACAAGTGAGCCTAAACAATTTCTACTATTGTCATTTGTCAATCGCAAATAGATGGAAGCTTTGGAGGATGCTCTTGAGCAAATGCCTTGCAAATACATCATGCAAGTTGGAAGCATTGATTTTTTACCAAAAGTAGAAAGCCTTGGTTTTGGAGCTATAGAATCCTTTGTGGCTTTGACATTGGTCACCATGGAGAAGAATTTTGTCAACTTAGATCGATATGTAAATAACATAAACAAGCCTTGGATCTTGGATAGTGATAGCTTGGAGAAAGAGGAGGGCCTTGAAGAAGAAGGTGATGAGCACAAAAAATTTATTAAAAGTGTCTTGAGAAGGAAAAAAAGGGTCATCAAGTCTACAATCAAAGCTTTTAATGATGACCATGAGGTTGTATTTGATGTGTTTGCATGTGGCCTTGCATCCAAGGTGGCATTAGAAAATAATCTCAAGACAATTGCAGTGGTTTGCAACTCACAAGAGCAAAGGGAGGTTGAGGCAGCTTGTTGGAGGACCCATGAGAGAACCAATCCACATCAAAGTTCTCAAGGTGTTCCTCTTGCCATTGATGCAGTTACCATTCCAGCAACAGAGGAGGTCATGGAAGAATCATGCCAAGCCTAATAAGAACTCTTCCTTCTAGTTTTTTTAGTAAAGACATGGTGGTGTCTATTTTGACTTTGCTTAGAAGATTGATATCTATGCAATGTATTTTGTGTTTATGTTTTGAGATACATTTGAGATAGAACTAATGCTTGGATGGTTGTTTTGGTGATATATGATAGTTTATGATCCTTTATAAAAGCAATGTTCGTATGTTTGCTTCAAGTTGCATTTGAAAGAACTATAGTGCAATCGTTTTTTATTGTTAGTATTAGACACAAAGATAATTGTTTGTATCTTAAGCACTACCTATATGTATGGATATGAAAGGTGCAAAAGATAGCTCACAAAAACATATATCCTTTTCATAACATCATGAATTTAACTACATTGATCACTTGGTTGATTTTGTCTTTCGTTATTGTTTGGTTTGAAAATGAAATGTTTTATTGAATGAATTGATTTCTTAGTGCAAAAATTAACTTATTGAGCCCAATCATTTTCCATTGCTCATATTGAACCATATCATGTAAGCAGAACTATCTTCACATCAAAAGTTATTTGACATTTGAAGATGTGGTCTACATCCACTCACCTTCATAATCTAATCTAAAAATATAGTATGTGTGTATAAAGGTTCTACATTTTAACTTGTATAGCTGACCACAAGGTCAATTATTACTTTAAACCAAACAAAGTTTTTTTGTAAGGGGTATAGTATATGTTCAAAGTAGAAAATGATAACACAACCAAATGCTATTGTGCATAGTGTAAAATAACAATGGAGGTTGTATGGTACCTTTGAGGTTTAATCATAAATACTCAATGAACTCACCTCAAAATTTTGGTGTAGAGCTTATAAATTTAACCACATGGTAAAAGTTTAATCACTCTCAGAATATAACTCTACAATTGCAACAATTATAGAAAAAATGCATGGTTCTAAAAAATGAGTCTATAGCTTAGGTTCATTTTTCTCTTATTTAGTCATCTTTTTGTTGTCACAATTAAAAGTATGGTGTAAGCATTGAGAATTGTGTTCTATTTGACTTCTTTGTTGGAAAAAAATTATTACTTAGCAACATGCAACTCAAATGAGGAATTGTGTGTGCTTGAGGTTTGGTCACAAGGCCAAATCTTGTGACCTTACTGGTTTTTAAAAGGTAATGCATAGAGGCCTTGGGTGTGCCTAACGTTATGGCCACAAGGTCAAACGTTATTACCTTTGATAATTCATAGAGGTCTTGAGACCTCAATGGTTATCAAAAGGTAACTCATAGATGCCTTGGGTGTGCTTAGATTGTTGGTCGCTCAAGATATAACTTCTAGAGGCCTTGATTGTGCCTAGACCTTTGGCCACATGATCAAATGTTATGACTTTGTGGTTATCAAGAGGCAAACCATATAGGTTTTATTTGTGGATAATGTTTTTTTCATAGAGGTTTAAATCATTTAGCTCATAGAGGTCTTCAATGTTGCTAGAGTTTTGGACAAAAAGGCAAATGTTTGGATGTTGTGGGCATCAAGAGCTCACACATATAGGTATTGTGTCCCTATAATTATCAAGAGGTAACACATAGAGGTCTTGTGATGATGTGTATTCATAGTTTGGCAACAAGGTCTAATTTGGTCACCCTTGTGGATATCATGTGACAACTTGAAGAGCCCTTGGGTATGTCTAGATATTTGAACACATGGTCATATATTATGAAATTGTGGTTGTCAAGAGGTATCTCATAGAGGTCAAGTAACCTTTGTGGATTTCAAAATGTAACTTGTAGAGACCTTCTGTGTGCCAAACATTTTGGCCACAAGGTCAAATATTGTGACCTCTTGGTTACTAGCATGTAACTCAAAAAGGCCTTAGGTGTCCTTAGGGATTTTTCTACAAGGTCAATTCATCGGAGTCCTCTCACCTCAATGGCTAACAAGAGGTAATTGATAAAGGAATTTGGTGTGCCTATAGTTTTGGCCATAAGGTCAAATATTGTGACCTCTTGGTTACTAGTAGGTAGCTCATAAAGGCCTTAGGTGTCCCTAGATATTTTTCCACAAGGTCAATTCATAGTGGTCCTCTCACCTCAATGGCTAACAAAGGTAATTGATAAAGGACTTGGGTGTGCCTAGAGTTTTTGCCACAAGGTTAAATTCTATGACCTTGTAGCTATCAAGAGGAAACTCATACAGTTCCTTTACATTTAGTGGTATGAATTTGTCACTCATAGAGGTCCCAATTTGATAAATGTTTTGCCACAAGGTTATATCTTGCGATTTGGCAGTTATGAAGAGGTAACTTATAGATTCCTTGGGTGTACCTAGAGATTTGATCACAAAGTCAAGTTATAGAGGTTCTCTTACCTTGGTGGCTATTAGGATGTATCTCATTGACATCTTAAACGTGCCTAGAGTTTTGGTCACAAGGTCTAATCTTGTGACCTTTTGACACTAAAGATGTAACTTTTAGATCCCTTGGTTGTGCTAATGTGTAATGATTTATTGTTGTGAAACATTGTGTTTGACATAGCTATGGGATGAACTAAGTTTAATATGTTTCACCATAATATATCATGAACTTCATTACAATTCACTGTGCTAATGTGTAATGATTTATTGTTGCGAAACATCGTGTTTGACATAGCTATGGGATGAACTAAGTTTAACATGTTTCACCATATTATATCATGAAATTCACTACAATTCATTGTGCTAATGTTAGTTATAGCTAGATTAAACCTTGAGATTGTGTTTTGGATCACTCAATATCTTCTAAGCTTTTACATAGACATCAATAGATGGTTTTTTTTGGTGTTGTGCAAAAGCCAAGCATTGTACTAAGAGAGATATACTTGACTTTTCAATAGGTTTGTCAATATCAAAGTGCATTGGAACACCTGAGGTGTCCTCAAGGAGACATGCTGGACAACTATGCATCATACTTGATCTCAATGGTCTTCTCTTGCAACGTTGCTTTGCAAAATCAACAAAGTTTTCGTATGGGCAAGCAATGGGTTGTACTTCGGCCTGGATGCACACAATTTCTTGAAGCCTTATTTGCAGTGTTCCATGTAGGGGTTTGGTCTACAGCACTAGAAAAAAATGTCGTGTAAATTATTGAAAGTTTGGAAGTTTTCACAAAAAGGAAATATCCCTTTTTCATGGTATGGGGTCAAGAAAAATGTCATAGATATCCATTGAAGACCATATATAGACCAGCCAAGATGGGAGTAGAAGCAATGTTCAAGCCTTTAAAGCATGTGTGGAATGAATTTGGAAATATGTGTGTTCATCAAAAGACCATTCTCATAGATGATAGCCCATACAAAGGATGCTTGAACCCTATGGAGAATTGTATCTACCCTGAACCATTCAATGTCAACCATGGAGACTCAATCTTGATTGATGAACTCTTACCCTATTTGACTCAGTTGAGTGGATCCCAAAATCCACTAGAAGTTGTCAAGTGCAATCGATATGGACAAGAGCCAGTTCAACTTGAACATGCATTATACAAACAATTCAAAGTTGTGATTGATGAATGGACCGCATCAGATAATGAAGGGGTTTCATCATCTACATCAATTAAACCCACAATTGCACATAGTCCGAATGGAAAGTTTATCCAGTCTTCAATCATCTCTTGTTTTAATAAACCAACTACATCACAAGGATCTTCATCAATGATTGCCTCTTGTCATCCATCATTGCCAGTGAACATCTCACAATTGTCGATACAAAAGCAAATACCCCTTGTGAATACTTTGAAAGGCATGGAAGCAATGCACCTTGCTCATCAATTAGACTATGACAAAAAGTTTATAAGTGGTCGAACAGCTAGATTGTACTTACAAAATCTACAAAAGTTGTAGTCACGAGAAGTATAGTGATATAATAAATCAATAATTTCACAAGAGTTTGTTTTGATGTCTTGGTGCAAATTGTCTTGGCCTCATAGCAAAGTTTCTTTCTCCATTGTGGAACATGTCGTGGGTGTTTTTAAATACGAACATTGTTATTGAAAAGTTAAACTCTATTATCTAGTTTTACTATGTGGTCTCAATTTCATTTTATCTCTTTTTTACCGTGTAAATATCATGGATACGGACAAGAAAGTCTAACAGCTTATTAGATCATATTTGTGGAAAATTTAACAAGATGTCATTGTCAAATATATTTTAGTGTGGATTGTGCACTACAACTCCTTTATTCATACATTCTAGTGGGCTATAGCAAAAATCAGACAACTAGATTGGATTTGTAAAATAAAAACATTGCAGTTACATGAACTAGTGATGTAGTAACTTTGTAATTCTTTTTAACTTTATAAGAGTGTGTTTCGACAATTATTTCCAAATTTCTTATTTGAGACTTTTGTTTTCAATTCTCTTGGCCTCATAACAAAGTTGCATGCTTCATTGTGGAGCATAATACTGGTGTTTTTAAACACCACCATTGTTCTTGAGAAGCTCAACTCTACTATCCAGACCTACTTGTATAGTGATCCAAAATTTCACTATATCTCTTTTGTACTATGCAAACACATGTATATGGACAAAAAATTTAACAATGGAAACAAAATGCTTTTTTCAACTATAATTAGTGCGTATTATGGCAATGAAATTGTATCATAAGATTTGAGCATTCTAATGTTTTGTGATATTTGAATGTTACAGATGTCTTTCAAAGATAAATAAGTTTTTCCATGGTCATATCATCAAATTTGGCCATTTTAATGTTTTGTAAGTTTGCAATATGAGAGACATATTCTCCCAATATGCTAGCTAACTATAGCTATAATCATATCATAAGATTTGACCATTTTAGTGTATCATGGGATCTACCTATTGGATGCATGTTCTTTAAATTTATCATGATGATATTTGAGATCTTCATGCCCACAAACGTCACATTTGATTATCCTCCATCATAGAAAAAGACTTGACAATTTGTTAGCATGTAACATCATAAGGCTATCCTTACAAATTAAATGAATTTGGAATGATTGATTGATAAACAAATGGTCTATGGAAACTCTTACGAATTAGATAAGATTTGACCACTTGACCAATAAACAAACAATCTAGAGAAATTATGGGATTAGATGAAATGAGACCCACTTAGTCAATAAAGAAACTATTAATGAAAATCATTTTGAAGGGTTTTACTCCATGAATTGTAGCTTGGAAATGTAAGCCAAAAAATGAAAATAGAAAACCTTAGCATGAAGAACACAAAGAATATAAGTTTGTTCATTATATCACTAGACAAAGACCAAAGACAACTTGGCTTAGAATTTAGGAGAAAAGGTATCAAAAGACATTTTGTAAAGTTGTAATGTCACAAATAAAATATAATATAAACAAAGTTTCAACTAAATACATAACTTTGAAATAATAATAGATTTTCAAACTTTAGGAGAATAGGATATCACATTTGGCTACAAAAACCAAACCCGATGTTGAATTCAAGGAGAAAATCGTTAATGTCTTGAAAGTGGGACTTGGGAGATTCCCAAATTCTCTAATATGGAGTTTACTGGACTAGCGACATGTTTGATTACCTCCCGTATTTGACGTTGGACAACTTCAACATCTTTCGGAGTTGAAACCTTTGCTTGAGTTATGACTGGAGTAGATGATGTCTCCTTTTGCACCTTCCGCAAGGACGGAACAACATGAGCATCCTTCGAGCCTCGGGTCACTCGCTTCGAGGACATCATAAACAAGGTAGAAAAAAGGAAAAGAGAGAAAGAGAATTCAAGAATCCGAAGGGCAACACGACGATGATATAGAAAGACTTGGAGATAGAGATAGCTTGAAGGTAAGAGCTTGAGGGAGAGAAGGTAACTCCGACATCAAACCAAGAGAGCTTCCGCTTCTGAGATTGTGTGTCTGTGTCTTCAAAGTGAAGGGAGAGGGACTTTATATAGGCTCTCAAGGCTAAGAATAGAGGGAACATAAGTTCGCGTACGTTCGCGGCTTCCAAATTTTTTTAAATATTTTTTTGGCGGACACGGAATTCGATGTGCGATTTTGGTTCTCCAATTTTATAAGAATCTTGGCTTCCAAAACAAGAACTCTAAAATTAACTCCCTCCTCTTTCTTTCCTAAAAATACTCCTCCTTTTCTAGAAATTGCTCTCTCTTTCCTAAAAATACTCCCTCCTTCTTCAAAGTAACTCTTATCTTTAGAAATAGATTTGAGGCTTAAGTTTCCCATCAACCTATTGTTCTCAAGTGAATAAGGGTCATAATTAATAGATCTAAAGTCCAATTTTTAATCCAATCGTTCCATTAGAATGCTCTTTGACTTACTAAAATGCAAATCTCAAATATTTGCAAAGTAAATGAAATACTTTTATTGAAAAATGTTGGGTACATTACACCCAATGACATGTCTTGCATCATAGAGAATGAGAGTTGAGCTAGATGGATGTGATAGTGCAGGTTCCACTCAATTAAGGGAATGGGTTTAAGCATGTAAGGGTGGATGCGGTTCTTATATGAAGGAAGAATATGGTTTTATAGCTGACAACAACACATGTGGTGCATGTAATGTATGAAGTGTGAATCCCTAGATTGCTCTCAAGCCATGATACATTGGTGGTGTTAAAAAAGCCTCATTCACTTTGGAATCTATCAAGGCATCATGAAGCAAGTGTAATGCATCCCATCTTCCAAAACACTGATTGATCATATCTTGCATCCATCCTCCAGTTAATGTCTTTCTTTTGTGTGCCTTTTGGACATTTATACTTACTTCCCATGCAATTCTTGGATATCAATGTAAAGGGTTACTAACCATGTATTCCACGACTCTCTCCATACCCATAACTTCAATGGAAAGTGATTTGGACTCAAGAGGTAAGAGCATGTATGGTGGTTGTGTCTTGAATTGGCAAAAATTCCGTAAGAACACTTTTAGAAATTCTTAAACTCTTTACAGGTATTTCTTGAAAACCCAGCTTTAAATCTCTCCCACATTGCACAAGCAGGGATTTTATATTCACGTGATAGTGTGTTTTTTTTGTTGATCACGGTGCTAATAAAAAAAATTCTCAATTCACAAGTCTTCACATTCACTAAAAATGTTCCATATGAACAAGGAGAATTTTTATTATTATTAAAGATATAAGGTTATGCCTTTCTTAAGAATATAGTGCAAAAACCCTATAGGGCCACCACCTTTTCAAGGGAAGAAGACGCCATGCGGAGGGTGGGTTTGAGAGGAGCCGAGAGTCAAAACTTTAGTGTGAATAGGCACTTGGAATTTCTTTATATGTATAGTCATAATTATCATTAGCATGGGGTATGTCCAGATTTGATGAGGGGGTGGCAAAATCAAAAGAATTAGGAGAGTGTCGATTAGTATGGGGAGGCACCGCCGTTTGCAAGCAAATTTGAGTAGAAGGGGAGGCTGCAAGCAAGAGGAGGAGAGCCGGGAGCGGGCAATACGGAGGGTTTGTAGGCCATGCGAAGGGCACTGCTTCGGTTCGAGAGTGAGGATGTTCAGGAAAACGAGGTGATACCGAGCGGGCTGAAACCTTCGATGTAAGAGAGGGCATTACTTTGATGAGCAAGAGACTGTGGAGAGCGAGGGTTGCCTTGGGGGAGGCCATGCAAGGGGGGTGCAAGCCCTGCAAGGAGACGGTGGCCAACATGAGGAGGACGCTGTTTGGAGCAAGAGAGAGCTCTGTTTGGGGTTGAACAAAAGTGAGGAAGCAGTAGAGAGAGAGAGAAAGAAGATGAGGGAGAGGTCTTTGTGAGTTGGTCGACGGGAGGAAAAAAGAGGTTTTTTTTTGGGCCTTGGAAAAATAGACTCTCCCTTTGATTTATTTAAACCCTCTAAGATGGGCTTCCCATAGGCAAAGTAGGGGTAGAGAGGAGAGTGCTCTAAGAGGTTTTGGAGGGAGAGTTTCTCTCTTTCAAACCCATCCAAGAGAGAGATGGAGAGCCTTGCTATGAGCTCATTGTAGCAAACCAAGGAGAGAGAGAGAGAGAGAAGCTCTCAGTATTCAATTGAGAGAGAGAGAGAGAGAGAGAGAGAGAGAGAGAGAGAGAGAGAGAGAGAGAGAGAGAGAGAGAGAGAGAGAGAGAGAGAGAGAGAGAGGCTTAGACCACCTCTAAGAGAGAAAGAGATTGATTCTCTATTTCAAAGAGAAGGAGGCCTTGAGTTCAAAACTAGTAAGAAGCGAGAGAAAGACCAAGAAGAAGGTTGTCTTCTTATGTTGAGAGAAAGACAGATAGAGAGAGAGGGGTGGTACGGGTCATGTTTGATAGAGAGGGAGCAAATGTTCGTTGCTATCAAATATGACGAGTGTGCTACCCTAAAGGGTGTAAGACAAACAAACATGTTGCCCTATAGGGTGTAAGCCAAGCATGGCCGGCTCTACGAGCGAGGTTTCTTCACGACTTTCCCAAGGAGACTTCCCCAATTGAAATGGATGCAAAGCTAAAGACGCTTAAGCATAAGTGAAGAGTTCAAATTGTTTTTGGGTCATTTTGAAGAGTGTTGGGAAGAATTAGCGGCAGCCGTGCAATTGGCTAATGGAGACTACTTCAAGCTAGACAGGTTCATGGCGTGTCTGCATCCCAAAGTGAGAGAAAAACTCGATTTTGGGAGTCCAAAGAATTACAATGGTGCGGTAGCCATTGCATGATCGACGAGCAGAAAGATAAAGAAGAAGATAGAGCAGGGCATGTAAGGCTACGAGACAATGGCCCATGTTCAACCGCAGAGTCCGAGGGAGGCGGCACACGAAGAAAATCAGGGAAATTGAGGGGTAGCTGTTGTGCCGCAAAATTGGGTGCGCACGGTGCAAGATTTATCCGAGCAAATGCAGGAGTTGCGGCTTAGTGTCATTGTCATGCCAAGGGTAGGACTAGACGGGCACGGCCCGGGCAATGTGCCGGACACACATGCAGTAAAGGGGTCTATATATAGAAGAGGGCCAGGGGCCTGGCGAGGGGCCTATATATAGGATGGTTGGGAGGTTATTCGCATGTCTGTCTACCCGCTGGTCTTACATTGGTATCAGAGGTCAAGGGAGGGAGCAGCCATGGAGTAGGGGAAGAGGCAGGGCCTTCTCTCGAGTCCTCTCTCTCTCTCTCTCTCTCTCTCTCTCTCTCTCTCTCTCTCTCTCTCTCTCGATCTTTCTCGAAGCATGGAGAAGCATAGGCGAATCAATTCTCGTCTTTGTTTCGCCATGGAATTAGCATAGCATGGGAGATGGAGGGGCTACAGATCAAAGGGGCTGCATGCTGCTCGTGGAAGCTTTGCATGATGCTTCAGTTTTGCATGCAAAGCCCTTTGGAAAGCTCCGGTTATGGATCCCACAAGGGGGGCAACGCCCCTTGGACAACTCGACATGCAGGGCCGTGGGAGCGGTTGCCTGCACACAAGGAGAGCCAGGACCGGACTTGAGCCGAATTGAGTGTTCTCGGCGTCTTTGGGCTCGCAGCAGGGAGAGGAGCACTTTTTGACTCTGTAGCCTTGGCCCTCGATGGCCAGTTAGTGTTCCATCTTAGGTTTCGACCGGGCGCAGGCCATGTAAGCTGAACAAGTTTCATTTTTTTTAATGTTTCTTTCACATTCGTCTTCGATTGGGCGCCCTAGGGTGCCCAAGGGGCCACCCTAGGGGCCCCTCCCACCATAGGAAGGCCTGGTGCAAGCTTTTTCTTCAACCGTGGCCTTCCACCGCTCGCCTTGGCTTTGATTGGACCTTCCAAGGCACGAAACTGGATGACAAAATATTTCAGATTTGCAGACCCTCTAGAATCAAGAACATGCGAGGTCGCCAAAAGTCGCAAGCATACAAGGGAATGCAAGGCTGCCAAAGGCCGTGACCATACCATGCGCGGTCGCCAAAGCTGCAAGCATTCACGGGCATGCAACGGCATGCAAGACCGACATAATTGTGCCATGCAAGGGCATGCAGGCAACGCTATGGAAGCACAAGCCATGTCACCAACACGGAATGTTACTCAAGCATCGAGGTAAGTAGTCGATTTCAACTCTGTTTGTCAATTTCCTCCAGAACATGATGCAGCATGGCACAAGCATGGCTTGTGCAAACGGTGTGGTTATTGCCTTTGCAAACAAGCATGGCTTCTCACGGGCATAACCATTCAAGCATAGCAAGCATACAAGTTGAGGCTTTGTAAATATTCTTGTACGGCCGTCCAAAGCGTGCCGACCTGCATTCATCCACTAGGATTCCACGAGAGCAAGGCTCATTTAAAGATGCTCATGGGCATGGATGGTGTAACACATTAGAGAATTGCGGTTCTCATACATTTTCACTTTGATTGCGAAACGGGCAAGGCTCTTGGCAGCAGGCAGTAGAATAGTTATTGAGCATGTGCTTGATGACTCTAGTATGCAATGGAATGAATGATCACGGCTATCATTCATAACGCCAAAACAGGTACGAGATGCATAACCTGCACGTGTTATACTGTTTTTCATTAGATTTACAATTCGACAAGTTTTTTTGTGCATGATCGACACGGTCGACTCTCTTTGCTATGCCGTCTGTCGCTAATAGCATTTGTTGGCAATGAGGCTAGACATAGTTATATGAAGCATGGCTTCTCCTGAGATACCTTGATAGAGCACGCTCGTCACAGGTTACATTTTGTTTCCAAGGCAAGGCCAAGGGCCAATTTTTCAATATCTCAAGGAGACAGGCATGGCCTATTACTCAACTTGTTGAAGACAACAAGTTGCTCGGCATGGCCGACTCCTTGTCACTGTTTCTACAAGCTGACAGAGAATGCTTGCCACATAGTACTGGTTAATTTCAGTTGAAATTTCTCGACAAGGTCGTTTCTTTTTGTTATGATATCTGCAGCCACATCCATTGGCTATCAGCACAAACATATTTATGTGAAGCAAGGCTTCCATTTAAGAATCTTGCATTGAAATTTTTTCGTTTGGGGTATGCTATGAGCACATGCCCTTGGTGAATTTCTCCATAACGCCAAACAGGATATTTCAGGGCATGTATATGATACATAGGCCCACTCTCTTTTGCACAATAGAGATGGTTATGCGCTACATTTGAGAAAGTTTTCTTCCACGGAATCTCGGGACAACTGGTTACAGCAACAACCAGGTTAGCCAAGTTTAAGTTTTTCTTGATTTTTCCATGTTTACACTTTGCTTGGAAATTACTGTCATTGTGCAAAGCAAAGTGCTTTGGCAATTTTACATGAAGCAAGGCTTCTCCCTTGTGCCAAGGTACTGCCCAATGACTTGGAGTCAACGACATTGGCACACAAGTTTGGGGAGCTAGCAAATTAGGGAATATTCACTCACACAATCCCTACCAGTTTAAACCGTGCAAGGCACTTATGGCTGTGGCTCTCACGTTTGAAACCGTCATAGTAGCCAAGGGCTTACGCTTTTGCATGCAAGGCATGCTAAGCAGGTGGCATGGATTCCACCACTTCATGCTTTATGCTTCCGCTCTCACACTCGCAACTCTGTCAAGGACAGACTAAGTGATGGATTGTTGAACCTGATGGTTGGTTGCTATCAACACCCAACAGCACTAAATGGAACCTAAATCTAGGACTTATTTCACAGGCAAAGTGCCAATGCTAAGTCATTTTCATGCAATCACGACCCTGCAAGGCAGGTAGATCAAGATGTGGTTGTGTTTTTCTGCTACCTCTCTCAATGAGCAAGTCATACCGGACAATTGTGGAATGCTTATAAGATAAGCTGCAAGTCAGGCATAAGATGCATAAGAGCACAAAGCTTGGGCACACACTCCAAAAACTTAAGGAAAGTTCCTCAGCCCAGCATGCTCTTCTTCTCTCGTTCTCTCTCTCTTTAAGGGAAAAAAATGAAAATCTTCTAAGAAGCTTTTGATACGTGTTTTGCTCATGAGTCAGCCTGAGCCAAGGTGCTCTAACTCTCAGCTAACACGTGGCTAAGATGCTACTCAAATTAGTCTTCATCGGTTCGTCCATTGAACACTAATTTGCACAAGGGCTATGAGCCACACAGGCTAAGAGCCATTGTCAGGCCAAGGGTAAAACCGAACTATTGGCATTCTTTGGGTGATTGTTTTCAAGATTGAACAGATCTACCCAGGTAAGTATACATCAACGTTAATGGACAAGCAAGAGTCTTGTCATTCAGGATGTTTATAGTGTCATTTTTGCACTACATGTTTTCAGTGCGACACTCAAGTTGAGTTTTTGATAAATCTTCAACTCACAGCAGCTGATCTCTACAAGGAAGTATAGATGCAGGAATCAGTTGCGATAGCATGGCTGTCCACCAGAGCTAGGCAGTTCACTTGTGTGGATTCCCTGCTCTCTCTATAGCACTACGGAGTGTCTATGGACATATTGTTTTGGGGTACGACCCGGCGGGTGACTGCTACATCCCCCTATAGACATTAAGGATCATACTTTGATATCTTCCACTTAGACTTTCAAGGAAAGAATTCCGCAATCTACCACGCGGTAGCGGACAAACTCAACTTTTCAAGTTGATTCCAATCATGATGTACACGGTTAACTATGTTGGTTACTGTTACCTGCTAGTTGAGCAGTTTCTACAAAGGGTCTTACCAAGGGGTTTGACTACGTAGATGTTAACCAAAGGGGTTGGATTGCGCGGGAAACACCCAAGGTTTCCAGCGCAATGTTGCTTGGTCTTTTCAAGTCGTACAAATATGCTTGACTGTTTCAGAGACATGCCAAGGGAATATCGAACCAAAGTATTTTGGGCCGTAGTGTCCACTATACATTATGCTGTTACGAACCTAGTTGTAGAGTTTGATTTGGCACATGTTGTCACATGGGATACAACATGGTCTAGGAACTCAAGGAGTTTAGTTTAGCCAGTGTGGAGCATGATAATGAGGGTCCCTCTCACTCTTGTCGCGGAGTGATAGCAGTTACCTCCACACACAAGTACCAACTCGTACTTGATGGATGTCTCTTTTCTTGATATCCTTGTTTGAGACATATTCCACATGTGGAGAATATGAGTCTCTGGGACTGACACTGGCGCCAACTATCTAACAATGTGTCACGACGAAGTCCCTAGGTGCTGGTCGCATCCATGGATTCGACCATTTTGAGCACACAATATCAGGAGCAATTTCAGTGGCCAGAAATTGTGGGGTACTAAGGACAAACTTGTTATGATTACAAGTGTTGTGAAACCACCTTAACGGAGGGTTGTTTCTACATATAGCTAAGTATGCTATGTACATGAGAATGTCTCATGGTTGGTACCTAGGTGTGACTGGGTTGTCACATTCTGTTATGGTCCAACTTTTATTGCAAAGTATGTTATGTCCATGAGAATGTCTCATGGTTGGTACCTAGGTGTGACCGGGCTGTCACATTCTGTTATGGTCCAAAGTCTCATCATGGAATTGCGGTTTGGATATGTTTGTGTTAAATGCATGCACACTAGGTGTTATGGGCCCTAGTGTTTAACACAAATTTATTTGGAGCGGCATGCAAATTCATGGACTTTATTCTTTTTGCACCCTTTTGCACTGCCAGTGCAATCTCTCTTGTAGATTTAGTATGAGTTGACACCCTGCCATACAAGGTGATGGTTGAGTATAGGTGTTCATGATTGGCTTCTTGAAACTCCAATTTGCTTTCAACCTAGTTGGTTGTCTCCATTCCATATCGAGTTTATGACTGGATACTCAATGATTGAGTCATATTTTGTCGTCATTCATGTCTGTAAGTGGTTGGAGGAAAGCACCTCACTCTTACTGCTGCTATTCATTCCGTGTAGGATTGGCAGCTTACAAGCATTCTATTTAGTACTAAAGGATATGCAAAGTGCATATGTTAGTAAACCACGCTAAAGGATATGCTAAGTGCATATTACAAGCATTCTATTTAGTACTAAAGGATATGCAAAATGCATACGTTAGTAAACCACGCTAAAGGATATGTTAAGTGCATACGTTAGCAAGAAGTGAAACAACTGGATCGGTTACCAATCTGGTTTGGAGTTTGTTTCATATGATGAAAGGCATGTTACTGCTAGTTTTAGTCTCTGCCTGTTATTCTCAAGTCATCAACCTTAATCATCAGCTTGGATGAGGTTGACTATTGCCAAGAAACCACAGCAAGTCAAGGACTTGGTTGCTGTTGATGAGTATGTCAGCATAGTACTTTCATGGAAAGATGAGACGAGGTTATATTGCACATTCCAATACCTTCAGAAAGTCTGAAACCTGGGTATGCATTTAGACACCTCTTAGTTGTGATAACTCGTTTAGCATTCTCAAGTGAGTTTTGAATGGAGCCTTCACGCTCTTTTGATTATGGGTCGGTTAACCAAGACGGTTGCACAGGGACAACAATGTGGAAAATCAAGATGTTACTCTTGATTTCATTGAACCTCCCAATGAACCGGGTTCTGATTCGACGAACCGTTGGATCCATGAGGGATGCCACGGTGGAAAACATTAGTGTTCTTATGAAGATACCACCACTTGTGTTTTTGAGGAGGAAAACGCTTCTCCAAGGGGGGAGTAATGTCATGCCAAGGGTAGGACTAGACGGGCACGGCCCGGGCAATGTGCCGGACACACATGCAGTAAAGGGGTCTATATATAGAAGAGGGCCAAGGGCCTATATATAGGATGGTTGGGAGGTTATTCGCATGTCTGTCTACCCGCTGGTCTTACAGTCATGGATAGAGGGCAGCCAAGAGGAGCAAGGGGCAGGGCAAGGCCACTGCCAGGTAGGTGTTATAATTGTGGAGAAGAAGGGCACTATGCACCTGATTGTCCTCAACCACACAGAGAGAGGAGACATTTACCCTCTGTTTGGTAGAGGTCGAGGGCAAGGACAATACAATGGTCCAAGAGAGAAAGCGGTGGAGAATCCTGTGCAGCCAGCTCCGCAAAACGGAGGCGAGGTCCCAAGAGTAAACATCATAGGGGTGGATAAGCGGGATATCAAATTTTTGGCCAATACGAGGGCAAGAGCTGAGAGGGAGACAGAGATAGAGCGAGAAACTAGAGCTTGCAAAGGCAAAGAGAAGGTGTACGAATGTAGAGAGTAGCCCGAGCCTAGCAAAAGAAGGAGGCATCGCAAGATCAAACAAGCGGATTTCCAGCTAGGGCGTGGCTATCTCAAGTACAATCTGGTGAGTGACGTTCAAAATCAAAAGGCAAATATTACTTTTGGTCAGCTGTTAGCTTTGAATCCAAACTTAAGAAGGGAGTGGTCCACAAGTGTTAGCACCAGGCTGCCAAGAGCTAAGGAAAATGTCCAAGCAGTACAAAACATAGCTGTGAGGGTAGGTAGCCCCATTGACGTTCTTCCGCTTGTGGATGCAATTATAGAAAAAAGGATGCAAGTACAAGCCTACATAGATGGTGGAGCGCAGGTTTGCATCATGACAAAAGCAGCCATGAAAGAGATGGGAGTCAAGGTAGTAGTCAAGTCGAATGTGCGCATGAGGATGGCTAACCATACTAAGGCCAGATGTCTGGGTGTGGCGCAGGATGTAAAGGTCAAGGTGATGGGCATAGAGTGCCTGATAGACTTCTTTGTGATAAAGGTAGGGGATAATACTTATCCAATCATTTTGGGTAGGCCATGGCTTTTGGCGATAGGAGCTAAGCAGGATTGGGAGAGCAAAGTGTTCACTTTGCCCGAGAAAGAGAAAGGCAGACAGGTTGTGCTTGATTTGAAGACCAAGGAGAGCAGTTCTCGTCCTATGGTAGTTAAAGATGAGGACAACATGACGAGCTACGAGTATGAGATAGAAACGGGCTATGATGAAGGCTATACTAGCACAGAGGAAGAAGAGAGCGAAGACGACATGTTGAAGATAGATGCATACTTATTTAGAGTCACTATAGAAGACTCCCCACCTAAAGAAGAAGGTATGCAGCCTCAAGCTCATGGTTTAAGCATAGAGGAGGTTTCAAGCATGATAAGTGAAGATTTAACCAAGGGTGAAAAGGAAGGCTATGTTCAATTGTGTGAGTCCTATCCTAATCTATTTGCGATAGAGTACAAGCATTCGCGAGGTGCAAAGGGGGTGGAGCAAAAGATTGTTCTTAAGGAGGGACATAAGCCTAAAGCACAAAAGTTGAGAAGACTGGGGGAAATCCAAAAGGAAGCCCTTTGGCAAGAGATCAATAAGCTATTGGATGCAGGCATCATATTTCCTGTGAAAGAGTCAGCCAGTGGTTATAACCCCTAAGAAGAATGGGAAATGGAGAGTGTGTGTCGACTACAAGCCATTGAATGTCGCGGCCAAGAGGAATCACTATCCATTGCCATTTCAAGATGAAATCCTAAACCGGGCATGAAAGAAACGCGATTATGGATGGCTTTTTGGGGTACTTTCAGATAGGGATTGCACTTGAAGACCAGCTGAAGACCACATTCATATCTCCATGGGGTTGTTTCGGTTATCGTAGGATGCGATTCAGATTGGTAAATGCATATGCCACCTTCCAAGGTTGGATGAACAGGGTATTTGGTCCATACCTGGGCCATTTTATTAGAGTCTTCATGGATGATATCGACTGCTACAGTTCAAGGTTGGAGCACCTATCGAAGCTCTAGTTATTCTTCCAGAGACTCGATGAAGAAGGAGGTCAGTTAAATACCAAGAAGTGCAAGCTAGCACAGCCTCGAGCACAACTGTTGGGTCATGTGGTGTCGCAAAACGGTATAGAGGCTGATCCCGAGAAGATGAAGGCGTTGGTGCTGATGGAGCCGCTGGAGAGGGGGAAATGGGAAACACACCCGACACAAACAGAGCCGCCCCTATATAGCTCAGGGTATTCACAGCACCCCTGTCCTATCAAAAACACCTTCAAAAATGCACTTGGCACTAGCAGGGCCTCGCCTGCACTTCGCCCAACGCACACATGCCTGCACAATCCTCGGACAGCGATCACACCGATTTGGTCCACTTTCCGCACTTCCACAACTCAACACCTCTCTCTCTTTCTCTCTCACACTTACAGGGGGCCCGGGGGAGACACACACTCATACACACCGGCACCACGCACTCTCGAGACGACCAAAGAAGAAAGGGGGGAAGGGGGGAGAGACGACGCCAAAAAAAAAACGGCAATGATAGCTTTTCTTCAATGAAAAACACCCTGTACAAGATCCGCACTGTTTGCTCTAGGCCACACCAGCAATCCGTACTGAGGGGCATACACATCCCTCGGAGCTCGATCTTGTCGGCACACAACTCGACATAAAACCCACTGTTGGCTTCACTTCGACAGAAGCTGCTTCTCTCGGCATCCTCCACTGGCCTCTTCTCTTTCAAAAAACACTCGCCCTTACGAGTTGCTTCAGGAATCATGCATCCGAGCCTCTACCACTGAGCGCGAGTGCACCAAAAAAACCCTCCTCTTCTTCGAAAACCCGATGGTTTCTTCTCCTCCATAGCACGTGTCTTTCCAAGCCATTTCACGGACGATGCTTCATCATGGGGTGTCGGCTTCGATCATCGAGCGCGCATAAGAAAACCCCTTCTCCTCTTCTTCTCCTCCTCTTTGCCCTTTCTCTTTTCCAGCCCCAAACTCCAGCCGAAAAAAAACTCTTCCTCTTGTTCTTCGAAAATGGCTCTCCTTTCTTTCTCTTTCTCTTCCCTTATCAAAGCAAAGACAACTTCTTTTTATGGGCAGTAGCGCCGCCCTTAGGCTTTCTTTTGGGAGTTTTTTTCTTTTTTGCTTTTGAGCAAACTCCACCCCAACTAAGGCCAACCTTCTTTTTCCTTTTTGAACTTATAGCCAAGGAGGTTTCTTTTGCACTTCTTTCACACGGTGCCCATGCTTCACATACTCGGGCTTGCCCATAATCTCCTTGGTCATGCCACATAGGAGATCCTCCTATCGGCTCCCAACCCTCATGCTTGCCCACCATTCCGCACCTTGGCCTCGGACAACCTGTTCAAGAGACAGAAAAAAAATATACGATCCCTTCCCATCATGATTGCCTGCCCACCTGAACTATGCGTATCGCGATGCCCATGACTCCGATCGGCACGCCGCAAGTTTTGATTGACCCCCCACGTTACATGCCATTTCCCAAAATCTTGGTGAGGCCGCAAAACTGCCAGACAGCACATCCTCCAATGTGGTCAGGTGGGCTCAGACCCGGCCCCCGGAAAATCTTCTAATGACCATAACTTGCCATCCAGAGCTCCAATTCACATTCCGAGAAGACAAGCATGCTCCGTAACTTGAGCACTACACATGTATACACCGACATCAGCCCGGGTCACCTGTCCCCAGCTGCCCTGTCCGTCGGGACCTACAAAGCCTTCTAACTTCGGACTAGCATATTTTTCACACCGAAACTCCGTTTGACAAGCTGTCTGGACGAGCTTCTAGAGGATCTCGAATACCACATTTCGGGGCACATTCCATGCATCTCGAACACTTTGACCTGCCGTCCCAATTAGCCCACTTCGGAGGCCCCCTGGCCTAAAAAACCACTTTAAGCATTCATTTTCATTGCCACTGTCCTACTGAGGTCTCCCACACTGGCTTTAGCCCTCTACCATGCACCTGTTGACACCCTTTGCACTGCACAACACACTTTATAGCGCGGACCGACTTTGGCTGCACCATCATTGCCCACCCCCCTGTTGAACATTCATGTTCAACTAAAAGTAGCTTTATTGAACTTGAAACTTTCAAGACTCTGCAAACACCCAAACACGCTGGAAAACACACCACCATATGTACAATATGTACAAAAGTGTATGTCTGTTACTCTTGAATGCCTTCAAGTGGGTTGCCCAACCCCCTTGGTCACCATTTGATGCACATCGGGCACCACTCCCCTATCAAAGTATAGCTTGAGTCGAACACCGTTTACCTTGTTCCTGAGAAGCTTACCATTGGCTCTCACCAGTTTTGATAGGTCCCATTCGAAAAGGCCTTTTGTACTTTGTACGGACCCGTCCATTTCTTTTTGAACTTCTTCTGGAAGGTGAAGTCCAAGTAGCTCTCATACTTCATTACGAGGTCCCCTTCTTCTATCTTTTTCTCTGGTAGACTCTCATTGACTTTGGCTATTCTCCTTTCCCGCTGCTTCACATAGTAGTCTGCTACTGCCTCTCTATCCATCTGCAATGCCTCAAGACCGACAATCCTATCTTGTAAGACTGCTTGTGGAGTGGCATTGATGCGCCACATACCTTTTAAAGCACCCAACTGTGCATGCACTGCCAACACTGCCTCCTTACCATAAACCAACTCAAATGGAGTAAAGTTGGTCGCCACTTTGTAGGACGTCCTGTAGGCCCATAGACACTTCTCTAAATTGATTTCCCATTCTGTCTCCTGCTTATATACATACTTCGTGAGCATTTTTATGATTTGTCCATTGGCGCTCTCCACAAGACCATTGCGTTGGGGATGATAAGGCGAGGAAAACCGATGTTGAATCTTTAGTTTTTCCACCAATGCCTGCATAAGCTTGCTTCTGAATCCTTGCCCTCTATCAGAAATGAGTACCCACGGAACTCCAAAACGGAAACAAATATTATCAAAAACAAAGTGGGCCACAACCTGTGCATTTACCTCCTTCACAGCTTTGGCCTCGACCCACCTGGTGAGGTAGTCGATGGCAACCACAATAACTTCTTACCACTTGTAGACTTAGGGAGTGGACCGATGGCATCCAAACCCCACTTCTCAAAAGCATTCTGAGCAATAATGGCTCCCTGTGACTCAGCTACTAAACGCCTCTCTCCTATAGTCTGGCATTCATGGCAGGTCTTGCACCAATAGTGCACATCCTTCACTATTGAAGGCCACCAAAACCCCGCCCTCAACACTTGAAACAATACTTGACCTTTATCTTGGTGTCCGCTCTCCTCATGACATTGCTCCAGCACCAATTTAATCTCTTCTTTATAGAGCACTCTCCTCAGCACTCTGTCTCTGCCGTAGGTCATTAGGTCTTCACCTACTAATGTAAATTTGCGAGCTTTCTGAACTATCCTCCTCCTTTGCAGTTTAGACAAACCTTGTGGACACTGCCCTGTATCCAAGAAATCTTCCACCTCCTTCAATGACTCCCTGCCTGTGTATGTGGCCGGGGCCACATATATACCTGCGACATGTACCTGCACCTTACTGCTTGCTAGCTGGTCTGCCTCTTGGTTGTACTCTCTCTTCACATGCTTGAACTGGATTTCTCTAAAGAACTTCAACAACTTCTTGATGGAAAAGAACCAATGTTTTAAGGAATCGCGTTTTACTTGCCATTGGCCTAATAGTTGCTTGATGACCAATAACGCATCACCTTTGACCACCAACCTGGAAATGCCGAACTCGACGCATTGTTTCAAACCTAGATGGAGGGCGAGATATTTTGCTTCATTGTTGGTATGAACATCCTCCAAATCATAGGCTTTTGAGAAGATTACCTTGCCATGTGGATCATGTATCACCACACTTCCCCCAGCTTTCTTTATCACCCTCCTATATGCACCATCAAACCACATGGTAAAAGCTCCCATCAGGTCGGGCTCTTCTTTGGCTTCATCACGTACCACTCTTGGATAAATTGGCAAATCCACGGCCTTGCTGACCAAAATGTCTGCCAAATGGGACTGACTTGTATGGTCAATCTTGAACTCGAACTCGAATTCCTGCAGCTCTATCACCCACTTCATGATCCTCTTCCCTGGCTTTAAGTGTAACACTATTTCCGGCAATAGATTGTTAGCCGTCAACACATAAAACTTACGCACAATGAGGTGCACAATGAGGTGCAGTTTGAACTTTCTACAAGCAAAAACCAATGCCATGACCCACTGCTCCGCTTCAGTATAAGCCACTTCTCCAGGACTTATCACCCTGCTTTCAAAGTAGATAGGCTTATAGCTCCTTCCTACCTTCTGCAGCAACACTGCCCCAATAGCCATGGTACCTACCGTCATTGACACATAGAAATCATCCTCTTGGCTTGGAGGGCACACAACTGGCAGCTGACACAAAATTTCTTTCACCCTGTCAAAAGCTTCTTGAGCATCTTCATCCCATTCAAAGCCATGCACCTGTTGAGCTCTCTTTTGGAGAGGATACACATATTGTGACAACATCCAAAAAAAACGCGACAAGTACTTTAGCTTATGTACAAAGGCTGCCAAGACTTGTGCACTAGAGGGAGGCTCCATCAAGAAAAAGGCACATAGCTCAACATAGCCTTCTCTCTCTTTCTTGGTCAAGTCTTCGCTTAGCATAGCAATTACCTCCTCCACACCTATGCCCTGAACCTGTGGCAACACCACCCCTTTTGCATGGGAGCCTTCAACAGTGACCCCAAACAAATCGGCACCTATCTTTAGCATATCATCCTCGCTTTCCTCTTCCTCAGTATCTGTGTAGCCCTCATCATAGCCTGTCTTAGTCTCATACTCATAGCTTGTCGTATCATCTTTGTCTTTTTCTGCCACAGGGTGAAAACGGCTCTCTTTGGTCTTTAAATCAAGCACCACCTGTCTCCCTCTCTCCTTGTCGGGCAAGGTGAGCACCCTACTCCCCCAATCCTGCTTAGCCCCTATTGCAAGTAGCCATGGCCTACCCAAGATGATTGGATAAGCATTGTCACCCGCTTTCATCACAAAAAAATTGATTAGGAACTCAATGCCCATCACTTTCACTCTTACGTCTTGAGCCACGCCCAAACACCTGGCTTTGGTATGGTTAGCCATCCTCATGCGTACATTTGATTTAGCTACTGCTTTGACCCCTGTTTCCTTCATAGCAGCCTCCGTCATGACGCAAACTAGTGCTCCACCATCTATATAGGCCTGAACCTGCATCCTCTTCTCAATGACCGCATCCACTAGAGGAAGGACATTCGTCAGGCTACCCACTCTCAATGCCATGTTTTGTATTGCATGCACATTTCCCTTAGCCTTTGGCAGCCTTGTGTTGACACTTGTAGACCACTGTCTTTGTAGCTTGGGATTTATAGCCAACAACTGACCAAAGGTTATGTTAGCCTTTTGATTTTGAACATTGCTTACCAAGTCATATTCAGGGTAGTCGTGTCCTAGCTGAAAGTCTCCTTGCTTGATTTTGCGACTCCTCCTCTTCTTGCTAGTTTCTGGCTGCTCCTTGTCTTCGTACACTTTCTCTTTACCTTTACGGGCCCTCGTCTCCCGCTCAGTTTCTGTCTCCCTTTCCATCCTTGCTCTTTTGTTGGCCAAAACTTCAACATCCTGCTTATCCACTCCGATGATATTCACCCTAGGGACTTCACCACCATCCTGCGCAGCTGGCTGCACCTGATTCTCAACTACTTGCTCCCTCGGGCCATTGAGTTGTGCTTGGCCTCTACCTCTGCCAAATAGTGGATAAATACCTCCTCTTTCTCTTAGCAGATGAGGGCAATCCGGTGCGTAGTGTCCTTCTTCACTGCAGTTGTAACACTGGCCAGGCAGTGGCCTTGCCCTGCCCCTTGCTCCTCTTGGTTGACCTCTATCCATCACGCACAGCCGCAATTCCTGCATTTGCTCAGACAAATCCTGCACGGTTCGCACCCAATTTTGTGGCACAATGGCTACACACCGATTTGCAGGGTTCTCATCATGAACAACATCCCTCCCTGTGGTTGGACCATTGCTTCATAGCCCGACACGCCTTGTTCAATCTTCTTTTTGATTTTCCTGCTTTTTGCCGTTGCGATGGCCACTGCACCATTATAGTTTTCTGGGCTCTCAAAATCCACCTTCTCCCTCACTTTAGGATGCACGCATGCCATGAATTTATCCAATTTGAAGTAGTCGCCATTGGCCAACTGCATGGCACCTGCTAACTCTGCCCAACACACTTCAAAACGATCCAAAAACAAACCAAACTCTTCACTTACATCCTATTTGAGCGCCTTCAATTTGGCATCCATCTCGATCGGGGACGCCTCTTTGCGGAAATCATGTAGGAAACGCGCCCGCAGAGCCGGCCAAGCATGCCTCGGCTCACCTTCTAAAGCTTCGTACCATATCTTCGCCTTCCTGCGCATCACCAAAGGAAATGTCTGCATCTTGCTGTCCTCGTTTGGCATACGCAACGACATCATATACAGCTCAAAGTCTGCAACCCACTCATCAGGATTTTCTTCACCTGTAAAAATTGGCCCATAGCTTCGGGACGCCATGTCGACCAACACCAAAAACTCCTTCTCTTCACTTAACTGGGAGCAATCAGTGTGCTCCTCCGTGGGGGCACCAGAAGATGGACAAGGGGAAATGGGGAACACACCCGACACAAACAGAGCCGCCCCTATATAGCTCAGGGTATTCACAACACCCCTGTTCTCTCGAAAACACCTTCAAAAATGCACTTGGCACTAGCAGGGCCTCGCCTGCACTTCGCCCAACGCACACACGCATGCACAATCCTTGGACAACGATCACACCGATTTGGTCCACTTTCCGCACTTCCACAACTCAGCACCTCTCTCTCTTTCTCTCTCACACTTACAGGGGGCCCGAGAGACACACACGCTCACACACACCGGCACCACGCACCCTGGAGATGAGCAAAGAATAAAGGGGGGAAGGGGGGAGAGACGACGCAAAAAAAAACCGACAATGACAGCTTTTCTTCAATGAAAAACACCTTGTACAAGATCCGCACTGTTTGCTCTAGGCCACACCAGCAATCCGTACTGAGGGGCATACACATCCCTCGGAGCTCGATCCTGTCGGCACACAACTCGACATAAAACCCACTGTTGGCTTCACTTCGTCAGAAGCTGCTTCTCTCGGCATCCTCCACTGGCCTCTTCTCTTTCAAAAAACACTCGCCCTTACGAGTTGCTTCAGGAATCATGCATCCGAGCCTCTACCACTGAGCGCGAGTGCACCAAAAAAACCCTCCTCTGCTTCGAAAACCCGATGGTTTCTTCTCCTCCATAGCACGTGTCTTTCCAAGCCATTTCACGGACGATGCTTCATCATGGGGTGTCGGCTTCGATCATCGAGCGCACATAAGAAAACCCCTTCTCCTCTTCTTCTCCTCCTCTTTGCCCTTTCTCTTTTCCAGCCCCAAACTCCAGCCGAAAAAAAACTCTTCCTCTTTTTCTTCGAAAATGGCTCTCCTTTCTTTCTCTTTCTCTTCCCTTATCAAAGCAAAGACAAAACTTCTTTTTATGGGCAGTAGCGCCGCCCTTAGGCTTTCTTTTGGGAGTTTTTTTCTTTTTTGCTTTTGAGCAAACTCCGCCCCAACTAAGGCCAACCTTCTTTTTCCTTTTTGAACTTATAGCCAAGGAGGTTTCTTTTGCACTTCTTTCACACGGTGCCCATGCTTCACATACTCGGGCTTGCCCATAATCTCCTTGGTCATGCCACATAGGAGATCCTCCTATCGGCTCCAAACCCTCGTGCTTGCCCACCATTCCGCACCTTGGCCTCGGACAACCTGTTCAAGAGACAGAAAAAAAATATACGATCCCTTCCCATCATGATTGCCTGCCCACCTGAACTATGCGTATCGCGATGCCCATGACTCCGATCGGCACGCCACAAGTTTTGATTGACCCCCCACGTTACATGCCATTTCCCAAAATCTTGGTGAGGCCGCAAAACTGCCAGACAGCACATCCTCCAATGTGGTCAGGTGGGCTCAGACCCGGCCCCCGAAAAATCTTCTAATGACCATAACTTGCCATCCAGAGCTCCGATTCACATTCCGAGAAGACAAGCATGCTCCGTAACTTGAGCACTACACATGTATACACCGACATCAGCCCGGGTCACCTGTCCCCAGCTGCCCTGTCCGTTGGGACCTACAAAGCCTTCTAACTTCGGACTAGCATATTTTTCACACCGAAACTCCGTTTGACAAGCTGTCTGGACGAGCTTCTAGAGGATCTCGAATACCACATTTCGGGGCACATTCCATGCATCTCGAACACTTTGACCTACCGTCCCAATTAGCCCACTTCGGAGGCCCCCTGGCCTAAAAAACCACTTTAAGCATTCATTTTCATTGCCACTGTCGTATTGAGGTCTCCCACACTGGCTTTAGCCCTCTACCATGCACCTATTGACACCCTTTGCACTGCACAACACACTTTAGAGCACGGACCGACTTTGGCTGCACCACCGCCATCAGATGCTCAAGGTTTGGCTTTGTTTGTTCATAAGTTGAAGTATCTATCACGTTTCTTTTGGATGCTGTCGCAATATGTGCATCCTCTTCAAAAGAGAGCTCAGCATGTGCATGGTTATGAGTGGGATGAGGAAGCTCAGGAGGCTTTTGATAGAGTCAAGGAGGTTTTGTGTCAATTGCCAGCGGTGTGTCCTCCCAATCGAGAGGACAACTTCTATGTGTCTATGACGGTTGGGACAATTTCTATTGGAGCGGTTCTACTACAAAAGGTAGGGAGAAGTTACAAGCTGATATACTTCGAGAGCAGGGTGATTAGCCCAGGAGAGGCTACCTACACCGAGGCAGAGCAATGGGTGATGGCTTTAGTCTTTGCTTGCAAGAAGTTCAAGGTGCATTTGATAGTGCGTAAGTTTTTTTTGTTGACAGCTAATAATCTATTTCCAGAGGTAGTGCTACATTTGAAGCCAGGAAGGAGGATTATGAAGTGGGTGTTGGAGCTACAAGAGTTCGAGTTTGAGTTCAAGGTAGATCACACAAGTCGGTCTCACATGGCAGACATTCTTGTCAGCAAGACCGTCAATTTGTTGGCCTATCCAAGAGTGGTGCGAGATGAAGTTAAGAAGGAACCCAACTTGGAAGATGATTTTACAATGTGGTTTGACGGAGCGTATCGAAGGGTAGTACAGAAGGCAGGAGGAGGTGTGGTGATACACGACCCACATGGAAAAACTATATTTTTGAAGGCGTATGATTTAGAGGATGTCCACACCAATAACAAGGCGGAGTATCTCGCTCTGCATTTGGGTTTAAAGCAGTGCATAGTGTTCGTCATTTCAAGGTTGATGGTGAAAGGAGATGCACTGCTAGTTATCAAGCAACTGCTAGGCCAATGGCAGGTAAAGCACGATTCTTTGAAGCATTGGCTCTTTTCCATCAAGAAGATGTTGAAGTCTTTTGAAGAGGTCCAATTCAAGCATGTGAGAAGAGAGCAGAATCAAGAGGTAGATCGGTTAGCTAACAGCAAAGTACGGGTGCATGTTGCAGGTCTATATGTGGCCCCAACCACGTATGCAGGTAGGGAGACTCTAAAGGAGATTGAAGTTTTTTGGGTACAGGGAAATGTTCAGAAGGTTTGTCCAAGCTACAAAAGAGAAGAGTGGTGCAAAAGGCCCGCAAATTCACACTGGTAGGTGAGGATCTCATGAACTATGGGCGTGACGGAGTGCTTAGAAGGGTGTTGTATAAAGAGGAGATAGGAATGGTGTTGGAGCAATGCCAAGAAGAGAGCAGACACCAGGGCAAAGACCAAGTTCTATTTTGAGTGCTTAGAGTAGGCTTTTGGTGGCCTTCCATTGTGAAAGACGTGCATTACTGGTGCAAGACGTGCCACGAGTGTCAGACTATAGGTGAAAGACGACTGGTAGCGGAGTCACAGGGCGCCATCATCGCACAAAATGATTTTGAGAAGTGGGGTCTGGATGCTATAGGCCCTCTCCCAAAGTCTACTAGTGGTAAGAAGAACGTGGTGGTAGCCATTGACTACCTTACAAGATGGGTTGAGGCCAAAGAAGTGAAGGAAGTAAATGCTAGTGTGGTGGCTTAGTTTGTGTTTGATAACATTTGTTGCCGTTTTGGTGTTCCATGGGTGTTAGTTTCTGATAGGGGTCAAGGGTTTAGAATCAAGCTCATGAGCGCATTAGTGGAGAAGCTAAAGATTCAGCATTGGTTTTCCTCACCCTATCACCCCCAATGCAACGGTCTAGTCGAGAGTGCTAATGGTCAAATCGTCAAAATGTTAACAAAGTATGTGTACAAGCAGGAAGCTGAGTGGGAAGCAAATCTAGAGAAGTGTTTGTGGGCGTATAGAATGTCCTATAAAGTGGCTACAAACTTCACTCCATTCGAGTTAGTCTATGGCAAGGAAGATGTGTTGCCAGTGCATGCACAGCTAGGTGCTTTGAAGGGTAGGCACTCAACAAAGAGTTCTACAAGATTGTATAGCCAGTTTGGAAGCTTTGTAGATGTACAAAGAGGCAGCAGCTTACTACTACGTGAAGCAGAGGGAGAAGAGGGTTGCCAAATTCAATCAAAACCTGTCGGACAAGAAGATAGAAGAAGGAGACCTGGTCATGAAGTACGAGAGCTACCTAGATTTCACATTCCAGAAGAAGTTCAAGAAGAAGTGGACGGGTCCGTATAAAGTGCAGAAGGCCTTTCCGAATGGGACCTATCAGTTGGTAAGAGCAAATGGCAAGCTTCTTAGAAACAAGGTAAATGGTGTGCGGCTCAAACTGTATTTCGAGAGGGATCTAGTGCCTGAAGTGCAACAAATTATAGTCAAGGGGGGTGGGCAACCCACCTAGAGCATGCAGTGTGTGAAAGGAAGGAGATGAAGCTTTTGTACATAGCCTGTACATACAATTATGGTTTTGTGAGTGCTTTTAATCGTCAGTTGGTGTGCATGTTTCAAAGTTTTGTACATGGTCTATGCCAAGCAGATGCAACAATAGAGTGCAGTGCAGAAGGCTAGGGCGGGTGCCAAGGCCCTAGGCAGCCAAAGGGTAGCAGGAATGTATGCTTGAAGCGGATTTTTAGGCCAAAAGTTCTGCGAGACGATCCCGATGGGGTGGTAAGTGAAGGTGTCCAAAATGCCACTCTCTAGCCCTTGTCGCGGCCGCATGGCCACAGGTGGCCCGAAAATCCTCTCTCTATCTCCCTCGTGGCCTACCAATGGCCGATTACACTCTCTCTCTCTCTCTCTAATATTCTCTCTCTCTTACCCACACCCCATTGACCCTCAATGACCCCCCCTTACTAGCCACCCTCAGCCAAGAGCGCCCCCCCCCCCCTTCTCTCACTTTCTCTCTCGCGCTCCCGCTGTGTCAAGCTCATAGCCGCATGCGAACTCTCTCTCTCCCGTATTCTTATCCACACGCTTAACCCCCCGCGCCCCCCCCCCCCCCCCCCCCCCCCTCACACTCGCTCCCTCGCTCTTTATGCAAGCTGATAGCCAAAAATATTCCCTCTCTCCCCCACCCACTCACCTCACCCTTCCCTCAGCCTCACTCTCCCTCCCATGGCCCACTACACATCCCCTTTCCCTCTCTCCCCACCCCATTGACTCTCTCCCCTCCTCTCATCCTTGAGACACCATGCAAGACAAGAGGATAACCCCCCCCCCCCCCCCCTTCCCTCGCTCTCTTGTCGGCGGCCCACAAGGCACGTTGGTGCAACTAAAGTTGGTCGAAGCTAGGAGATGGTCAATGCCAGGCAGAGGCAGCAGCCAGGTGGGGTGTAGAAGGCTAGGGCAGGTGCCAAGGCCCTTGGCAGCCAAAGGATAGTGGGAAAGTATGCCTGATGCGGTTTTTTAGGCCAGAAGTGCAGCGGAATGGTCCAGATGGGATGGAAGATGAAGATGTTTGAAATGCCAAGTCAAAGCTCTAGAATGTGGAGTTCAGCATGCTCTAGAAGCCGGTCCAGACGGCCTGTCAAATGGAGCCCCGGTGCTCAAGATATTGCAGTTTAAAGAAAGGGTATGTAGCAGATCCCCGACGGACAGGGCAACTGGGGACAGGTGGCCCGGGCTGATGTCAGTGCATATGTGTGTAGTGCTCAATTTATGGATCCTGCGTGTCTTCTCGGAATGCGAATCGGGGCTTCAGATGGCAAGTTATGGTCAGTTGAAGATTTTCCAGGGGCCGGGTTGGAGCTCATTGGACTGCATTGGGAAATGTGCCATCTGGAAGTTTGGCGGCCTTGCCAAGGATCTCAGCAATAGTTTGCATTATGTGGAGCTAGTCGAAATCGACTGCGCGTCAATCGGATGCTTGGTCGGCTAGATACAGCAAAACGAAGTTGGGATCATTGGACGGTAAAAGGTTGTAGATGTTTTTCCCGGTTTTTTGTGACCTTGGATAGCGAACTTCGGGGAGTCGGAATATAGGGGGGTTTGCACAGCTCGGGAACCAATACAGCAAGGGTCCGGATTGGCTTTGCGGTGTGAGGGTCTAACACCGGGGCGGTAGAACAAAGCCAGGAGAAGAAAGCAAGAAAAAGAGGTTTTCTTTATTAAAAGGGGAAAATTTTTTAAGGCCTTGGAGGCTACCCAAGGGAGGATCACCCACGGGATGCCACGTGGCACCGGGGAAAGTCCCACAGGCGCAAGGCGGTGCAAGGGACACGTTGTATAAAGGCCGCAAGTGGGCACCCTATGGAGTATCACAACGTGGAGCGAGAGCTTGGAGCTCCGTGAGATGTGGGCTATGGCGGAAAGCGCCGGTGGCGTAGCGCAAGTAGCGGGTGGCGGTTTTAGGCGGCGACCGGCAAGGCGGGGCAGCTCCGCCCGCACGAGAGAGGAGGTGGTGGTGATGTGGCACCCAGTCCATGGGGGGGCCGTTTCTCGCGGACTAAACTTGGTCCAAACCTTTTTTGAGGACAATGTGGGCCCCTAGGGGCAACGACGGCGCCGTCGTTGCTCCCTAGAGGGTACTTGTGAGTAGAATGAAGTATAAAGCCTCGGGATAAGCACCAAGCTAGTCAAAGTCAAGTTGAGCCTCCCAAGGGGAGTGCCACATGTTGGCAAATCACAAAAATTGCTATAAAACTAAAAAACGAGCCTGTAAAGAGGCCAATTTTTTTTGGGAAAGGGAGTTCTTTGTTTTTTTTGGTCTGTGCACTCAAGAGGAGCAGGCAAGAGTGTGAGAGAGAGCTCCTTTGAGCCGTGTAAGGATGTTTTGAAGCTATCAATGGGCAACCCTCTTTGTCTTTGGCTTTGTGTCACTCCCCCCTTCCCCGTCTCTTCTGTTGCCAGTCGCGGTGCCAGTCAAAGCGGTGCTGGTCAAGCGTGTGTACGCTCGGATCGCTGGTGCTTTGCAAAGAGAGAGAGAGAGAGAGAGAGAGAGAGAGAGAGAGAGAGAGAGAGAGAGAGAGAGAGAGAGAGAGAGAGAGAGAGAGAGAGAGAGAGAGAGAGAGAGAGTAAGTGTACGTGCAGAGGGAGCCAGAGTAGGTGCAGTGAGGTGTTGGCTCATTTTGCGGCCTTGGATAGCGCGTGTGCGCTTGGGAGCTGAGCAGGTGAAGCGGATTAGGTGTAAATTGTCATTTTGAAGGTGTTTTTGAGTGGATTGGGGTTTTGTGTTGACCCTGGGCTATAGAGAGGCATTTCTGGTTGTGTCGGGCGTCGTCCCCCATTTCCCCTCTCCAACGTACCCCGCCATCTTATCTCTCTCTCTCTCTCTCTCTCTCTCTCTCTCTCTCTCTCTCTCTCTCTCTCTCTCTTTCGCTCTCGTTCTCCAGCCCAAAGGCATAGTGAAAGGCCTCTCTCTCTCTCTCGCTCTGTGTCGAGCCCAATGGCAGGCCCGAGCCTCTCACTGAACCTCTCTCTTCCTCTCTCACTCTCCACCCCTCGTTCTCCAGCCCAAGGGCGCAGCAGATAAGATGCTCTCTCTCTCTCTCTCTCTCTCTCTCTCTCTCTATACACCACACACACACACACACCCTCATCCTCTCCCTCCCTCACCACCTCACCACCTCACCCCATCTCTCTCTCTCTCTCTCTCTCTCTCTCTCTCTCTCTCTCTCTCTCTCTCTCTCTCGCGATTTGCACACAGCCCCCGCCCGCCACCTCTCTCTCTCTCTCTCTCTCTCTCTTTCTCTCTCTCTCTCTCTCTCTCTCTCTCTCTCTCTCTCTCTCTCTCTCTCTCTCTCTCTTTGATTACCTACACACAGCAGCCGTTTTTTGACCTAGTAGACAGCAGTTCACTCTTTTGATCATAACTTCTTCATCCGAACTCCGATTTGGGTGATCTATAGCCTCAATCGAAGAGCACAAAGCCCTCTACACACTGATGTAAAGACAGAATTTTTCTGAGCAATGTAAGGCTTTGCTGTAACAGCATCTCAGAGTTGAAAAACTGTCAAATTTTTGTGTTTTTGTTGCCAACTTGAAGGCAATGTCGGACAAAACTCGCAAGGGTGGAAAAGCCACACTCGCCATGGAGAATGATGCAAAATCTCCAAGGAATTTGGATGCTAATCCAACCACATCGTCTACAACAACGGAAGCAATGATCATGGCTTACTTGATCTCATTACAAGAAACCGTCAACAAGCAAGGTGAAGAGTTGCGCGCACTGGCAATGGAGAATGGCACTTTAAGAGTTCTTGTTGTGGAGAATGAGCACCTCAAGAAGGTTCTTGAAATGCAAATAACACGCTTGGTGCATCTTGAGAATGAAGTTCAAGAATGTATGTGCTCTCTTGTGGACATGAATGTATTGAAAGAGCGCTTGAGCAAAGTTGAGAGTGATCATGTATTGAAAGAGGAAACGATAGAACAATACGACATGATGTATGTGAGATGAGAAATGCATCCAAATCATGGGCTGATATATGTAAGGATAATGTGGTTTCTACATCTCCTATCATGCAAGCCGTTGTCCAAGCAAAGAATGTAGAGAATGTGGATACTCAAGAATTGCAAGAACGGCAAAAACGCTCAAAGAACATTGTCATTCGTGGAATCAAGGAGGAAAGCATGGAAACACCCCAATCTCTTGCGGTTGCTATCGAAGAGTTTTTTGCTACATACTTTGGCATGTCCGGAATCATGGCTTATGGTGCACATCGAGTTGGAAAGCAAGGAATCCCTCGCTCGGGAGAAAGACCTATTGTATGTACCATGGCTGATGAGGTAAAGAGAAAGATCATCCTTGACAATAGTTGGATCTACTTCAAAGGAACGGGTTGTAATGTATATGAGGATCGCACTCTTATGCAACAAAATGTACGTCGCAAAGCATATGAGGAAAGAACCAAGAAGGTCAAGGTGTCATCTCAAGAAGAAAATCCACTTGAGGAGGATGCAAGTCCACCCAACAAATAGGGACACGTGATCTATGAGACCAACTCACGCTTGCGAATAAGCTTTTGGAATTGTAACGGCTATCCATGGAATGCGGGAATTGGCATTGATGAGCTTACCAATGACTCCGATGTGATACTTCTTGTCGAAACATGGGAGCATGATGCGCAACGAATTCTTGGATTTGACAAATATGATGTGCATTCTTTGATGTGGACCAAAAATGCGAAGCAACGTAGAGGCCAAGGAGGCGTAGCATGCATGATCAAAAAGGGCTTGAAAGATGTTTCTATTGTCAAAGAAGATAAGTATAAACGCTACTTATGGCTGAAAATCAGCCCACCCAATGGTCAAGTCGTGTTTGTGGTTGGTTGCTACATTCCTCACTATGACTCCAACTTTTATGCTTGCTTGGATATGGATAGAGATCAACCCTTTGTTGAACTAGAGGAAGACATTGCTCATTACAAGGACCAAGGTGAAGTCATTGTCTTTGGAGACATGAATGCTCGCACAAAGACACTACAACATGACACACAACAAGTCGACATGTCGCATGTCTCAAGAAGAATGGATGACTCATACATGTATAATCGAAATTCTAATGATGCAAAAGAATTGGATCACTATGGAAAGTCGCTTCTACGTATGTGCAATAGTACCGGAATGCTCATTGCAAATGGTGTATCTTTATGACAAGGCACCAATGACTTTACATGTAGAAAGCACAATGGTGATAGTGTGATTGACTATATGTTGTTTTCGGAAGCCACTCTAGAATGCATACAAAGCTTTACACTTGGTGAATGGAATCCGGAATCGGATCATAGGATGCTATGTATTGACCTCAAGTGTGGTAAAAGACCCGAGTATGTAGCCTCCAATCATGATGTGAATCATTTGTACCTACATCTAGACTTCAAAAGATCACTTATATATGCTGATATGGTGGACCAAATGTTAACCATGACAGAGCATCAAGAGAGCCCAACATTAGAATGCAAGTGGAAAGTTTTCAAAGAAGTAATTTGCTCTTGTGCGAAAGAATGCTTTTCGGTGAAACACATGTCTTGCAAAAGATCTAGGAAGGGTAGCACCAAGAAGAAATGGTTCGACATGGAATGTAGTCAAGCCCGAAAACACTTGCTAAGGTTGGATGCAAGCAAAGACAAGGAAGGTTACTTGGAATGTTCACATACATACAAAGCACTTGTTCAAAAAAAGAGGAGAAGGTGGGAAGTCAAAAAACAACTTCTTTTAGCGCAAGAGAAAGCACATGCATGTGGCAAGTTTTGGCAAAATCTAAAAGGCAAGCGTGTTGAGAGCTTTGGTGACTTGACTCTTGAAGATATGTATACGCATTGTAAGAACCTCTATGAGCAACCCAATGTTGATAAGATGGAGTGTTGTAGCTCCCTTCCGTGTATGCCTCCCTTCTTTACCATTGAAGATGTATGTTGTGTGCTTGAGAAACTTGCTACTCGCAAGGCAGGGGACCTTCAAGGTGTCAAGGCTGAAATGATTAAATGGACAAGCAAGAAAACACGATATTGGATATGCGATATGTTTAACCTTGCACTTCAGCATGGCATGCCTCATGATTGGAGTGAAAATTTGATCAAACCTTTGCACAAAGGATGAGATGTAAACAATGTGAACAACTATCGCACTATAATGGTTGGTTCTTTGATGGCAAAGTTATTTGGATGTATCATGGAGATGAAGATAAGTGAATGGGCTGAAAAGAACGGCAAACGTGCGCTAGGTCAAGCGGGTTTTCGAAAGCATCATAGCACTATTGATCACCTTGTCACTCTTCGAGTTCTTATGGAAGTGTCTTGATTGAAAGGAAAAAAGTTGTATTGTTGCTTTGTGGATTTCAAGAAAGCTTTTGACATGGTACCGCGAGGAAATCTTTGGAGACGTATGCAAAGCCTTCAAGTGCCGAGAGAATTTATGCATGCAGTCTTTCGCATCTACCAAAAAGTGATATGTCGACTACGTATGGGAGATGGAATTTCAAATTTTTTTGCAAGCACCATTGGTGTCAAACAAGGATGCCCACTTCCCCCAACCCTCTTTGGGCTACTCATTGATGAATTGGAATGCATGGTTCTTGATTTTATGCAAGAAGAAGGCATAGAAGAGGTTAAGATCGGAAATGCGGTGATCATGCTTTTGCTTTATGCCGATGATGTAGTGCTCTTGGCACATACCTAAGAAGATGCACAAAAGCTTATGAGTGTCTTGGAACGCTTTTGCCTACATAGAGGGCTGATCGTGAATGGATCCAAAACCAAGGTTATGCTTGTAAAGACCCTCAATGATGAAAACCCATGCATTGTATACAACAATGAGCAACTTGAAGTGGTAGATAGCTTCAAGTACCTTGGCCTTGAGGTTCCATCCAATCATAGATGGAAGGATTGCGCAATGTGTCGCTTGGAAGCCGAAAAGAGGGCTTATTATGCATTTGAGAACATGTGCAATGCTGGAGAGATCAAGTGTTGGGCTCTCAAAAAGTACCTCTTTGACACATTGGTGACACCGGTGCTTCTTTATGGAGTGGAGGTGTGGGGTGGTAGCATTGGAAAGTCTACTTGGAAAGAGTTTGAGAATGTCCAAAAGCATTTTCTCACCAACTTTCTCCAAGTCAAGACACAAACACCCTACATGCTCTTACTTCTTGAGTCGAGATCGCTTCCCATTGAGGTCTTGGGCATGCAAATGGTTGTGGAGTACATCCTTAAGACACAACGTAGTCCTTTGTACCGACTTCCTAGAATTGCATATGAAGCAAGTCAAAAGGTCCAAAAGACATGCAAGAGCAAAATACTAAGTTCGGGGTGGATGCTTGACGTCAAGAAATGGTTTGGAAGATGGGATGCATGTCACTTGGTCAAGGATGCGTCGATCGACTCCCAAGTTAATGAGGCCTTCTTACAACGCCAATGTATCACAGCTTGGGAGAAATCCGGAGGTTCTCGCTTCAGCCATTACACCACACACATTGCCCCAAACTACAAATCTCTCTTCTTCTCGGAACGTGGTAACCGAACCCATCTCTACATCCTTGAGCCCGTCCGATTGAGTGCTATCCGCACCATTGCTTCCATTCGTCTTAGCTCCCATTCTCTACATTGCGAGACAGGACGTTGGGGTACTCGCGAGGAGTCTCATCGACTTTGCACCTTATGCCCTCATCAAGTGCGAGAGAGTGAGTACCATACACTACTTGAGTGCTCAACTTTTGACCACATTAGGTCCTCTTTTCCCCATATATTCAGCCATGAGCTCTCCCTACATACCTTCCTCTCCCAACCACGATGTGGACTCTCTATTGCGACGCTCATTTCAGCCATTTTTGAGCATCGAGAGTCACTTATGACCTCCACTCACACCACGTGACATGCTCATTTGGTCCCATAGGTCATATTTGACCTCCGAGGACGATAATAGAACTATCTAACTATCTATCTATCTCTCTCTCTCTCTCTCTCTCTCTCTCTCTCTCTCTCTCTCTCTCTCTCTCTCTCTCTCTCTCTCTCTCTCTCTCTATACACACACCACACACGCTAGCGCGCGCGCACACACACACACACACACACACACACACACACACACACACACACACACACCTTCACCTTCTCTCTGACCACACCATCTCCCCCACTCATCCTCGCGTAGCTCGCAGCAGGCCGCTAGTCAACAGGCCCAAAAAAAAAGAATAAAAAGTAAAAAATATAGTATTATATATATTATATATGTACATAATAGTTTTTTCCCGTTCCCACGCACGCACGTTCGCGCACACACATACATATACAAACACATATACACGCACGTACCCACGAGCACACACATATACAAATACATACTTATATATACCTACACTTATACATACACACATATGCACCCATACGTACACACACACACGCACAAATGCACACATATGATAAAATACAAAAAAAAGAGGATCCTACGACATCGACGAACTCGACAAAAGAAGGAAGACACCCAAAGCGTGCGCCACCGACAACAAAAAGAGCAAATGCGCCGAAGGCATGCTCCGACCCCGAAAAGACGTACACGCTACACCGACGCATCGGCAACACACCATTCGCTGACATCACGTAATTTGTAGTTTATCATCATCATGATTTTAGTTTTCACCCAAGCCTTGTAAATTCCCAAATTGTAAATTCCCTCTCTCTAGGTGATGGTTACAAAGGCCCACCTAGAGGTTTCCATTTTAAATAACTCCCAAGACAAAGCAAGGGTCAACCACACCGGGCCCGTTGACCCTTGCTTTGTCTTGGGAGTTATTTAAAATGGAAACCTCTAGGTGGGCCTTTGTAACCATCAATCATGGACAAATGGCTGAAGGAATTTTCTAACTGGAGGACGGAAGAAGAGGAGACTAAGGAGGCACTAGCCGCCTTCATTGAAGTACTACTGCCAGGCTGTAGTGTCGTCAGTATTCAAGAGGTAAATTCTCCATCTCGTGTTACTCATTCTAACCACAAATTGAGAGCATCAAGTGGGAGGTTTGAGAAGTTCCATCACTGTTGTTAACCAAAACACACTGTCAATGAGTGCCAGCAATGAAGGCAGCAAAGGGGCTGAAATCGTCTACATCGACATTCATCGCGAAGAAGTCATTCACATCAAAGGAGGAAAGAAAACGGTGAGGCCTCTTTTCCCTAAAGAAACTGCAGTCAAAGTTATAACATTTACTCCAAAATGGCCTAAAGGGGCTGCTTGAGCCAAAGGTAAGGAAAAGATAAGCCAGTTTGGAAACACATGACCCCGAAGGGAGAAACATCTGGTGAAGCAAGTGCTTCAAGCTTAGAGAGTTGGGTTGTACCTTTCTTGCCAAAGAGGAAGTCATCCGAAGCTAAGCGGCGGAAGGTCGCCTACCAATTTGCACGACGCATGCGAGTGCTACCTGTCCACTTTGACAATCCTGAAGAAGAAGTGGTAAGCAGATTCCCATGTCCTAGGGAAGAGTGGTTCGGCTACTGCTCTTGCTATTTTGGAAGACGGGTAGAAGATCTTCCTCCTCTCCCTGTACAACTTACCTGAAGAATCTCTCCACCACGGGTGAAACCCAGTGGGCTCGAGACGAGTTGCAGCTGAATGGAGTGGAATTCATGCAACACGCCAACTACGGAAATTATCTACAATTGCTACTAGCTAAGAGACTAGGAGTGGTCAGACGTGTTGCCATCACCCCGTACGTGCTGAGCGACAAAGGAAAGGTAGAGCCCATGAAAGGTGACGACCTCTTGTGGATGTGCCGACTCATCAACACTGGCACGATAAGAGTATAAGTAAGTACTCCACCTTTTGTGCATGATGGAAAATGGGCTGACAGCATTCCCGTTCAGATTCCTGCAACATATGCATATGAATATCTATGTAGATAGGAAAATCTTCTACCAACAGAAGATCGTGTACCTATTCAGTGCGGCGGTACTAGGAGAAATCCTTAATTCCCCAAACCCTATCATTCTCCCCATATTGGATTACCATCATTCCTTTAATGTTTCTATCTTTATCCTGTTTTAACCTATCCACCCAACCCTGTAAAAAGCCACTATGAGCCGCTACTGTCTTTTTTTTTTTTTTTAAAGGTTTGTAATTTCCTGAGTCACTACCATGGCAAGTGTTTCTTTCCCCACGTTCAGTGGAAAGAAGGGAGAAGATCTCACCATCGACTTTTTGGATGATTTTGACATTGCTTGTGTCGTTTCCAACAAGGATGACGACGCTTCACGACTTCGAATCTTTCCTCTACTGATGAAAGTAGAGGCCAAGTCCTGGTATAATGCATTGCCCCAGGCTACCAAGAATGCATGGGATGTGTTAAGGGTTGTCTTTGTAAAGAGGTTTGGTGGAGGCACAACCTCGGAGAAGCTATGGCAGCTACTGACGGAATTGAAGCAGGGAAGTTTGCTAGAGTATGCCACCTACGAGTCCAAATTTTTGGACTTATGGGAGAGATGGGTTGCCTCACTGGAGGAAGGCAAAGGAGCGCCTAATTTCCTAAAGAAAGACCGTTTCATTGCTGGTCTATGGTCGCCGCTTAGAGAGAAGGTGAAGGGAAGGTTTCTTGCAGCATATGAGTTGGCAGTAGAAGTAGCCCGCCTTAAAGACAAGAAGCTGCACATGCAAGCAAGAGTAAACGAGTCAGAGGAAACAAGCTCGGCCTGACCAACCCAGTGACTGCAACAGCCAGTCATAGAGACCAACCACAAGAGGCATCAAAAGAGCAGCAAGACTTGCCGAGTCGCATCACCACCCAACTAGAGAGTTTATCCGTGCATCTGGTGCAGCAAGGGCATGCACGTGTTAGGAATCTAGAACAAGGAAGAGGACAACAAAGGCAGAACCAAGAGTACCACTGCTACAACTGCGGGGAAGACGACCATGGTATGTACTACTGGCCACATCCAAGGAGGCAGAATTTCAATAGAGAGGGGAGACAAAATCAGATCTCTCCGCCAAGAGCAAGACCACCACCACCTAGGCAACCAAGGCCAATCTCACCGATCCAGATCCTTCGACCACCTGTACAACAACAACAACAACCACCACCACAACCTCTCAATCCACCAATACCCCCACCACCAGCTGTGAACCAAGCGGTGAGTGTTATTAGCTTGGAGGCTAAAGAGAAGGCAAAGGTAGAAGAATCAGTTCGATAAAAGCACAAAAGGAAAGCGAAGGTAGAAGAAGTGGATGCTATGGGAGTGAAGTGTGCCAGGAACGAGGACGCCTCTTTAAGAGAAGAGAAGATGAAAGGGAAGGCCGAGTCTAGCAAGCAAGCAACTAAACCGCGACGGAAGATAGACATCGTGGACTTCTCACTAGGTGAGTATGCAAAACCCTATGACTTAGTTCAAGATGTGTTAATGCAGGACCCGAAGATAACTTGGCCCCAGTTACTCCACCTTGCACCAAGAATGAGGAGGCAATGGACAAAAATGGTGAGTACCAGGAAATCAAGACCCAGGATAGCTGGGGATATCTCCGGGAGGGATCTTGATGACATCCTACCAACCATGGATTCCCACATCAAGGGGCAACGAATCTCAAACATCTACATAGATGGTGGCACACAAATATGTGTCATGAGTGAAAAGATGATGCACCATCTAGGTCTAGAGGTAAGTAGGCCGGACACCCTGTCGAGCCAAAATGGCAAACAATGTAAGAGTGAAGTGCGTGGGCATTGTGAATGCGGTTAAAGTAAAAGCATTCAATACAAAAGTGGAGGTAGATATCTTTGTCATGCCACACAAAGGGGAGGGCTACCCCATCATTCTTGGGAGGCCTTGGCTTATGGCTATGGAGGCTAAACAAGATTGGAGCACCGGAATGATTCAGATGAAGGACGCTAAAGGGAAGTCCATATTCTATGACATGAGGACTGGGAAGCAACGCAACAGATCTTGGAGGCTTCAGAAGATGAGTCCACTAGCGACTATTCATATACCTCACGAGAAAAGACAACCACCACTGACGGGAGTGACAGTAGCATCGAAGTGATGGGACGAAATGGACTGGCAGTACTCGCATGCGCCGTGCGAATCGGTAGGCGACCTTCCGCCGCTTAGCCTTGGATGAACTTCTCTTTGGCAAACTGGGTATGACCCGGCTTTCCAAACTTGAAGCACTCGCTTGGCCAGAAGTTTCTTCCTTTGGGGTCATGAGTTTCCAGGCTGGCTTAGCCTCTCCTTACCTTTGGCGCGAGTAGCCCCTTTAGGCCATTTTGCAGTAGAGGTTATACCTTTGATTGCAGTTTCCTTAGGAAAGAGAGGCCTTACCGTTTTCTTCCCTCCTTTGACATGGACGACTTCCTCGCGGTGAATGTCAATGTAGATGATTTCAGCCCCTTCTCTGCCTTCGTTGACATTGTGTTTTGGTTGACAGCAGTGATAGCACTTCATAGGCCTCCCAACTGATGTTCTCAATTTGTGGTTAGAATGAGCAACACGAGATGGGAAGCTTACCTCTTGAATACTAACGACACTACAGCCTGGCAATAGTACTTCAATGAAGGTGGTTAATGCCTCCTTAGTCTCCTCCTCTTCCGTCCTCCAGTTAGAGAACACCTTCAACCATTCGTCCATGATTGATGAGGCGTGTTGATTTCAACATTGTAAACTGAAGATTTCTTAGAATCCCTCCTCAGTGGAGGCACCAAATGACGAGTGCAAAGTGCAACACGGACCCCGACGGCCTCTAAAATGCCAGGAGCCAATGCACGCCTCAAGCTAGTCACGGTGAAGCGAACAGGGGGCACCACCTAGCTTTGAGCGGCTAGGACGCAGACAACGGTGATCTGAAATATCAGGGACTCTACACACACACACACACACACACACACACACACACACACACAGAGAGAGAGAGAGAGAGAGAGAGAGAGAGAGAGAGAGAGAGAGAGAGAGAGAGAGAGAGAGAGAGAGAGAGAGAGAGAGAGAGAATAGACTGGTGATGAAAACCCTCGAGGGTATGAGGGAGAATTATTCTCTTGCAATATTTACAACAACCTTATTTTTGGCGAGGTGGCAAATCATGGTGATAGAGAGATAGAGGGAAAGATAGTGAGCCTACTTGGTGCGTTCTCTAGAGATGACTCATTGACATAAAAGTTTGCTGATATGAGTGTGTGTGCATCGACCGTTGGAGTCGAGATGTAGACATAGCTTCTTCACATAGTACAAATTCCCAAAGAAACTCGCTACACTAAATCCCCTCTCTCGTGGTGCAATTGTTGCCAATTCCTCCCACTAAAATACTACCAAGTGCTGACCTCTGATGAACTTGCCCCCCCCCCCAATAGTGACCTCTCAGTGCCTTTTTATAGGTGTTGGATGCTTTAGATTAGGATAATATGATGTGATTAGGGTAATATAATCAAGGGAGACAAAGCAAGGCGGTGGGCCCTAGGTGGTTGACCCTTGCTTTGTCTTGGGAAATATTATAAGGAAAACCTCTAGGTGGGCCTTTGTGACCATCACCTAGAGGGATGAGAATTTACAAATTTGGGATTTTTACAAGGTTTGGTTGAAACTGGAAAAAAATGATGACAACCTACGATTTACAAATTTACAAATTTGGGATTTTTACAAGGTTTGGTTGAAACTGGAAAAAATGATGACAACCTACGATTTACATTGAAGAGGGCGTCGTGGATGCGATGCCGGCGAATGGCGGACTAGCTGGTGCATCGGTGTAGCGCATTCGTCACTTTAGGGATCGGCCGGGGCATACCTTCGGCGCCTTTCCTTGTTTTGGTGTTGGTGTCGCGAGATTTGGTCGTCTTCCTTCTTTCGTCGATGTCGATGTCGTTTGGTTTCTTTTTTACTGTGAGTGTACGTATATGTGTGCGTGTGTATGTATGGGTGCGCGTGGATGCATGCGTATATATATGCATGTGTGCCATGTGAGTGCGTGTGTGTGTAGGTGCGAGAGTGTGTGCGTGTGAACGAGGGAGTGTTATATATATATATATATATATATATATATATATATATTTATTTATTTTCGATGGTTTACTGTTGCAGGAAACACGACGATGAGAGATGGGGAGAGACATGGAGAGAGGCGCTGTGTGTGTGGGGAAGGGAGGGTGTGTGTGTGTGGGGGGGGGGGGGGGGAAGGGAGTGTGTGTGTGTGTGTGTTGTGTGTGTGTTGAAGAGAGAGAGCGCAAGAGATGCGGCGCCTTCGGGCTGAGAGTGAGAGAGAGAGAGATGGCTGCCTGCGCACAGCGCGCGAGAGAGAGAGTGAGGGTGAGGTGAGGTGGGTAGGAAGGGAGAAGGTGAGAGGGTGGGTGTGTGTGTGGCGTGTGGATGTCATGTGGTTTCTTTTTCTTATGTTTCTTTTTTACTGTGAGTGTGTGTATATGCGTGCGTGTGTATGTATGGGTGCGTGTGGATGTGTGCGTATATATATACATGTGTGCCATGTGAGTGTGTGTGTGTAGGCGGGAGAGTGTGTGCGTGTTAACGAGGGAGTGTTATATATATAGATATTTATATTATTATTTTCTTGATGGTTTACTGCTGCAGGGAACGCGAGGATGAGAGATGGAGGGAGGCACTGTGTGTGTGTGTGTGTGTAAGGGAGGGTGTGTGTGTGTGTGTGTGTGTTGAAGAGAGAGAGCGCAAGAGATGCGGCCCCTTCGGGCTGAGAGCGAGAGAGAGAGAGAGATTTGGCTACCTGCGTACAGCGAGAGAGAGAGAGAGAGTGAGGGTGAGGTGAGGTGGGTAGGGAGGGAGAAGGTGAGAGGATGTGTGTGTGTGTGTGTATGCGCGGCATGTTCGGGCTGGGTCTGGGAGCGAGAGAGAGGACGTGGTTTGGGTGGCCCGTATCCGACAGAGGGCGAGAAGGGGGGGGTATAGTCAACGGGAAAAAGGGGGGGGTTGGAGTTAGAGAGAGAGAGAGAGAGAGAGAGAGAGAGAGAGAGAGAGAGAGAGAGAGAGAGAGAGAGAGAGAGAGAGAGAGAGAGAGAGAGAGAGAGAGTATTGTCCTTATGGCGGGTTCCCACCATGGGGGGTAAGAGAGTGAGAGAGTGTGTGAGTGGAGGGGGAGGGTGATCAGATGTGGATAAGAGGTTATTGAGGAGGGGAGTGAACTGAGAGAGAGAGAGAATATAAGATTCCTCTTATGCCTGCGGGGCCGCTCACTCAAAGGGAGAGAGAGAGAGCTAATGGGAGAGGAAGATGGGGGGGGGGGGTATAGGCCAGTGGTCCGCCAAAGCTGGGAAGAAAACAGAGGGGTATAGGGAGGAGAGTGAGGCCGAAGGGGTGTGGACAAGAGGGGAGATGGAGGGGTATAGTATGGCAGCCCGCTAGGGCTGGGATATGGACGAGCAGAGAGAGAGAGAGAGAGAGAGAGAGAGAGAGAGAGAGAGAGAGAGAGAGAGAGAGAGAGAGAGAGGGAGAGAGCGAGAGAGAGAGAGAGAGAGAGAGAGAGAGAGAGAGAGAGAGAGAGAGAGAGAGAGAGAGAGAGAGAGAGAGAATATACAAAATGCGTGGCAGCCTGCCAGAGGGGTGTGACAGTGGTATCCCGTCTTATGCGCCCACTGGGCCAGGTGATGCAGCGGCAGAGTAAGTGTGAGAGAGAGAGAGTTGGCAGAGGTGAGCTGTAGGAGAGAGAGAGGCTCTGTCTTCTGGTGATAATGGAGAGGTGTGCCCAAATTGGTGGCGCCCCGCTAGTGGTTAAGCCTAGAGGGGTGGTGAATGGTTAAAGAACTTCTTTTTTTTGTTTTTCTTTGGTAATATGCTCTCCCCTTCTTGGGGTATGGTTCTCGCGGTTGCAGTTTCGAAAACCGGCCGTCAATAGCTTTGGGTGTGAGGTAAACAATGATGGCGCGCTGGGACATAAAGTGGGTGCACAATAAATGCTCACGATCTACCCAGCTTGTGCATTAGACTTTCCCACTACTGCATCTTGAGAGGAGGCTATAAAAAAAAAGAGGGTTCTAGCCTTGTTGCTATGGACATCTTGCGCATCAATATTGCATGCTCTTTTCGATTTTGACCTCTCTACATGCCATACATTAGTCCAATGTTGTAGCTTGGCTGGATCCGCATCTGTTGGTGCATCAGCCCCAGTCTCTCAAACATTGTGTCATATTGCCCACAATACTATCCATTAGCCTACGTATAGCCTTTGCATTGTAAGTTTAAAAGTGTATCCGAATTGCTTCAAATTATGACATCAAAGAAATGCTCTCTGTGCATCTCACTCTTCAACGTAGAGGTGATCTCCTCCGTGGCCAAGGCACATATATATATATATATATATATATCTATATAGATGTGACCATGAGGGTTCCGATCTTTTTTTTTTATCTCCTTCGTTTCCACAAGATCCATCTATGCTACAATGATAACATATTTCATAATTTTTAAAGACAACATAACTTGAAATTTTATAGCAAATATAAACTTCATTCATTGAACCTAACGACAACACTAGCTTAAAGAGTAGGGCATCATTCAATGGGAGTAGCAACACATCTAGCCCAGTAGTAGAGTTGATGCCGAGACCACCATTGAAATAGCCTAAAAAAGCAGGGCATCATTCAATGCAACTAATGACACCTCCAACCCAATAGTAGAGCTAATACCGATAGGAACATCGAACCAAGACTAAATAATAGGGCATCATTCAATGAAACTGACAACACCTCCAACCCAATGATAGAGCTGATGCCAAAAGCAACACCAAACTAGCTTAAAAAGCAGGGCATCATTCAATAAGACTAATGACATCTCCAGGCCAATAGTAGAGTTGATGTCAAAAGCAACATTGAACTATCCTAAAAGCTAGGGCACCATTCGATGAAACTAACGATGCCTCCAACCCAGTAGTAGAGTTGATGCCGAAAGCAACACCGAACTAGCCTAAAAGCACATATATTACACAAAAAACATAGAAAGAAGCCTATTAGCTTGCACAACAACACTCCCAATGAAATAATAGAATTGATGCCAACGACAAGACTAATAGAACTACCTATAAATCGAATGTAACCAACCATATTCAACAATGAAACTTCCAGTCCAAAATAGAACTGATGCCAAAGGGAACACGGTCGGAACGTGTAAAATAGTGCCTGTTGGTCTAGTGTTTCACAACGACTCCCCCAATCCAAAATAGAACCGATGCCGACATGTAAAGCAAGATCAGCATACTTTTAAATCTACAAAACACGTTTATAAAAAAAAGTATACCAACTTCAATACAAAGAAAATAAAGAACTTATAAAATTAAGCTAAGATTTATACCCAAAAAAAATTCTTTGTCTTGGAGGGCTTTCAAAATTTTTGTCTTGCTTGTGAGGATACGTGAGAAGCTCAGAGGTAGAGGGCAAGGTAGTTGTGAAGTAAATGGGGGCCCCTAGGGACCCTATATATAGATACCTCAGGGGCTCGCTGAGCGCGAAGCCTGTTGAGCTGGTTATGTTGTCCGACGGGGCTCACCCGGCTATGAAGTTGTACCGGTAGGCAAATCTCACCGGACCTCCATGTCCCTAATGGATATTTTTCTAGGCCTAAGGCATGGAGCAGATCCAAACAAGAAAAACCAAGCAAAGACTAAAGATGCTCAAACTCCCAAACCCAAGCCCACCAACAAGGAACTATGGTTGGAGATGTGCTACTAAATCCACTGCCAGGGAATGTGCATGCAGCCGCCATATCAGATCTCATCAATGATTATCCACAAACAAAGTGGTCACTGAGTCTTCATTCAACAAGAGAGAGAGAGAGAGAGAGAGAGAGAGAGAGAGAGAGAGAGAGAGAAACGAATATATGTTATATTTCCAAAAAGAGACAAAGGCAAGAAGCACGAGATATTTTGTAAAATTATCGTGCATTTATGAATATTGAAGATATTAATTTTACAACAACTCAACAAAACGTATCTCTTGTCTTCAAGAAATTTATGTCGAGGCAGCTACGTAGGCTCCAAACTTTGCACTAGTAGGTGCCGATAGCTCAAACACCCCAAGGCTTACAGTCTATAGGGCAACATGTTTGTTTGTCTTACACCCTTTAGGGTAGCGCACTCGTCATATTTGATAGCAACGGACATTTTCTCTCTCTCTCTATCAAACATGGCCCATAAGACCCCTCTCTCTCTCTCTATCTGCCTTTCTCTCAACATAAGAAGACAACCTTCTTCTTGGTCTTTCTCTCACTTCTTGCTAGTTTTGAACTCAAGACCTCCTTATCTTTTCAAAAGAGAATCAATCTCTTTCTCTCTTAGAGGTGGTCTAAGGCATTCTCTCTCTCTCTCTCTCTCTCTCTCTCTCTCTCTCTCTCTCTCTCTCTCTCTCCTTCTCCTTGGTTTGCTACAATGAGCTCATAGCAAGGCTCTCCATCTCTCTCTTGGATGGGTTTGAACAAGAGAAACTCTCCCTCTCTCTACCTCCCTCTAGAACCTCTTAGAGCACTCTCCTATCTACCCCTACTTTGCCTATGGGAAGTCCATCTTAGAGGGTTTAAATAAATCAAAGGGAGAGTCTATTTTTCCAAGGCCCAAAAAAAACTCTCCTATCTACCCCTACTTTGCCTATGGGAAGCCCATCTTAGAGGGTTTAAATAAATCAAAGGGAGAGTCTATTTTTCCAAGGCCCAAAAAAAACTCTTTTTTCCTCCTTTCGACCAACTCACAGAGACCTCTCCCTCGTCTTCTTTTTCTCTCTCTCTCTCTACTCCTTCCTCAGTTTTGTTCAACCCCAAATATAGCTCTCTCTTGCTCCAAACAACATCCTCCTCATCCCAGCCACCATCTCGTTGCAGGGCCTACACCCCCCTTGCATGGCCTGCCCCACTACATCCCTGATTCTCCATAGTTTCTCGCTCGTCAAACTAATGCCCTCTCTTGCATCGAAGGTTTCAACCTGCTCGGCATCACCTCGTTTCCTCAACATCCTTGCTCTCGGACCAAAACAGTGCCCTCCACATGGCGTGCAAACCCTCCCTATAGCCCGCTCTTGGCTCTCCTCCTCTTGCTTGCACCCTCCCCTTCTGCTCGGATTTGATTGCAAATGGCGATGCCTCCCCATACCAATCGACACTCTCCTGATTCTTTCAATTTTGCCACCCCCTTTTCAAATTTGGACATACCCCATGATAATGATAGTTATGACTATATATATAAAGAAATCCCAAGAGCCTATTCACACTGATTTTTTGACTCTCGGCTCATCTCAGAACCGCCCTCCTCATGGCGTCTTCTTTCCTTGAAAGGGTGGTGGCCCTATAGGGTTTCTCCACTATATTCTTAAGAAAAGCATAACCTTATGTCTTTAATTAAAAAAAACTTTCACCTTGTTCATATGGAGCACTTTTAGAGGGGTTTCCATCTTGGATCTTTTCTCCACATTGGCGCTCTCTCTCCTTGCTCTCTTTGAATGAGAGATTCTCTCTATCTCTAAATCCTTAGACCATCCTTTCAAGCTCAGGTCCATCGAGAACCATAGAACACCTTGATAGGGTATCAAGAGTTGATCTTTTCTCTAGCCAAGGACTTCATTGCAACATTCCAAGCACATCATCCCCTGTATAAACAACTCCTCATGGGGCAAATCAAGTGAGAGTATCGTCAATGTAGAAATAAAATAGCAAACACTGGCAAACATTTGATGTGCAAAATGATCATGTATTAGCATTCCTCAAGGCTAAAAAAAAACTCCAATAGTGACATCTTGCGGGAAAAACTAGCCCGTTGGTGTGAACCCAAAACTAAGGTGAAGACCGGTGCCTTATCCATTGGGCTTCTCTTTTTTCTTCCATTTATATTTTACTCTTTTCCTATACTTTCTCTCTTCCCTTTATCTTTCCATAGCCCCCTTAGATGGGAAATAAACTCACTCGCCAGCTACATGTGGTACCCAATGTGGAGTAGGTAAATTGGTAACTCCAAAAGAAGGTGGAACAAGTGCCATCGGGCCACTTTCCGTAGAATTCAAACAAGCCTCTTTTTGGAACAAGTGCCATTGGGCCACTTTCCGTAGAATTCAAACAAGCCTCTTTTCGGCATCGCTCAGCTTCCAAGGTTACCCTCCATGTGACTTCTAGGGTGGTAGCTTCAAAGGCCTCCCCCACGACCTTAGCTTGTGTGTATGCATCCTCAAGTATCTTTGGATCCGACAACCTCACATGGAGTTGAATATCCCACAAAATACCCTTAAGAAAACATTCCAATACAACCCTTTCATCAAAACAATGGGGTCACAATGTTTCCTCTTCAAAGCTTGAAAATGATTAACATACTTAGAAATTGATCCACCCTCCCCTTGGAAGAAGTCTAACAGGTTCCCAAAGGCTAAATTAGAAGGTAAAATAGAAGAAATCCTAGCAACAAAAGCTCAGCTCAATCCATCCCAAGTTTGCATCAAATGTGGAGAATGCCGCTACATACTATGATACCATTGCATAGCTACATCATTAAAAAAGGTAGGAAAGAATTGAACGAGGCCTTAAGGCTTTTCATAACCCTCAAACCAACAAGCTTGCACAAATTGCAATAAATGCGAATCAGTTGCATCACCTCCAACTCGATCATAGGGTGTCAACTGGACAATCCATTGATCAATAGGTCCCTCCCTAGCTTGGGGATCAATAGGAGGGGTAACTACATGAACATCAATAACCATGGGATCTTCCACTAGAGGATCAAGCTTCTCTTTCTTAAGAACATTTTTGATGGTAACCATATCATCAACAGAAACATCAAGAGAACTAAAACTAGAAGTATGAAGAACATTGTCAATAAGAACACCATCTTCATAGAAATGAGTGTCAACCAATGGCTTAACTTTTGCTACAAACGCCACCCTTTCTAAAGGTTGCATCACATCATCAATTATATGGTCAAAAGAAGCGGTAAACCCCACTCCAGACTGCACCTCCTAAACAAGGGTGGGAGGGTGGGAAAGAAAAAATGGTAGGTCAACATTCTCCTCCTCAAGAAGATATTGGTTAAAAGTGGCATCATCAACTAAATTGGCTAAAAAGCCATCCCAAATAATCTCATCAAGAGTCTCACTCTCTCTCATCACTTCGCTCCAAGAAATAACCTCAAGGAAAATGCCCTCATCTTCAGCAACTTCATCACTTAAATGGGCTAAAAACCCATCCCAAACTCTATAAAAACCTAAAGGCTCACCAACATCACCATCAACGCTCTAGGTCTTGGTAGCTACAGATGTTAAAATAACCCTTTTCTTGGACTCCCTCCTCTTGGATATGCAAGCACCCCATATGGCCGTGAGGAAGGAAACCAACTTAAAAGTCAAATACAAGCAAAAAGGCAAAATTAGCTCAATCTCTGGGAATCGCAGGTACTTTGCCCAAGCAAAGATGCTAGAAGCTAGGTCCGACCGGGCATGCCACTGATGGATATTTTTCTAGGCCTGGCCATGGAGCAGACCCAAACAATAAAACCAAGCAAAGACTAAAGATGCTCAAACGCCCAAACCCAAGCCCACCAACAAGGAACGATGGCTAGAGATGTGCTATTAAATCCACTGCCAAGGAATGTGAATGCAGCCGCCATATCAGTTCTCATCAATTATTATCCACAAACAAAGTGATCACTTCTTCATTCAATAAAAGAGAGAGAGAGAGAGAAAGGAATATATGTCTTATTTCAAAAGAGTGAGAAAGGCGAGTGTTAACCCTCGCGACTCACGGACACCCTATTGCCTACAACAGACACCGTATTATTTATTTGGTAGAGTCAGGTATCGGGCTTGTCGGTCCAATAGGAAAAGGATAGAGTGATCACCGATGAGAGGCGCACTCTAACTGGAACATTCAAGGGTTAGTTGGCTAAGCATGGGCGCCCAAGTGTGAATGGGGCGAGCTCATACAAAAGTCAACTAAACCTAAAATTCATTCATTTTCTCATTTGTGAAATTGAAGAGTGCTCTTGCTCCATCTCCATCTCCATCTTCTTCTTCTTCACCTCCTTGTGTGTGTGTGTGTATGTGTGTGTGTGTGTGTGTGTGTGTGTGTGTGTGTGTGTGTGTGTGTGTGTGTGTGATCGAGCATTGAGACGACGGCACGGGGGCGACGAAGTGGTTGAGCGTGGCACGACGGCAGCTCCTTCTTCTTTGCGGCGAGGAATCATCCACGAAGGCGAGCGTAGAGCGATGAGTGACACACCCTTGCTCTCTTGAGCTTGATAGATTAGTCTGGTTGTGTGCTTGGAGCCATTTGTGGCTCGCACACAGTGTATTGGCAAGTTCCTTGCATTGACACGTGCGATAGACACGCACATTTTTGGCGCCGCTACCGAAAAATGCCGTACATTAAGCTCGAGCAGCACTCTGTGCTTCTTTGTGGTGTAATTTCAATTGTAGGAAAGGTAGAGAAGGAAGGTGTGTGTGTTGAGAAGGAGTTTGTTTTGGTACTGTGTTTTTCTTTGTTAATAAGGTTTTGAAAGGTACTGTGTTTTCTCTGTGATAAGGTGTTAGTATTAAGGTTGTAGGTCCATAATGTTAGTTCTGTGTAAAGTAGGTTAAGTAGTTCTGTTAGACAGTGAGTTAGTGTAGTAGTGTGTAAGAGTAGTTGTATTAGTTGTAAGTAGGTAGATTAGGTGTGTGTGTGCTCGTGTGCACAGCAAGGTGTCGTGCTGTGACACGTACGTAGTGGGAACGCATGCTACAAGATCTATCTTGTATTTTTTTAGATACATAATTATATTTCCTATAGTGTACATATGCATATTTAAGTATAATAATAATCCTTCTATCTCATCCTATTATTTTTCTCAAGGGTAACCTATCCTTACTTTACCATCAATAGCTCCGCCTCTTTAACTTGGGGCACAAAGCATTGATTCTTTATTTCTACTATTTCATTATCATCTCACACCCAAGCTAGATCCTATATCTAGGGTAAACTCCAATATATATATATTCTACGTATTTTTTATACTTTTCTTATATTTCTTTTTAAATAGCTACTAGGAGAGAATCAAATCCTAGTGGGACACTAGGTAGCATGATTTCAAAGGTACACTTATTTTAATGCATTATTGCAAGCATGATTACAAAACTTTGTCAAGGAGCAATGTCATGCTTTCATATGGCATGAGGTGTCCTTTGGAATTAAATGAAAGTCTAGGCTAAGGAGACCACATGAAGACTTTTGCTGCCATAAATGGACCCTATTTTGATGAATTTTTTACACAAGGTTCCAATCCGAATTGGAAAACGATTTTAAAATGAAAATCGTAGCTAATGAGCTGAAGTTTTTGCCCATATTTTTACTTTTTTATTTGGAGCCACGGTTGAGGAGATATGATCAAAATACTGGACCCCAGTCTGCCCACGTCATGCAGGGGCAGCTCATTTCCAACTTTTCCAATTCCTGTTCACACTGGCTCCTCTCTTCTTGTGTAAACCCTTGGGGGTTCCCTTCACCTATAAAACGGGACCTCTTCTTCCTTGGAAAAAACTCAAGCATTCAAGCCATTGATGAGAGGAATTCTTGAGGGAGTGAGTAGTAATGCCTAATTGTACTTAGCCCCATTAACATAAGCCCAAGGCTACACTTTCTCCTAGAGGAAGACTAGCCATTCTTGTACGCTATCCTTGGAATATCAACTCTAATCAAAGAAGGTGTTGTACTTGGCGTATCAATCAAAGTGGAGTGCTCCCCTCTTCTTCTCTCTCCATCAATAATGGTGCCGAAGGGTTTGTCAAGTACATCTCTTCCCGCAGTATCCTTATTGCCTACGGGCAAGAATAGGGCTTGGGAGGGAAACTTCTCATCTCTTCACTTCTCTCATATCTACATTTCTCACATACTATCCTAGATGAATAACCCACATGATGATCATTTCTATCGCTTTCACTCTGTACAATTTATTAGAATTAACGTATGGATTAGCCATAAAATATACTTTCAACAACGTATAGTGTTTCTCTTTGGCCCAGAAAGGCTCAATGAAATACTTCTATCACCGGATCCCATCATACTACCTCTCATAGACTATAACTTTTCTTTTGACGTAAGCGTAGTTATCTTGCTATGAACCAAGAGGATTTGTACACACAATTAATCCCAATCACTAGACAAAATATATATATTATGGTAAGCACAAAACTACAATTCCAAAGAACAATTCGTAGCCTATTTGGCCAGCCAAGATTGAATTCCATTAACTCATCTGTTAACCCTTTCATATTACCCATGATACGATATGACCATAGCCTTGATGTTTTCATCTTCGTATTGTTTTGACATTCTCTTTTGCGTTCTTTCTGTGTGTGTGTGAGTGCAAGAGAGAAAGAGTGAGTCTTCTTTGATTGCACTTCTTTCCAAACCCTATTCTTCATGGCATCTATGGTTTAACTCCTTCATATAGTTTTTGTTGAGTTCTCTCACAAACTCTCACAGCCATAAGCCCGGTGCTTTCCTGGCAAGACCGCAAATTTCTCGACATATTTTTGGTGAATTCGACGCGAATCTGCTAGGGTGAGAGTTTGTGGGTAACCATGGGTGATCATGTTGAGCAACAGGGTATGCATTTTGACCCAGCAACAATGCAAATGTTTCAAGCATTTGCAATGTTCATGTAACAACAACATGCTACTGAAAGAAGGGAGATTTCAGCAACGAAGGCCATACAAGCGGTCGTCAATAGAATGGATCAGTTCAATGGCAAAGATGTAACCAAGTACTTACGCGAGTATGTGAAGGAGATGGAGCTGCATCGCGTGTCAGAAGGTGAGATGATTCAAAGCTTTGAGCTAGTTGTTGCTCCAGAAATTAGGGAGCATGTTAGGGCAATTAAAGATGGGCATGGGAGAAATTGGAAAGAACTCAAAGTATCTTTAAAGGAGGAATATTTCATGGAGGACTCGGAGAGAGTGACCAAAAGGACATTCTTAGAGTGGGTAGTCAAGCCAAAGCAAGGACTATCAATAACAGAGCTACTTAGGGAATTTGAGCGGCGCTATGCACAACTCACTAGGATAGAAAGGGCCACACTAGATGCAGAGAAGACAGATCTTTTCTTACAAGCTGTAGGTAAAGAGTTTCAAGAAAATTTGGAGCTTCTTCTTGAAGATAAAGATGCTGAGCAAGGACTAAAGACCGACTGGAATGAGGTTGAAGGTGCTGTCTCACTGCTTGCCAAACGACAAAGAAGAAGAGACAAGATGGTAGTAAACACTACAAGTCCTTCCACCTCAACTTCTGACAAAATGGTAAAGCCTACTTTTATCGCTCCTAAGTTTGATGAGTCCATGCTAGATGAGCTTGTGAAGGGAATGCGTGACTTGAAGGTGAAGTTTGCAAAGCTTGAAGAAAAAGGCCAACCATTAGGGCCACTTCCTAGGCAAAGACAACAGCCCAAAGAAGGGTTTGTTAATAGATGTATTTGGTGTGATAGTACAGACCATGTAAGAAGGGATTGTGATGATTTTAGTGATGCTTTGTCAAAAGATGTTGTCTTTTTTAAGGATGGTAAAATCCACTTAAGAGAGACAGGTCTACCCTTGAGAACTAACTTTGGGAAGGGGGGAATGCAAACCTTAGTTGAAGATATGGCAACTAAGCATGCCACCTCTTCAGTTGAGGCAGCTACTTATGGAGTAAAAATTGAGCATTTTTGTGATGAAGAAGTGAGTGACCATCATGGTCAAATTTGGCCAAATGTCATGCAATTAGCTAAAAAGGGAAAGCTTACAAATGAGATTCTACATGAAGCAGGTGATTACATACGTCTCGAAACACGATGGAATGATCCAGTGGACTCATTGTCAGTGCATGCTTACATTACAAAATGCCAACAAAATGAGGCAATTGTAGAAGAGAAGCGCAGACGTGAGAATGCTGATGAAGGACCATCAAAAAGAGCTTCTAGAACTGGGGGAAGAAGTGACTCAATTCCTTCTCAAACACCCTCAACAAAAGGAGCATCTCCACCTGAAGTACTCATGGAGGAGTCTACAACATGAAAGAAGAAAGAGCCAACAAAAGGTAAGACAAAAGGCCCAACTTATAAACTACAATCTGATATTGAGGTTGCTACAGATTTAAAGAAAGTCTTGGAGGAAAGGATCTTGAATAGCAAGATTGAGTTCACTCTGGGAGAAGTTCTTGGCATTGCAAAGCGTGAATTCCACGAGGAGATCATTGACATCATCAAGAGGAAGAGGCAAACCCTTGCTGAAGTTTCTCGTCCACAGGTTGAAGTGGAAACCTCGAAGAAACAAGGGATGCAACTGCAAAATAAGGATAATGATGGAGCTATGGTAGGATGCTACCAATCTAGTGGGAGAGTGAAGCAAGTGCATTTCTCAAATGATGATGAAGAAGTTGAAGATATTCCTAGGAGTTACTATTCACGAAGTCATTGGGCAAGGGCTACTACAGAAACTTTGGTCAAGGTAGGTGATCTTGAAGAGCCATTTGTTGCCTTGATTGACCATGGTTCAGAAATAAACATAATGTCAAAGTGTCTCTACAACAAGTGCAAATGGCCAATGGACACAGATCATGGTTGGATGGTAAAAGTGGCAAACAATTCATCCGGTGAATTGTATGCAGCATGTCTAGGTGTGAAGGTGACAATAGGTGATGTAAAGATTGACCAAAACTTCTTTGTACAAGATACATCTTCATATCATCTCATCCTTGGACAGCCCTACATTGTGGGAGTTCGAATGGAAACAAAGGTAATGGATGATGGTTCAGCATATGCTAGGATACGTAGCAAAGATGGTAAACGAGCTGTCCAATTTCTCACAGTTTGTGTGAACCATGAAAGAAATCGTGAAAACCTTAGAGAACATCCTCTACCAAAGGTGAGCAAAGAGTTTCATGATCATAGAGAAATGATGGGTTTTGGCCAAGTACCATTGTAAAGCGAGATTGCAGTGGTACAGAAAGAAAAAGGGTCTCGCCTGATCCAAAAATAGGTGAAGCGTTTTCAACGAGCTCCTTGGTAACAAGGAATGGATCAGTATGTTTTACAAAACTTGAAGATTTGAAGAGATATGAGAGGCAATATGTGCATAATGTACAAATAGGCATAAAAAAGAGTGGGTTGCTAAAGCCTACTGAAAATGTTTTGGGTTTGTGTGAACAAGTTTCTTTTGTAGATACTATGGGTGAGCTTGATGCTATAATGAGTTCTAGTTTGCATCTTGAAAATGAAGTTGTGGAAGTTTGCTCTATGGAAATGTATCAAGTAATAGAAGCCTTTAAAGAAAGCCAAACAGTTGGCCCAGAAGTCCATGTTGAAACTAAATACAAGAGTGTAGCAAAGAAGGTGAAGCCAGTAGCTTCACCCTTACCACCCAACAACAAGGAAAAGATTGAACAGGCTTCTTTACAACCAAGTTTGCGGAATCCTAAAAAGATCGGGCATACCTTCACAAAGGAGTCCTTTCAAGAGTTGCAGATTGGTTGCGAGGAGTTTCTAACACAGGAGGAGACAAAGCTTCAAAGCATGGTAAGGCTTTTGCATTTGAGCCACATGAGATAGGATGTGTTGATCCTTATATTGTAGCTCCTATGGTAATTTTCACAATACCTCATGTGCCTTGGAATCTGCGGCCTATTCCTGTTCCAAAGGCTCATTTGCCAAAGTTAGTAGAGCTACTGAATGAAAAAATCAAATGGGAATCTTGGAGCCTTCTTGTGCTCCATACTCAAACAGGTGGTTCACAGTTCCAAAGAAGAATGGTTCTCTACGCTTCATCCAAGATATGCAACCAGTGAACAAGGTGACAATTAGAAATGTAGGAACAGGTCCAATTGTGGATGAATTTGCAGAGGCGTTTGCAGGGAGGGCAATCTACTCAATGGGGGATCTCTACTCAGGGTATGATCAATTTCAGCTTGCAATCGAAAGCAGAGACTTGACAACCATGAGGACACCTTTGGGTTTGGTAAGGATGTGTACCTTGCCACAGGGAGCAACCAACTCGGTTGCACATATGATGAATGGGATGGATAAGATCTTACGTGACTTTATTCCTCAAATCAAAATTCCTTTCATTGATGATTTGCCTATCAAAGGATGTGAAGAAAGTGACAAAGATGAAGCTTTGGATCTCAAGGGATGTCGCAGGTTTGTGGCAAATCACATAAATGATTGTGATAAAATTTTGTCTAGGTTGGAAGAAGTGAATCTTACATTGTCAGGGAAAAAGTCTATGTTTGGTGTCAAAGAAGTGCTCATTGTGGGGCACATGTGCGGGCCATATGGTAGGAAACCTTGTCGATCAAAGGTAGATGCCATCCAAAGAATGAAAGAAACATGCACTAGCATCACTGAGGTTAGAAGGTTTCTGGGAGCATGTGTCTTCTATGTTATTTGGATTCCACATTATGCACATGTAGCTGATCCTCTTTATCAGCTTCTTAGAAAGAATCAAAAGTTTAAATGGACAGAAGCACATATAAAATCCATGAAAAAGCTAAAGGAGTTACTCCAGTCAGCAACTACTTTGAGAAAGGTAGACTATGAGTGTCAAAGGCTAGTGATTGTGACAGTAGATACCAGTCCTACAGGGATTGGATGGGCAATAGGGCAAGATGACAAAGAAGGACACAGGTATGTGGTAAGATTTGGAGCAAAGGTACTAAGTGCTCGCCAAAGAAACTATCCACAGATAAAGAGAGAGTTATGGGGTATGGTTACAGCCTTGAAAAGTGGGAAAGAGTACCTAATTGGTGCATGTGTGGTTGTAGAAACAGATTGTCTACCACTTCTTGGGATGATTACAAGCTGCTCAACACCAGACATTGCTATGTTGCGGTGGATTGCCTACATTAAGTCCTTAAATCCCGAGTTTAAGCACATTGAAGGTAAAGACAGTACAGTGGCAGATATGCTATCAAGGGCAAGGTATGAAGATGAGTCACAAATGATTGATGAGGGAGATGATGTAGGCACAAAATTCTATTCTATCTCTCATGTCAAAGGTAACAATGTCTGCATGACTAATTCACTTGAATTGTTCTTGAAAGATCTTTATGAAGGTGATTGGCTTTCTATTGGAAGGTACTTGAGTACTCTAACAAAACAGGATGATTGGTCTGAACAAGAATTCAAGAGGATACGCAGGAAAGCATATGGGTACTTTTTAAGGGATGGTTACTTGTGGAAGCATCCTAAACAAAAGGGTGCTACACCACAACGGGTTATATGTAAAAAAGAGACTCAAGTAAAGCTCATGCAAGAGTTTCATGAGAGTCTATGGGTTGGACACAGGGGTGTGTGGGCAACCTTCTCCAAGTTGAAAGAAAAATACTGGTGGAAGGGTATGTATAAAGATGTATCTCAATTTGTAGAGTCATGTGTAACTTGTCAAATGTATTCAAATGTTCGACATCGTGATGGATTGCACCCTACATATCCACTAGCCATGCACTATAAATGGGTTGTGGATCTAGTCACGATGCCTTTAGGACTCTGGCAAATGAGATACTTGGTTCTTGCATGAGAGGACCTAACTAACCAGGTTGAAGGAAGAGCATTAAGAGCTAAGACCACAGAAGCTGTGTGCAAATTCCTTCTTGATGAGGTGATTTGCCGTTATGGTTGTGTGGGAAAAATCACTGCAGATCGAGGTGAACTGGATGCCGAAGAAGCAAGGGAGTTCTTTTCTAGATTAGGGATCAAGCTTTCTCTTACTACAGCTTACAACCCTGAAGGCAATGGAAAGAGTGAAAGAGGGCATCCTCCTATCATCAAAGCTTTGGCCAAGGCTTGCGAAGGAAGAGTTGGTGAGTGGCCAAAATTGTTACCATATGCTTTATGGGCTGATCGTACAACACATAGCTCAGTAACTGGCTACATGCCTGCGAAGCTAATGCATGGTCAAAAGCCAGTGATGCCGATTGAGGATACAATTCCCACATGGAATGTACTACCTTGGCAAGAGGGGTTTAGTAGGGAAGATCTCCTTGCACTGCGTATAAGGCAGCTAGAGAGAAGACCTGGAGACATTGAAGCTGCAAAAGAACAACTCAAAAATGCAAGGTTGATAAACAAGGACTATTTTGATAAGCGACATCGACTCAGGAGCAAAGCAATTGACAAAGGTGACTGGGTTTTAGTGTATGATAGTAGCCTTGATAACCAGCACACAGTCATGCGTAAGTTCTCAAAAAGATGGTTTGGACCGTATGTTGTAAAGCATGTGCATGAAAATGCTACTTACAGCTTGTCTGAACTAGATGGTACAGAAGTAAAGATTCCCATTGCAGGAAAAAGGATTAAAATGTTTAAGAGAAGAGGAGACAATGATCTAGAAGATATGGATGAGGAAGAAGAGAAAAACACAGGTGAAGATCAAAGTGAACATGAAGCTCAGGAATCATCCAGTGAAGAAGAAGACAAGGAAGATGTACAAGAGGTCTAATCTTACAAAGAGACAATGTGGCACATACCGAAGGATGTGCAAGTTTAGAGGGGGTGGATGTCGTGCTGTGACACGTACATAGTGGGAACGCATGCTACAAGATCTATCTTGTATTTTTTTAGATACATAATTATATTTCCTATAGTGTACATATGCATATTTAAGTATAATAATAAACCTTCTATCTCATCCTATTATTTTTCTCAAGGGTAACCTATCCTTACTTTACCATCAGAAAATACTATGGGAAAAGCATCAATAGCTCTGCCTCTTTAACTTGGGGCAAAAAGCATTGATTCTTTATTTCTACTATTTCATTATCATCTCACACCCTAGCTAGATCCTATATCTAGGGTAAACTCCAATATATATATATTCTACGTATTTTTTATACTTTTCTTATATTTCTTTTTAAATAGCTACTAGGAGAGAATCAAATCCTAGTGGGACACTAGGTGGCATGATTTCAAAGGTACACTTATTTTAATCCATTATTGCAAGCATGATTACAAAACTTTGTCAAGGAGCAATGTCATGCTTTCATATGGCATGAGGTGTCCTTTGGAATTAAATGAAAGTCTAGGCTAAGGAGACCACATGAAGACTTTTGCTGCCATAAATGGACCCTATTTTGATGAATTTTTTACACAAGGTTCCAATCCGAATTGGAAAACGATTTTAAAATGAAAATCGTAGCTAATGAGCTGAAGTTTTTGCCCATATTTTTACTTTTTTATTTGGAGCCACGGTTGAGGAGATATGACCATCAAAATACTGGACCCTAGTCTGCCCACATCATGCAGGGGCAGCTCATTTCCAACTTTTCCAATTCCTGTTCACACTGGCTCCTCTCTTCTTCCGTCCTCATCTGCGTGCAAATATTGACCTCGTTCGCCCTCCTGACGCCACTAGATGCCATCTGACGCGCCTGTTGACCTCATGTCGTCGGCCCGCGGATAGCTTCCTCGAGAAGTTTTACACGCTATAAACTCCTCATTATTGTAGAAAAACACAGTGGTACTGGTAATAGTGAAAATCGATGCACTATGTACACCCTGTCCTAACTGTACACATGTGGTCCCCACATAACCACCTGGCTAAGGAAAATGGGCAATCCTTTATTTGATTCACTATGCATGTATATGTACATATGCGCAATCCCTTGCTCCAAAAAACTCCTGACATAATTTGCCCATCCCCTAGCTTGCTAGATCATTCATGATCAGCAGCAGCAAAGAGAGATGTGAGACTCGCCGCATCACAGGTCTCCTTATCCCTCACCAACACTGCTTGATCCACAGACAGCTCATCTATCTCCACCATCATCAATCTAGCATGATACAATTTAAGACGCAACCCATTTACCCTTGACTTATGTAGAACACCATCCAGGTTAGCCAGCTGATATGTGCCATTTGGAAAACACTCCAGTACCTTGAAAGGGCCTTCCCACTTAATTTGAAACTTCTTTTGGAAGGTGTTGTCCAGCTTACTATTGTAGTGCAAAACCAAGTCATGTTTCTTGATACCCTTACTTTTAACCTTTTCATTTATCTTTGCCAAAGCCTTATCCTGCATCTGCCCATAATGTTCCAATGCCCTCATCCTATCCAGCTGGACCTCTTGTAACTGCAAGAGCCTCTCTTTGAATGCATCACCAGGCGACCCAAGCAACTTCTCTAACATCTTGACCGTAGGCAACTCTACCTCCACAGGCAATAGTGCTTCCTTTCCATACACGAAATGAAATGGAGTAAACCCTGTACCTGTCTTCACCGAAGTATGGTAAGCCCATAATGCACTAGGCAATTCCAAATCCCAATTCTTTCCTTGGTGCTCTGTCACTTTAGAAAGAATTTGTACCAACTCACCATTGAATCTTTCATTTAAGCCATTACACTGCGGGTAATAAGGAGTGGTATGCTGGTGCCTAATCTTCATCTTTGTGCATAAGCAGTTTAACTCTAAATCCTGGCCCCTTATCTGAAAGTAGCTCTAATGGCACCCCAAACTTGCAACATATTTCATCATACACAAATTTTGCCACATCCTTTGCAGTGATCTGTTTTACTGCTATAGCCTCTGCCCATCTAGAGAGATAGTCCACTGCCGTCAAGATATAGCTTTTGCCCCTGTTTGTGATAGGTAACGGGCCTATTGCATCAATCCCCCACTTTTCAAACACATCAAACGCCATAATGGTTTTTTGTAGCTCTGGCTCCAACACTCTCTTCCCAAATGCTTGACATCTATTGCAAGACCTACACCAATGGTGAACATCCTTGTGCAAACTAGGCCATACATATCCCTCTTGCAAAATCTTATGCAAGGTGATCTTTAGAGCAAAATGGCCACCACATGCGCCTTCATGATTCTCTTCCAACACTCTGTAAAGCTCCTCCCGCCAAGGTACACGTCTCAACACGAGATCAGCCCCTTTCATGTATAAGATATCACCAATCAATTTGTACCTGTATGCTCTACGCACAAAGCCATACTTCTTAGACTTCTGAATCTCCTTTGGAATGATTCCTGTTAGCAAAAACTCCTCTTCTTGAGCCAAACTTTCCCGGCCATGATAAAGAGGTAAAGTGGTCCTCAACACAAATAGCTCCCCAATCATGCTTTGAGCTGCTTCATGTGCCTCTCCATTTAGAGCATGTTCAATGTGTCTGATGATCCATGCTTCGAACTTTTTTAACAGGCCTTTAATTCTGAAGCACATTTCCTTCAATGAGGTGTTATTGCTCTTCCACACACCCAGCACTTGCTTCACCACTAACAAGGCATCACCTTTTATACTCAACCTTCGAACCCCATGCTTCAAACAAATGTGTCATCCGGCTTCCAGAGTAGCATATTCAGCCTCATTGTTACTATGAGCATCCAATTTGAACCCTCTCTTGCATACTAGCTTCCGCTCTGGATCATAAAGTGCTATACCCCCTGAAGCTGCATCGTCGCTCTTTCTGTATGAACCATCAAAGAACAACACATGTGCATTGCTGATCTGTGGCACTTCTTCAACTACCTTTCTCACCACCTCTTCCTTAACAATAAGGGGATTCTCCTTGTAGGTCAACAAATCAGCTAGGGTAGCCCTTGTACTATCTTCCACTAGAAAAGAGAACTCAAACTCTTGCAACTCAATTACCCATTTCTTCACCACATTTGACATGTTAGTACCATTAATTAACTGTGGCAAAAAGGCATAACTCGTCAAGAAAACAAAAGGCCGTGGTAGCAAGTAATGACGAAATCGTCGACAAGCAAATATTACACTGGCCATCACTAGCTCCACTTCCGATAACTTTCTCTCCGCTATCAACTTCACTCGGCTTGCACAATACACTGGCCTCATATAATGGCTGCCCTTCCCCTTTTGCAATAGCATGGCTCCAATGGCATCATCCCCTACTGATGGATTTACATAAAAAACTTTCTCCCAATCAGGAGCCTGCATGGCTGACAACCCCCCTAACACCTCTTTCACCTCTTGAAACACTTCTTCACTCTTGTCATCCCATTGCAATGGATCATGCTTTGCCACTTGCTGTAATGGATAAAGAAGATGCAAAGACAATGGAATAAACCGTGCCATGTACTTCACTTTGTGTATAAAGGTTGCCAATTGCTTCGTACTCATAGGTGATGGAAGAAGAATAATAGACTTAACCTTGTCTGGATCAGCCTCAATGCCATTTTCTGACACCATGTGGCCCAATAACTTCACCCTTGGCTGTGCTAGATGACATTTCTTTGGATTTAGTTGTCCTCCACATTCATCATATCGAGCCAATACCATCTACAGCTTCTCATGGTGATCAGCCCTACTACTATAGACACAGAAGTCATCCATAAAAGCTTTAACACAACTACCAATGAATGGTTCCAACACCCAATTTGCTCTCTCTTGATAGAAGGAAGGTCCATTTGACAACCCAAATGGAAATACTGTGTAGCAATAGCAGCCCCATGGCGTAATAAAATTTGTCTTTGTGCGGTCTCATAACCTGCCACTGAATCCAAGATCTGATCGATGAATGGAAGAGGATATGGGTTCTTCTTAGTGGCTGCATTTAAGGGTTTAAAATCCACACAAATTCTCCACTTCCCATCCTTCTTTGGACTGACTACAACTGGACTCACCCATTCTGTGGTCTCCACTGGAACTATGAACCCTACCTTCAATAACTTGTACACCTCTACCCGCAAGGCTTCCATTTGCTCTTGATCCATCCTTCTTAGCCTTTGCCGCACTGGCTTAGCACCTTCTTTCAGCTCTATATGCATCTCTTCACCCTTGAACCCTCTGATCTCTTCATATGAAGTAATGAACAAATCAGGAAAACTAGCCAGCATATGCAAAAATATATCCTTCTCCATAGCTGAGAGGTCTCCACTAATCATTTGCGTCATTAATTCCTGCTTCTTTGACAACTCAACCTTGGTTTGCATCAGCCCTTCAATCACTTCATAAGGCCCTTCACTTTCATCTTCAACCTCATTCGCAAATGCAACTAAACCAATCTCCTAGATTTCTTTGTCCATCAAAAGAAATGCAACATCAACATCCTCATCACTGCTAGTAGTGCTATCACTGTCCTCATCCGTCACCGTGGAAGAGTCTTCATCACTAGACTCATCCTCATCTTCATAAAGCTCCTCTAATCATTTCCTTGTGTCCATATTATAAAGCTTCTTGGTACCTGTCTTTCCATAGAGGCTAATCGTACCATGTCGCCAATCTTGAACAGCTCCCACTGCACGTAACCATGGTCTTCCCAGTATAATAGGATATGCTCCCAACCCTGCTGGCATCACATGAAAATCAACCACTGCCTTTGCATCATATGACTCCACTTCTAAGCTCTTTACAACACCTAAGCATTTTACTTTTTGATGGTTTGCCAATCTGATCCGAAAACCTGACACCCCAGCCACTGTGAGACTCATCTTCTCAACGCATGAGTGTGTTATGACGCATATTTGGGCTCCGCCATCCACATAACCTTGTCCCAAATTTTTCCTTTTATGCCACACATCTATTATTGGACAAATGTCTGGTAGCTCGTCCATTGCCAACACCTTCACTGAACCTCTCTCTGGCTCTTTCTCCATTGGGTTAACCATCCTCTTCCACTGTCGCTTTAGCTTAGGCACCATCTCTATAAGCTACCCAAAAGTAACATCTGCCTTCCTGCTCGTCAGATCCTCCTTCAAGTCATAGCTTAATTGCCCATCCCCTAGTGGAAAATCTGAAACATGAAACTTTCGACGAGCTCTCCTTTTCCTCTTGGCCTTGACATCCTCGCCTTCATGGCTCTTTCCTTTCTTCTTACTAGGACCTGGGGCACTTCTTCCTTCCTTATCCTCTGTGGTCCTCTTCCCAATAGGCATCACTAATGTATCCTCTAGCTTTGATGCCTTCTCCAAGGTGACTACACTTAGCACTTTTGTCTTTCCCTTTTCCTCCTGGGTCAGTCCACTGGTTCCTTCGTCTCCCTTAATTTCGATGCCATAATCATTTGACCTAGTTAACACCTGTCTTGGCAATGGATACATGTCTCCCCCCATCCTTGGTGGCTTATCACATTGCGGGCTGATGTGACCCAACTCTCCACAATTATAACATGTGGGCGTCTGCCTCCAAAATCTACCATTGCTTTGTCCAACACCATTCCTAGGCCTTTCTTCACCTCCTTGCTGATTTGCAAACCTCCCTCGACCTCGATTATTTCCCACTTGACCTAGCATGTTTAGGTTGAGATTCTTCATCAAATCTACCATTTGCCTCATGTCTTGCCTTAGCCCATCATCTTGCACTGCTGTAGTGACCATTGCTGGCATAACCTGAGTAGTAACTACTGGTTCATGATGAACCCCTGACATGTGCCCTTGTAAAGACTCTATAGGCTGAAATTCAGACCTCATTGGCAAAGACTCCACCCCTAACTGGCTCATTTTCCTCAGCTTCCACTCTTTGTTCCTTGCTACCTCTAGTGCATCCTCATATGTCCTAGGCTTCTTTAGCTCCACCCTCCAACGTATATTCTCCCAAAGACCAGCCAAGAACCTGTCCTTCTTCATCATGTCAGGCGGGGGTACCTGTGGTGCTAAAGCCTTGCACATTCGCTCCCATGCCAATGAAAACTTACGTATGTACGCATCTACTGGCTCACCTTCCTTTTGCACCAAAGCCTGTACTTCTTGCCACACTTTCTCAGGATCTTCTATCTTCACAAACTCCACTTCCAACCCATGTCGTAGATTGTCCCAACTCAACCTTACAGGTGGATCAGCCACACGCAACTCCTCTTCAAATGCTTTAGACCAAACTCGTGCATCACTCTTCAAACAAATTTGGAGAAGGCGTAACATTTGCGTAGGGTCATGAATCTGGTTGCTAATGTAGGCAACCTCCATCTTTTCCAAAAATTCTTCCACATCTTCATCACTTCTTCCATGAAACTCCGGATAAGAGAAAGCCATGGCTACCCAAATTATGATGCTTTGAGAACCCCTTCGAACACACGTGCAAGAACCCAAAACTTTTCACTACCCAATCCCCAGAAACTTCAATGGAGCTCAACTTTAGATAAGGACAAACACATGCACATCAAATGAGTTTTCATAGTTAATCATCGGAATGACAACAGGCAAAGGACATTCCAGGATCTCTCTCAATCTTCTTGGCCCAAACATAAAGACTATGCGCTGCTGGAAAAAGATCATCCTGGACACATGAACATTAATCTGAATTCTTTGAGTTAAATGAAAAGGAGTGAACTGAGGGCCATTTTGATCATCCATTAAAGCCAACCATGAAGCTCCCAAGAAGGCACACCTGACTCAACCTCTGATTTTGCCAAAATTTCAACAGCATAACAGCATAAATGGCTCAAAATACAAAAAAACTAGCCATCATAACTTGGGAAAATTTCGACAGAGTTTCCCCAGAAGTAGAGCAGTAGGAACCCAAAATATAGACTGTCTATGTATGCATAAACTGTCAACAATAGAACCCGAGCATCAAGTAGGACTCACTAGTACATAGCCTATGGCGGGGTCACAAAAAGGGTGCTCCAGCTACCTATATCACCGAAAGGATCTCCACATTTGAGAATCCCCCAGCTCAATAAAAACCTCACGCTATCGACCCTCACACGAAGGCTAATGCAAATCGCATATAGTCAAGTCTCAGAAATGACTATCTTCCAGACCAAGTATCAGAAATGGCTGGGAATGCCAAATACAACCAATATGGCTCCACAAATGCGTACAATGGCAGTTTCCACAAGTAACGTACAATCCAGCAGACAATGCGCTCAAATAGGCGCCAAGTGATGCAATCCCACAACAACTGCAAGTGACATCACTGCTAGGATATCAATGTACTCCAGCTACCTGTACCTGTGTGAATCACCTATACCTGTCCCTATAACCTGTAACCTGTAACCTGTAATCCCCAATCTCGAAACTCGAAGCTCGAAGCAAAAGGTACTCGAAGAAGATCCTCATTGGGGGCACCAAAAGAATGTGAGCGGGATGAAAACACACACAGCGCCTCTATAACGACTCGACACACACTCTTGGGAAGATACACACACACACACTATGGGGCACCACTCGGCTTAGACAACACACCTGGCCGAGACAGGGAACACACCTCTGGAGTGAGAGGAGAGAGACTATCCACTTGCCCACTCCACACAGATACACACACACACACACCCAAAAAACTCAGCTCAAAAGAGGAGAATATCTGATGTTTAGATACAATTGAGCTTGGGCCAACACCAATGGGGCAAATAGCTCACACAGTATGGGTAAAATAAGCCAGATACAATCACAAACTAGAGCAGAAACTTCACTCATAGGAGAAACTTACACAGAAAAATAGTAGGAAAAGAGTGAGGAATTTGGAAAAATGGACAGCGCCATCGCGTCCGGAACGGCCCAAAACCCCAGTCTACAATGTCAAAGTGCTCAAATCCGACCTCGGATGAGCAGTTTACGGCCAAAAAGGCTCCAAAAACCCCAAAAACACACCTGCGGCTGTTCCTCCTCTCTTCTCCACGTCTTTTCTGATCTTCTCTCTCTTTTTTCAGTTCCCACACTTAGCTTTATTACTTGGGCACCCTTGGACTTTTAGATGACCTCAAACGGACCCCGAACAGGCCAAAAACTGACCTCGCATTGCATAGTTGTCACCTTTTTGCATCATCCGCACACCTGACACTCAGCTTTTTTCCAATAATGCATCTCGCCACCACGTGAAGTGGCCCCAAAAATTGATCCTAATGATGACCTTTCTGCGTAACTCTCACAAGAAAACACCCACGTTGTGTCCGTCCACATCTGCGTGCAAATATTGACCTCGTTCGCCCTCCTGACACCACTAGATGCCATCTGACGCACCTGCTGACCTCATGTCGTCGGCCCGCGGATAGCTTCCTCGAGAAGTTTTACACGCTATAAACTCTTCATTATTGTAGAAAAACACAGTGGTACTGGTAATAGTGAAAATCGATGCACTATGTACACCCTGTCCTACCTGTACACATGTGGGCCCCACATAACCACCTGGCTAAGGAAAATGGGCAATCCTTTATTTGATGCACCATGCATGTATATGTACATATGCGCAATCCCTTGCTCCAAAAAACTCCTGACAGCGTAACACGCCTGATAGAGAGCCTAGAAGTAAGGCAATACAAATAGCCAAGCTCACACAAAAATTTAGTGGAGACGGGGATGTGCGAAAGCATATCAAAGTGTTTGAACAAATATGCGATTCTCTAGGAGAGCACAATGACTTACATAAGAGTAATGCTTTAAGCCTAACCTTAAGTGGGGAGGAATCCCAATCCCCGAGCAAGTACTTCCGAGCAGAGAAGAAACCGAGCGAGCATAAGTAATGAAAAAGATTAGATCAAGATCTCAATAGTCACTCTATAGAGTATAGTGTAGCAAAGTAACCATGTTGCATCTCAAATAGTTTAGAACAAAAGAGACATACTTTTTCTTTAATGTGTTCACACACACATTGATACATAGTCATATCCTTGCTTCGGAACCATCTTGCTGAGCATATTCCAAAACTCCAATTGTGCAAACTTATTCTCCATGGTAAATTCACATGTTGCAATTTTATAAGTTTGTGCACAAATAGATCAAGAGATGGTAACTCAAATGCCACATGTCCATCATAATGCATAGGTAGCTCTTGAACTTGAATGATATCCTTTGCTTGCTTGAGTGCCATGTGTAGGTTGCTTTGTGTGAAGGCATTGCATGTAGTATACCAGCTAATCTGGAGGGACCATCGGACTATTACTAGTGTGTCCTTCATTTGAATGCCTTGTGTGCTTTCAATAGCAATGGGAACCTTCTAGAATTGACATTGGCCATGATTGAGAAGCAAGATTTGTTCACCACTAGCAAGTTCAATAGCCTTTATCTTCACATGCTCTCACTTTAGAGTTAATGGATGCAAATTGAATGCATTATCTCATAACGTTGTATCACAAAAAATATAGAAAGTGTATAGATCCTATCATCAAACATAAGAACAATCTTGTGGCCACATTGTCGTCCATAAATGGTTATGTGTCTAGCCATGGTTGACTGCAGGATGAGTAATTTCAAACTCCAAGCAAGCCTTTTTGAGAAATCATTAAAAAGAAGCAAAATCCCACAAGGTACGTAGAACTTAAATTATAATAGAAACATTTAGCATCAGATTACATATTACAATCTATCTATCATTGTCTCTAAACGTCTAGAGCATTCCTTATGGAGAATTTAATCATCCACCCTTATATTAACTCCTTGATTATCCAAGGTTATGCTCCCTCCTCTGAATCACACCTTGTGGTCATCAATATTAAAGCCATGGTAGATGCTTGGACAAGTAAAAATGTGTGTGTGTGTGCGTGCGGGCAATGTTGTGGAGGGGGGAGGAGGGTTTCTCAATACATATTATTATGGCAAGTGCTTATAAGGAAGTTATAGAAGAAGTAGATTTGGTAGATCGTATTGGTAGGTTGGAGCCAATATGAACAATGTGTATTTGCAATCTTTGGTGCTAGATTGTACCTTATTGAAATTGGAGATAATTTTTTTTGAATGACTGACTCCATTTTGTCTAGCTCGCAAAAAAGATCTTTCAGCGTATAATCATGCCACTTGAGAAACAAGAGGAAAAGGAAAATATCCCTCACATCACATACTTGAAAATAATTGTTTTCATGAACTACGGACACTCTTAGAATTTGCATGGTGAGTTTCAAAAGAGGAGGCCCCAATCATGAGGACTCTGTGGACAAGGGCGAGAGAGGTGATGAACATCATAAGGTACTGTCAACATGAATGATAATCACCACTTGCATGCAACAGCTTGGCAATCACCTCTTATGCAATGCCTTCACAATCACCTCGGCCCCATTTTTCAACGAGAACAAAGATGAAGAGTTTGTGTGTGTGTGTGTGTGTGTGTGTGTGTGTGTGTGTGTGTGTGTGTGTGAGAGAGAGAGAGAGAGAGAGAGAGAGAGAGAGAGAGAGAGAGAGAATGAGGTTCGTCTTCCACAGTTGCGGGATCACAGCTGAGGAATCTTTTCTCAAACACCAGCCTTTCTGGTCGTGCATCAAAAATGACTTTGATGCGCCGATACACTTGTTCAACAATCCCTACCTCCACCTTCTTCTAGAGTTCCACAAAAGTAGGCCTCACTCCGCCACTGAGCAGCAAGCTCTACATGGAAGGGGTGTGCATGCTCTCAACCAATCTAGCCAATTACGCTCTCTCTCTCTCTCTCTCTCTCTCTCTCTCTCTCTCTCTCTCTCTCTCTCTCTCTCTCTCTCTCTCTCTGACTCAGTGCCGCCTCTATAAGTCACTCACAATGCTCGAAAAACCTAGGTTTAGTGTAACCCCACCTACAAATTTTATAGTTGAAGGTGAGAAAACCTCCAAATTTTGAAAAAAAAAAGTGTAAATTGGTATAAAAACCTTCAGATTTAGTGAGTTTACCTCTATTGTTTCTAACATGTAAGTTTAATAAGTTTTTGGAAAAAAGTTTTTTTTGAGCAGTGGTCACTCACTCTCAACGGCCGAGTTTAGTGAATTTTCAGTGTCGTGTCTCTTGTTCACTCGTAGGGCTTCTCTCTGTCACACACTCTCAGAGTCTCAGAAGCAAGTTAGGCTCTCTCTCTCTCTCTCTCTCTCTCTCTCTCTCTCTCTCTCTCTCTCTCTCTCTCTCTTTGAAAAAACTTTAGAAAGACATTTCAAAAACATCAGATACAAGCCCGTCCAAAAGACTCAAGAGTCCCTCAACGTCCATCTTATTGATGGCTTCAACCACAGTGGCAATGCTCGTAGCATGTGTCTTTTAAGAGTTCTATGATAGAAGTCAAAATTCTTGAGCCTTCTTCCTCTCATGGCTTACGCACTAATTAGACACCTCTTCACTTCCTAACAGCACCTGGAACATTGGTACGTTGATTGTGGTTCTACATATCCTCCTTGCATCTAAACCTCTGTGGTGGCTTCCAAACTCTCCTTGTTATGCGGGATCTCACACGGACAACGTGAGACTGAATGGCGCATGAAACGGAGTACTGCACTTTAGCGTAAAGCTTGGAAACTGCATACCCATCATAAACAAAAGCATCATGCACATCTCACAGAGCAGCTTGTTCAACAATGTTCCTTACAAGAAACCGCTTGACAGCCGTGTCCTTGGGCACACATCACCCACAAGTGGAGCACCTGGTGGTGTTGGTGTGGCCTCTTCCATGCTTGTTACGCCCACCGTTGCGACGCTTGACCATCATGACTACATATGCCGCAAGTGCTTCTACTTCCTCTTCGTCATGGAGATCTCTCTCCCTCTCTCTCTCTCTCTCTCTCTCTCTCTTTGTTTAGTGATATCTTTGGCTTATTCTGATTAAACACCAATTTCAAGTGTTGTGCAGCATAAGGGAACCCTATGTTGACATGATAAGAAACTTGCATTGTGAGAGAGCAGTTGACATGATAAGACATTACCCTATGTTGACATGATAAGAAATATAACTTGCATTATGCTGCACAACACTTGAAATTGATGTTTAATCAGAATAAGCCAAAGATATCACTAACAAAAAGAGAGAGAGAGAGAGAGAGAGAGAGAGAGAGAGAGAGAGAACAATCTACTCAACCGCCGATATAAAGTCCCTCATTATTAGCTCATCACCTATAGCGCAAGCTCGCAACCCTGTTAAAGAGACCTGGCAATTTAGATACAAGAGAGGACTATCGGAGCTACCGCCATGGCCCTTGCCCTGGTTGCCTCAATGGCCGTTGTTATAGCCGCCCTTGCCACCTTGACCGCCATGATGATCAATATAACCACTGCTGTCCTTGCCGCCATACGTACGTGGCACTTGTCCCCACCCACTGCCAAAGGTGCCGCAAAGCCAGGGGTTGATCTTCCTGCGATGGCAACAAAGCAGGCGCTCCCTTCTCTTCCTAGCCAGGAATGCGCTGAAAAACGTCCTCCTGAGATGAACTTACCGTGATTTCACTCACAAGGAATTCATACGGGTCTGCCATCGCTGGGTTATAGTTGTCTTCTTGGCATGCCTGAGTGTCTGGTGAGGCTGATGGGGGCTTTTCACAAGCCAAGCTCCCATACCCCTCTTCTCTCGTCCCCACCCCATGAAAACCCCCTCTTAGGGAGGGAGTGATAAAAGGCATTGGAAAAAGTAAGAAAAAAAAAAGTAAGATTATGTAAATATATAAGAAAGGTAAAATAGGCCACCTCATGCCTGCGGGGTAGCCCATCCCCACCTTGCCTCCTTTTTCTTCACTGTTGCCCCGCCGTGTGTCCCTTTTCCTCTCCTCCACTCAAAAGGTCAACCCCCTCTCTCTTTCCCTTGTCCTTTCTCCTTTCTCTCTCCCCTCAAGCTACCCCACCTCTCACCAATAATGCATTATAACTCACCAATAATGCATTATAACTCACCAATAATGCACCCTAACTCACATGCAACTTACCCTATCTTCCAAAATAGTATACCCCACCCCCTCTTTCTCTCTCCTATCATATCCCATGACCCAAATACCCCCCTCTCTCTCTCTAAAGGGCGCCATGTCTCTTGGCTTGTAGCTAAATAACCTCCCCCACACTCACACACACTCAGTTTCACTGAAAAAGGTGCCCACAGACCCATCCCCACCCGGTGGTTACCTGATTTTTCTTGTGTTCACACACATCTGCACACAGATTCACCTTTGAACACACTCCCCTCTCTCCCCTCTTGTAATTACTTTATTCTCCATGTCACCTCTCACTTTTGTTCATCAACCCATCTCTCTCTCTTAGTCTCTCTCTCATGAGACTGCTGTTCTGGCACATATACACACAGCCAGACAAGTGGGGCCCACAGTCACATGGCCTATGTAGATAATGATTTCTTCATTTCTAAATTCTAGAATTTCTCCCCCCTCCTCCCCTATATAAAGAGGGGTCACCATCACACTAAGGACACACAACATCACCAAAGAACACACTATGCACTGTGTGTGCCTAGTGCACACACACACACCCACACCATCACCATCACCGCAATCACCATGCTTGTCTTGAGCATGACCTCTACACCCTTGGCTATGGAAGATGAAGGGCAACTAAATGAAGGATGATGGCCATAATCCTCGTGCGAGTCTTCGCCATCAACTCCCACCTATCCGCCATGTGCTCTACCACTCTCTCCCTTCTCATTCCCCTACCCTATGCTCCCCATTTCATCGCCTAATTCTCTAAATAAAGCTTGAGGTTTTGTGAGTATGTTTTCTTGCAATGTTTTGCCCATGTGAGGTGTGCGGAATTGCCACCTAGTCTTGTGTTTTGGAGTGAGCTTGTGTATGCGTGAAGGGTGTGCGGATTCGCCATCCTTTTGTGGTGCCTAAGTACTAAGCCGCTATATCCCGTCCCTCACTCTCTCTCTCTCTCTCTCTCTCTCTCACTTGATCTCATTCCCTTTCCTCTTCATCATTACTCCCAAGCATCCATCTCTCTTGGATGAAAACTTTGTTATGGTGGTGTGTTGTTTGCGTCCTAGCCACTGAAGCTAGGTGGTGCCCCCTGTTTGCTTTACCATGACAGGCTCGAGGTGTGCCATTTGGTCCCCGGTGTTTTAGAGGCCGTCGGGGTTCGCTTTGCTCCCGTCATTTGGTGCCCCCACTGAGGATCTTTTCATGAAACCCTTCAGTTTACAAGACTGAAACCCTAAAACTATTGTGAATGGATGAATGGCTAGCAGGATTTGTTAATTGGACGACAGAAGAAGAAGAGCTCCAAGCACAACTAGACAAACTCCGCATCTCCATCAAAGCTCGAGTGCCAGGCGTAACGGTAATCGATTTGCAGTGGGAGAGTCAACCAACACGCCAAACCCAGTGGATATACATAGGTCAAGTGCCAAGAAGAAGAAGGAGAAGGTCGAAACCATGTCCGCAACCTACAACCAACCCACAACAACAAAATGGAAGGAGCTCTACACAATAGAGAATCAACACTATTCTACTTTGAGAATCGGGTAACTCAAGTCACCGAGGTAATTATCACAGTCAGTTTTCAAGTCGCACCTGATGCTGCAGTACAGATAACGGAAGCATTGGCTCACACTCTCACTAGAGAAACTAGGGATCTACTGAGTTTGTTTCAGGAAAGAACACCACCCTCTCCCACAAGCTTGGACAGTGACTAAGCACCTCTAAGCTTCACATGAATCAGTACAACCTACCTCAAGACAGATCACACATACCAACACGTGTACGCTCAATCAAGGTAATACTGGATTTGAAGGCTCACTACCAGCACGTCATTGACACCATGCCAGGTGGGGAGCGGTTTTTGGAGGTTCTAGCATCAGATCAACCATTTGTCTTACCTTTGGTACAAGGAAATGTACCGTTTGAAGTTTTAATCTATGTCCTAGTATAAGAGGGTATACACGCCTCCTTGTAAAGAAGAAAAAACTTTTGCAAGTTAAGCAGTGTGTCTTTCTAGCTCTCTCTCAGTAATCATGGCAAGTGTAGCATTTCCAACATTTAAAAGAAAGAAGGGGGAGGATTTGGTAACAGACTTCCTAGATGACTTTGAAGTAGCATGTGTAGTGAGCAACAAAGATACGGATGAATCCTGGGTTAGAATCTTTAAGCATCTCATGAAGCTAGAAGCTAGATCATGGTACAATGCACTTCCACAAGCAACCAAGGATGACTGGGAACCCTTAAAAACCGCTTTTAAGAGGCGCTTTGGGGGAGGTACCACTTCAGAAAAGTTGTGGGACAAGTTGAGAGACTTGAAGCAGGAGGGTCTTTTAGAATATGACACCTATGAGTCCAAATTTGTGGATTTGTGGGAACGGTGGGTTGAGTCACTGGCTAGGGGGGAAGTTGCACCCGATTTCCTAAAAAAAGATCGGTTCACGCATGGCTTATGGCCGCTTCTCAAGGAGAAGGTGAAAGGTAGATTCCCGGGTACGTACGAGTTAGCCGTTGAGATTGCTCGCCTTAAAGACAAGAAGCTGCGAATGAAAGCCAAAGAAACCAAGTCAATAGAATCAGGAACATTGCGTCGACCAGCAACTACGACAACCACCATTCCACCACCACCACCGGCTCTTGGAGTAAGAGATGACCAACAAGATATGTTGGCCCATATTACTGACCAATTGCAGAATTTGTCTGTCCACTTAATACAACAAGGGAGGAGTCAAGAAAGAGATCAAGACCCTGGAAGAGCACGACGACAAAACAGGGAGTATCATTGCTACAACTGCGGAGAAGACGGTCACGGTATGTACTACTGTCCCAAACCACGACAAAACTATAATAGAGGAGGTAGGAGGAACCAATTGTCACCCCCTAGAGAAAGAACACCCCCACCCCGAGCACCACCCCCACCAACACAAATTCTACGTCCACCCCAGAAACCACTACAAGCATCCATCCCACCTCTTCCACCATCCCCACCACCTGATCGCCCTGTAAACATCATAAGGCTAGAAGAGAAAGGAAAAGCCATAGTAGTGGATCACCCAGAGCAAAGGAGAGGGACAAGGGTAAGGAGAAGGTAACCTTTTTAGAACCACTTGAAGCCATGAATGTGAAAAGAGCTAGGAGGGAGAAAGCTACACAATCAGATGATGAGAGAAGCATGAGAGGAGAAACTAGCAAGAGGCCATCCAGGCCACGACGGAAATTGGGCATCACCGACTTCCAGCTAGGGGGAAGTTCTAAGCCCTATGATCTAACATTGGATGTGGCAGAGCAAGGACCGAAGATTACATTGCACCAAAAGTAAGGCGACAATGGTCTAAAATGGTAAGTACAAGACGCTCCAAAACAAAGGTAGCCGGAGCAATTTTGGGATGCAACATGGATGACATCCTTCCAATTGTCGACGTAAACATAAAAGGAAAGAGGGTAGGAAACACCTACATTGATGGAGGTGCACAAATTTGTGTAATGAGCGAAGCTATGATGCTTCGATTAGGGCTCGAGGTTGACAGGCCTTCTCCATGCAAGGCAAAGATGGCAAACAACGCAAAAGTTAAGTGTGTGGGTGTGGTAAGTGCCGTGAAAATCAAAGCTTTCAACACTGAGGTAGAGGTAGATGTTTTTGTGATGCCTACTAAGGGGGAGGGCTATCCACTAATTTTGGGAAGGCCATGGTTGATGGCCATGAAGGCAAAACAGGACTGGGGTACTGGCCTTCTACGCATGACCGGTAAGAAAGGGGAGACAATCTACTACGACATGAGGATTGGCAAGCAGAAGCAAATGAATCTGGAAACATCGACAGATGAAACCACTAGCGAATCTTCCAGTTCTGAGGAGGAGACCACATCCACCGATGAAAGTGACAGTTCCATTGATGTGATGGGTATCATTATGAAGGATCCACAAAGGGTAAGCACAACTGGTGATCCATCACCAAAAGGGCAACCCAATGAAGAGGAGAGCAAATCACCTGGCCTAGGAGGAAGTAGTTTGAAGGGTATGTTGTCTACGGAATTAATACTTGAGGAGAAAGATAGTTTTTTGCAAATGTTGATGGGATTTCCTAACCTGTTCATTGACAACTATGAAATAATCACAGGCATTACAGTGGTGGAACATCATATTAAGTTGAAGGAAGGGGTAAAACCAGTTGTGCAAAATCTACGACGACTGGGGGTCATACAAGAAAAGGAACTCTTGGTCGAGGTAAGGAAATTGCTGGAGGCGGGATTCATCTATCCTGTAGAAAACTCAGAATGGGTGTCACCCGTAGTGGTGACGCCTAAAAAGAATGGTAAGTGGAGGGTCTGTGTTGACTACAAACCACTAAATGCAGCTACAAAGAGAGACCACTTTCCTCTCCCTTTCTTGGATGAAATTCTGAATGAAGTAGCGGGTTTTGAATGCTATACCGTCTATGATGGTTATTCTGGATACTTTCAAATACGCATAGCCTTGGAAGATCAGCTAAAAACCACTTTTATCACACCATGGGGTTGTTTTGCATACAGGGTTATGCCATTTGGTCTCACAAATGCACCTGCCACATTCCAAAGATATGTCACATATGTTTTTCAACCGTTCTTTGGAACATCCATAAGAGTGTTCATTGATGATTTTTGTATATATAGCTCCCGTATTTCACATTTAGAAAAGGTAGCTGAAGGTTTGGCCAGGTTGCAGAGCCTAGGCGGGCAATTAAATGTGGATAAATGTCACATTGGGGAGAGTAAAGTCATTCTACTAGGCCATGAAATTTCAGCAAGAGGTATCAACGCCGACCCAAGTAAGGTGTCCGCACTCATAGCCCTACCTTCACCAACAACCGCATGTCAACTGGTCTCTTTTCTACAGAAGGTGAGGTACTTAAGTAGATTCATACATCTACTATCACAACTTGTTCTACCACTGCATCAACTCACTCAAAGATAAACTTTCACTTGGGATGAGGAAAGTGAACATCACTACAACAAGGTAAAGGAGGTCTTAGCCACTCTGCCAACTATCTCACCACCTAAGTGGGATGAAAAATTCTATGTCACCTCAAGTGTTGGTGATGACTCATTGGGGGCTGTGCTACTCCAAAAGGATACGACGACATCTTTCATGAGGCCAATCTACTTCTCTAGTCGAATGATGACAGCAGGAGAGAAAGGTTTCACCCATGTGGAACACTTAGTCCTAGCTCTTAGATTTGCAACTACAAAGTTTAGGTCATATTTGCTGCCTAAGCAATTTGTGATTCTAACCACGGATGAAATATTTCCATATGTTGTACAACACATGGATGTGTCTGCTAGAATTACTAAATGGCTAGTTCGTCTGCAAGAGTTTGACTACACGGTACAGGTAGAAAGAACGACAAGGGCAAGTTTGGGGAGACTCATGACCTACCAAGTCTTTGAAAAGAAGGAGAAGCAATCTAAGGAAGGAGAAGTCCGATTACCTCTAGTACCACCGATGGTAGAAGGAGCATACTCTCTCTACTTTGATGGAGCCTACAAGCGAGCGCCCGACAAAGCAGCTGCAGGCATAGTGGTCTTTGATGACAAAGGGACAAAGGTATTTTCGTTGGGCCAATTGTTAGATTCACATTCTAACAATGAAGCTGAGTATGCAGCACTAACCAAGGGTCTACAATGGTGCGTCTCGCAAGGTGTACAACGCCTTAATGTATTTGGGGATGCTCTACTTCTGGTAAGGCAAGTAAATGGAGCATGGACATGCAAGAATCCTAGTTTAAGGACTCACTTAAGTGGTGTAAAAACCTTGCTGGGTAAGTTTGAAGAAGTTCAAATACACCATATCCCAAGGGCTCAAAACCAAGAAGCAGATGCCCTAGCAAGTGAAAGACTACAGGAAGTGGTGGTTGGAGCAATAAAAGTAAAGCTCCCTCTATTTCAAGGCAGTGATGCCTTGCCTGACATCATGCATTTTTTGGAAACAGGGGAATGCCCATCAGATTTAACAAAGGGACAGAAGCAATGGCTGACGCGGAAGGCCACAAGGTATCGACTCATCAATGATGGTTTGTACTGTAAGGGTAAGGACCAAATACTCAGGAAGGTCCCTCTCTCTCACGAAATCACGGGAGTAATTGCTAGCTGTCACGACGGGGTTTGTGGTGGTCACTTTGCCCTATACATAACAAGTAGGAAAATTTTGCAGGCAAGCTTCATATGGCCTAGCCTCAACCGTGATGTACACCATTGGTGCAAAACGTGTAAGTTGTGTCAAAAGGCCGGCACTAGGTCACTTATGCCTAAACCAAAGACACCTATTCTCTCATATGGCCCATTTGAAAAATGGGGTATCGATGCCATTGGGCCATTACCTAGGGCCAACTCAGGAAAATTCTACATTATCATGGGGGTCGACTACATGACTAGATGGGCAGAGGCTACAACCACCACTAGAATCACAGCGGTAGAGGTAGCTAAATTTATCTACGAGCACATATGCTATAGGTTTGACACACCTTTAGAGATCATCTCTGATAGAGGGCCAGGTTTCAGAGCAGACTTGGTAGGAGAATTAATGCAGAAACTGGGCATTACAAGGAGGCACTCTTCACCATATTACCCTCAATGTAATGGCCTAGTTGAAAAGGTAAATGGAATGGTTTCTAAAATTATTACCAAGCAGGTAAACAATCATCCTGGAGACTGGGATAAGTATCTACTACCAGCTTTATGGGCCTACAGAACTTCATTTCGTACATCCTTGGGATTCACACCGTGTCATCTAGTATTTGGTAAGGAAGTAATCTTGCCCATTGAAGTGCAACTACAAAGTCTCAGAGTAATGGCAAGCCAGCTTAAACAGCCCAACATGCATTTGAGAGACCACATCATCAACTTGGAAAGACTGCAGCTGGACAGAGAAGAAACAATAAATTATTATGCAGCACAAGCAGAGCATAGACGGCTTAGCTTTAACGAGCATCTCCGGAAAAAAGAATTGAAGAAAGGAATGTTGGTGCTCCGCTACGACAATCGCTTCGACACGCGCAAGGATAAGAAATTCCTACTACGATGGGAAGGTCCTTTCATCGTCAGGAAAAAGTATGCCAATGGAAGCTACCAGCTTATGGAGGCTGATGGAAAACTTCATAAAACCAGGGTAAATGGTTGGCGACTTAAACCTTATTTTCTTTGATTTGACCACGCTCCACCAATTGACATTCCAGATGAGGGCAACTAAATGAAGGATGATGGCCATAATCCTCGTGCGAGTCTTCGCCATCAACTCCCACCTATCCGCCATGTGCTCTACCACTCTCTCCCTTCTCATTCCCCTACCCTATGCTCCCCATTTCATCGCCTAATTCTCTAAATAAAGCTTGAGGTTTTGTGAGTATGTTTTCTTGCAATGTTTTGCCCATGTGAGGTGTGCGGAATCGCCACCTAGTCTTGTGTTTTGGAGTGAGCTTGTGTATGTGTGAAGGGTGTGCGGATTCGCCATCCTTTTGTGGTGCCTAAGTACTAAGCCGCTATACCCCCTCCCTCTCTCTCTCTCTCTCTCTCTCTCTCTCTCTCTCTCTCTCACTTGATCTCATTCCCTTTCCTCTTCATCATTACTCCCAAGCATCCATCTCTCTTGGATGAAAACTTTGTTATGGTGGTCTGTTCTTTGCGTCCTAGCCGCTGAAGCTAGGTGGTGCCCCTTGTTTGCTTTACCATGATAGGCTCGAGGCGCGCCATTCGGTCCCCGGTGTTTTAGAGGCCGTCGGGGTTCGGGGTTCGCTTTGCTCCCGTCAAGGCCAACTCCAAGGGCCGCTGCAGGCCAAAAGCTGGCTCTCTCTCTTCTTCGGCATCCTCTTCAATATCGCTACTACTGCGTTCGCGAGGCTCACCACTCCCATCACCAAAAGCATGGCAAGAAGTACGGTGCAGAATACTTTGTGATGGATTCTCTCTCTCTCTCTCTCTCCAAAAAAAAAAACTCAACTCTCTCAAAGAGCGCGCGCGCCGAGAGAGAGAGAGAGAGAGAGAGACTCTCTCAGCATACGTGGGGCACTCACGAGAAGCCATGGCGAAGGGCCGCTCTGCAAGAAGCACAAGGGCAACCTACCCAAGAGGTCGACGAGCAGACGGTCATCATTGAAGTGCGCGAAGGGGAAGCCCAGGAATGTTTGGCCGTAGGGGCACTGTGATGTCTGGGTCCCACCATTACTCGCTATCCACAGAGCCCAACCATCTCTGCAATGTCCCCTGTTCGTGACCTCACCATTAGGTCCTTGCTCACGAAGAAAACTAAATTTCCGAGTGCTCTCCCTTGCAAGCAACACTTCTTTAAATACCCTCAACCCCACAGGTAGACTACTGCCTCCATCCTTTCCGTCCTCTCTCAGTAGCAGACATGGGATTCCGTGCGTGATTTGTGATTCATACGTGCACCCCTGTACTTTGGTTTGAGTGTGCGATGAGTGCAATTATGGCTCCTTCCAAGGGTGCTGCATCATCTGCGAAGGTGCCGGCATTTCTGATGCTTACTACTGCAAAGAGTGCACCCAACAGGACAAGGATAGAGATGGTTGCCCCAAAATTGTGAACCTTGGTAGTGCCAAAACTGATTTGTTCTATGAACATAAGAAGTATGGTTTCAAAAAAAGATAGGTCAGTGCACTCTCGCAACCTTTTGCTTTGTCGTGCCTTATGAGGTTGGGGGGTGCTGCATACATACAGCTGAAATGTGTCATGCTTATTGTGGGCTATGATGGCATGTTCTTGCATATATAAGAGTGCAAAGAATGACACTTTTTAATTTGTGAGGTTTCCACTCATTCAGATAGACAAACAAAGAGAGAGAGAGAGAGAGAGAGAGAGAGAGAGAGAGAGAGAGAGAGAGAGAGAGAGAGAGAGAGAGAGATCGTCAAGTGAGTGAGGGCAATGCAAGGTTGCAAAATAAAGGAGAGGAAACCAACAGAGATGCCGTCCAAATTGGATCCCTCGCAGATAGTGGAAGAAAGGACAACGACCTTGGCTTGACAATTCTGGATAGCGAGCTTGACAATAATGCACATGCCCTTCTAGTCCTTGGCAGTCTCCTTGGCGATGTCCTCTCCTACCTTCTTGGGCGACAGGCTCAGAGGCTTGATCTTGGGTGCCAATGAAGAGGCATCTCCAACTTCCGCTCCTGTTAAACAAACAAAAACCACCTCCTCATATTCTTTTTTCCCTTTCTTTATCAGCATTGCATCTTCATCGTGGGTGCAAAACATGCATCACTCAGCTTCATGTCTACCGTCTAGTGGAGTTTACAGGTGGCTCCCTCAATGGTGACTCTGAACTGGAGTTGGTAGAAGTAAGGGAGCAATTAGCGCCGCTGCCCTTGTGATCAAATCCCTCGAGGAGCCCGAGCGCGATAGGAAGAAGATGAATGCATTGCTACAGCTGTTGCTCCTCGCGGGTCTGAAATAGTAGCTAAAAGTGTTATAATCGTTGCTCAAGAACGAGTACTGTTGTGGTGGGCGACTGTTCTCTGGTGTGCACACATCCTTCTCTGAAGACAACTGGAGCTGCTAATGATTAGTGCTAAGGGCCTTTTTAATCCGCTCTAAGTTTCGTGCAACAATTATCTCCCTTCCTAATCTCGAAGAGGGTGAGCTCTGACAATCAGATTCCTAGCCATTTAATGCATAATTAATACCACAATGATGAAGCCGACTGACAGAAATAGCAGAGATGCCATCATTTGCATTTATGACATTGTTATACTGCAGGTTCTCCTCATGATTGGTGGCTAGTGGCTACTCTCATAATTGTATTGTCACAATTCCTCTTATTAATCTGACCATGCAAGCCGCTACAGCACTCGATTGCCTTTTTCTTCTTCTTCTTCTGCTTGCCTCAGTCCTAGCATTGGCGTTAGGGGTTTTCTCCATGCTAGTGTGCCACATGAGATCTTAGGTGGTTTCTGACCTGTAGATTCCTCTTCCTTCTCCTTATACATTTAAGAACATCAAGCACAATGGAAGCATTTCTCTCGATGATTTGATCGAGACTGCCCATTTGATGCGTCCATGCTCAATGGCAAAGGAGCTCGCTGGCATAGTAAAGGAAATTCTTGGCACTGCGTTTCTGTTGGTTGCTCTATGGATGGGAAGGATCCCAACGATTTGCAAATAGAGATTGACGATGGGGATGTTGAGATTCCACAGAATTAGCTTAATTAATCTTAGGTAGGTGCCTCTCTAGAATGTAGCGCTGCTAAAGTAAGTTTCACTTTGTGGTACTGCTGCTGGGTTTTTCTTGAAAATCATTTCTGGACAAATGTCAGCTTGTTATACTTCTAATGAGTGTATGCTCAGCGTGGAGAGAGAGAGAGAGAGAGAGAGAGAGAGAGAGAGAGAGAGAGAGAGAGAGAGAGAGAGAGCACCAATTCACATGCTTAAGACAATGTTCCCGGGAAAAATCGATTTCACAAACATCCATAGAGGAAAATTCTCAAACTAACGGCATTTTTTACAATTAAACTCTATTTTTATTTCTTCCATTATGAGATGCGTATGGAAATTGGACTAAAGCCTAATCATAGCCCTAGGTCATGTTAAAAATGAATGGAGTATTAAGACTATCACTAAGAGTCTAGGACTAATGAGAAATGAACCTACATTAATCTAAGGTCAAGGCCAATTACCTATGATTAGCACACATAAAACCTAATTTTATGATGAGTTAATTTTCACAAAGCAAAGTGTTGAAACTTTAGGATGCCTAGCTTTTGAACATGAAAAAACCTTATTTCTTGAATTTTCAAACCGGATTCTATCCTCTTTCCCTCCCTTCAATCGATTGTTTTGAGTTTTCAATTGGAGAGAGAGAGAGAGAGAGAGAGAGAGAGAGAGAGAGAGAGAGAGAAGATCCTACAAGGTAATTTGGTTGTGCTCACACGTTGGCTTGGTTTTCATGAGGACTAAAACTTAAGTGGGAGAATGTGCAAGGTGAAGTGAAAGAGAAGAAAGATAAGTCAAAGATCGAAGTAGACTTGGTCAGCTTTGGCCCTTGGAAGTGAAAAGACTTTTTCTTGGAGATTCTCCAAGCTTAACATTTTGTTGTAAAGATGTTTTGTATATGATGAAAATAGTCGGTGATAATGATTGTTTCTCTTTTTTTTTTTAAGAGAGAGAGAGAGAGAGAGAGAGAGAGAGAGAGAGAGAGAGAGAGAGAGAGAGAGATTGAAGCATCTTCTCTCACTTAATAGCGCTCTTCCTAGTGGACATACATGGTAGCTCTTGGTTTGGCAACCCTTTTCCTCATCCAACTAGCAAGATTTCCTTACCACCTTGACTTGAGCAGACACAAGCTCAAAAGAGATTGAAATTTGCCACAAACAAATTATGGCCTTCTAGACAGTTGCTAGATTTTTCCAAACAATGATCCAAAATGGAAAGGAGTCCCATCTTCCATCTTTATGAACTAAGATGTTCAATTGATCTATATTTAAGTTTCCAAAAAAACATATTTTTGCCAGCAATGGTGACACGTATAAGGACGACTAGATTTGTATGATCATGATTGGGGAGCAATGGTGCTGACATTTATTGATTGGATTTAGAGAAAACTATCTCTCTCTCTCTCTATCTATCTATCTACCTCTCTCTCTCTGTGTGATATCTCTTTTTAGAAAAGAAGTATATATATACGTGAGAAACTCACTTGGCAACTTTGCTCGGTTTTGAACTTGCTCAGATAAGTTCGCTCGATGTTTGGTAGAACTCTAAGTGGGAAGGCAGGGGATTGGTATAGAACCCTAAGGGTGGAATTAAAAAAAAATTACCCTACTCTTAGGAGACTGTTTTTGAAAGAATACATACAAGAGGGAGTGCTTTGGGGTATAGCCTCTCAGGTCCAGAAAGCCCAACGAGAGGAAGGAGAGTCGGTGAGAGACTTTATTAGTCGCTTAAAGCATTAGAATTCTCGTTGTAATCCAAATGAGCGCTTCAATAATAATCAATTGCTTGATAGATTCATTAGGGGATTAGGACATGAGGATATCTACAATGGCCTAGTCATTAGAGGTATCACCACTTGGGAAGCAGTCACCACCAATGCGATCCAATTGGAGGATAATTTAATGATTCAAGGAGAAAGAGTGTCTGTTGAGCCTAAATCTTTTAGTTTGCAAGCATCGAGACATCAACCAATGACCCTAAAGCCTATTGCTAAGGAGCCAAAGATATCTGAGATGACTTTAGCAGATCTCACCAAGGCTATTCAAGAGAGTCTTAGAGACAATCATGCTCTGCAAAACAATCATATGTATCCAAGAAGAGAGCAACAATGGTGCTCAATATGCTATGGTCCGCATAGTACCAATGAATGCCCTACTTTTAGAGTGAAATTCAATGGGAATTGCAATGCCTGTGGGAGGTATGGTCATCAAGCTAAGGATTGCATAGTATTTAAGAACATGACAGCCAATAGACCAACCTTAGCATGGACAAACACACCTCAAGTGCCTGCATTGATGCTGGCCCCACCTCTTGAACAAACGTCACACCACCCTTAAATGTTGTTCAAACAACACCCTTACCACCTCCAGTGCTAGGACCGCAACCACCACATCCGAGAATCACTTCTGTGAATCAAGTGGGTTGTGATTCATCTATTGCTTATTTGGAAGGCTATGATGAAGATATAGACCCTAATATTGCCTATGGGATGGATGTATGTGCTTGAAGAAAGTCCACAATACTACATGGAGGACTATTGGGGACAAGTCAAACCTATCTATCAAGTAGCTGCTCTTACTGCAAGAGGCCAGAATATCAATTACACTGCCAAGAGACCACCTCTTCAATGCTACGAGTGTGGAGGTCCACATTGTGTGGCCAAGTGTCCTATTAGGCTACAAAAGAATGCCACACTAATGCAAACCAATCAAGCGAGCATTTTTGCAATGCCAATACTCATGTGTAATCGATGTGGCATGGATCATTTGATTGCCCAATGTTCGAATAATCCAAATGCGCCGAAGATCACACCATTAAACTTGATTGAGGTTATCGAGGAGCCATCACAAAGTACACTTGTGGTACCAGTAAACATACTCACATGATCAATGCTCCAAAAACAAAATTATATTCTTGAAGAAAGAGACACAGCATCAATTGCCTGATCTCAAAAGAAGAAGAAAACACAAAGGAAGAGATCGCAAAAAGTAGAGAAGTTAGACCCCAGTTCAAAGACCAACATAGGAACTGGTGATGACCCCGTATATATGAACGACACTGAAGAGGATTCTGATTCAGGCGAAACCATGGAGACCAAAACGACCACTAAGAAAGAAACCAATAAGGAAGATGGTCATGAGCCATAATGGCTAGGATCCAAGAAAAAGATGAGATCTAGAGCCAGCACCTAGGCAGATCCAGATTATAGACACAATGTTCCCTACGCAACAACAACCTCAGAAAGTCCACAGACCCTTAGCCATACCTAGTGTCATCCAAGAAGTAAATTTTCGACGCTCATAGCGACGCCGGCTGGGCTAAAAAAATAACAGAGAGCGCCCAAAAACTCAGATCTCAGATCTGAGTTTTTCGGCACCCTCAAGCAAGAGCAGGTAACGCTCTCCCTCTCTCTCTCTCTCTCTCTCTCTTTCTTCTCCACACACACACACACACACACACACACACACACACACACACACACACACACACACACACACACACACACACACACACACACGAGGAGAGGAAGGAGAGCCAGGTATGCTCCTTCCCTCTCCTCACTCTCATGTTCCCTTCCCCTCTTTCTCTCTCCCTCTCTCTCTCTCTCTCTCTCACACACACACACACACATAGTGTTTTTGAGAGAGAGAGAGAGAGAGAGAGAGAGAAAGAGTACAAATATAAACAAAAACACACACACACATACATAAACAAAGAATGCACACACACATTGAGAGAGGAAAAGAGAGAGAGAGAGCATTCATAAACAAAAAACGCACACATTGAGAGAGGAAAAGAGAGAGAGAACATGCATAAACAAAAAACGCACACATTGAGAGAGGAAAAGAGAGAGAAAACATGCATAAACAAAAAAACGCACACACATTGAGAGAGAAAGAGAGAGAAACTAATTTAACGTCGTAGGAAACTAATTAAAATTAAAAGACCTAAAGATCTAGCCGACGAGGAGTTGAACTCAAGACCTATTATTCAAGAGGGAAATGGCATAACCAATCTATCATATTTGGCATGGGTGATAGAAAGGTTATACCATTTATCTCTTTTTATTGGCACACACATCCACACACGCGCACACACACAAGAAGAAGAGAGTTATAACGTCGTAGGAAACTATCCTAAAAGACGTTAAAGATTAGGTTAGATGTAGACTTACGTTAAATTAGATTTAGGTTTATTTAAGTTAAATTAGATTAGATTTAGGTTTATTTTTAGTTAGATTTACGTTTATTTACACTAGATTTAGATTTACGTTATATTAGATTAGATTTAGGTCTCCATAGACTGCGATGCCTGCATGAAGCGGGTGAAGAAAGCCCTCAATGGAATATAGGGTATTGCTGCCTTCACTCATGGTGGGCTCTGTCGATCCAAAAGTACTGATGAAATGTCTTCAAAAGATAGGGAAGAAGGTGGATCTTCAGGGCGGCAAGAGTCACTACATCCCCGACAATGACCATCTAGACAACCTCTAGTCATTCAACAGCAACTTCAAAGTTAGTAACAAGAGCAAGAACGGTCCAAAGGGCCAATTGCTGTCGTCAGATGTGGATAGAGATGAGGCAGCGTCACCGCCGAAAGTTAACTCTCACATCTTTAGTGATGAGAATGCCAACTCTTGCCGAGTTATGTGAAAAATAAGTTTTAAGGTTCTTATAATCCCTGTTAGTTTAGTTCTTTGTTTTTAATATAACATAATTTACGTTAGATTTAGATTTATGTTATATAAGATTAGACTTAGGTTTATTTAGGTTTACCCACACACACACACACACACACACACACACACACACACACACACACACACACACACACACACACACACACACACACAAGAAGAAGAGAGTTTTAACGTTGTAGGAAACTATCCCAAAAGACGTTAAAGATTAGGTTAGATGTAGACTTACGTTAAATTAGATTTAGGTTTATTTTTAGTTAGATTTACGTTTATTTAGATTTACGCTTATTTACGTTAGATCGAGTCCACGCAAGAATTACTTACGGTTTAGGGTTTAGAGTTAGACGAACAGTGAAAAGATCTACTGTGAAAAGATGTTAAGATGCTGTGAAGTGCTACAGCTAGAGAAGAGGCAAAGGGGTTTTGTCCACTACATGCAGTATCATGTAGACGTGGGTCTATAGATTTCTTGTACCCACAAATATAGGTATTGACCAATAAAGACGAGATTATAACCCGGTGGTTCTGATCTCCGTGCACCTCTAGACCGAGGTGTGCGGGGATTGGACATGACTAGAGAATGTGAGGTAGAGAGAGAGAGAGAGAGAGAGAGAGAGAGAGAGAGAGAGAGAGATAAGATGAAGAATGCCAATAGAATATTAAATTTGTTGTCCAGGTTATAAGATTTTTATCCTCATTATGAGTAGTGACGAGGATGTGGGACCGTCCAACCGAAACACCTATCTCTCAACGAGGGTCTTATGTCCTTGTAATCAATGCAAGTATGTTGTGCGATGGACAAGACGTGTTTCTTTGCAGCACGTTCGCGAATTTGGTGAGTTCGATCCATCTATTATAGATCGATTTGTTGCCAATTATAACTCGTCGGACTCTGATGCTGGCCAACAAGCAGCAATCTTGCAACCCAATAGACGTGTTCGCAAGCGCTTTGGTCAATCAGCATATGTGAGGCCACAAGATGTAGCCTCTGACAGCTCGAGGGATGATCATGCAGAGCACATTCCCAACGAGGCAATGTTTGAGCCCGAGATTGATGAAATGATCGAGACGATCATGGATTTAGAAAGGCTTATCTATGATGATATGAAAAGTGAAGCCGATACGCCATTGTATAATGGAGCACGTATGTCTAGATTGAAAGCACTCCTGGTTCTTCTCAACATGCAGGCAAAGTTTGGATGGAGTGACACTAGCGTCACAGCGCTTTTCAGGTGATCTATTACAATTAGTTTACTTTAATAAAACTCTAAATGTATAATGATCTGATAGATTTTCACACGACTGTATCGTATTTTTATGTTGTGTAGATTGCTTAAAGAGCACATACTACCAGCTGACAATGTGATGCCAGATTCCCGAGATGAAGCAAGAAAGATTTTGCGAAACTTGGGGATGGATTACAATTCTATCCATGCTTGTCCTAATGACTGCATTCTTTTCAGAGGGGAATACATAGACATGGAGAAGTGTTCGAAATGTGATTCCGAAAGATATCGAGTAGATCTCCACGGGACAAAAATTCCACAAAAGGTTTTGCGACATTTTCCTCTGCTTCCTCGCATCAAGCATTTCTTCGAATGTAAGTCCATGGCCGCCCTAGCATCATGGCATGAGGAGAATAAATCTTCGGATGGTGTGCTACGAATTCCTGCAGATTGCGCAGCCTGGAAACATATAGATGGAACATGGTCGGATTTTGCCAGGGAAGCTCGAAATTTGCGCTTAGGCCTGGCTATGGATGGCGTAAATCCATTTGGTCAAAGATCAACATCTTACAGTGTATGGCCCGTTGTCATCGTCAACTACAACATTCCCCCGTGGTTGACTACGAAGAAGGGGCACCTATGGCTAAGCTTGATTGTGCCAGGGCGATATAAAGTGGAGAATATGGATGTGTATCTTCGTCCACTATTGGAAGAGCTACAACAATTGTGGATTGGCATAGAGGTGGTGGATATGAGCCGACACACAGGACGACGGAATGCTTTGATCAGAGGCATTCTAATGTGGACCATGCATGACTATCCCGGGCTAAGAGAATGCTCAGGTGATCTATTGACACTCCTCACTCAGACACTGTAAATCTTGTTTTTTCCCATAGTTGATCTATTATCATGTGTATACATGCAGGGCTTCAAACAAGCGGATACAGAGCATGTGTCACATGTGGACCTAGACTGAATGCACGTAGGGCGCCCTCACTGAAGAAGCAAATCTACGAAGTTCATCAAGCGTATCTTCCAGAGAATCATGTGTTACGCGACGGCTTTTTGGGAAGAGAGCCACCAAGGATGTCTGCACAAGCATGGTTAGAGCAGAAGGAGATGTGCGATGACGGATTGCCTCCAGGGATGAAGAGACTATCTCTATGGTACGAGTTACCATACTGGCCCCGACTCATGATCAATCACTTGCTCGATCCAATGCACATATTCAAGAATGTGGGTAATCTACTATGGGACCATCTGACCGGCAAGAAAGATACTTTGGGAGCCAGAGTTGACCTTAGAAATGTGGATCGTATAGAGCAATATTGGCCGCAAACAGCATCTGATGGATCGATAAAACTGCCTAAAGCACCATGGATTTTCACAGGAGCCCAAGAACGCAAAGTAAAAGAGACCATTCGATCTTTGCGGACCCCCACTGGCATAATGCACTCGCTCCGAAGTAAAGCTTACCGGTTTGAAGTCACACGATTGGCATAAAATGTGTCAGGTACGTTCATAGTGGACTTTAATATCATTGCATAAAATGTGGACTTTAATATCATTGCTGCACATACTTTACAGTTTATTTTACCGGTTGCCATTGAGGGATGTTTGTCTCTCGACATCCGTAACACAATCTACAAACTTGCAAAGCTGGTGCAATGGATCTCACAAAAGGAGATCAACGTAGACTCCATACCATTTGCCAAACTAAATGCTGCGGAGCTTGTGTGCATGTTTGAGAAACATTTTCCTACTACCATGCTAACCATTCAGGTGCATCTTCTTGTTCACATAGTTGATGAGGTGGAAATAGCTGGCACAGTTCATTCCAGATGGATGTTCTTCTTAGAACGTTTCATGAAAACGCTTAAGGGATATGTGCGTCAAAAGGCACGTCCGGAGGGTAGCATGGCAGAAGGTTGGTTGGTATCAGAGTCCCTAGTGTACATTGGAGAGTGGCTAGACGGATTTGATAAAGCTCGGGACACGCTATGGCGAACCATAGATGATGAGCGCATATCTGGGATTGTCATGTGCAATCTCGGTGTTGAGAAGAAGATGACGGAAGATCTAGAGGCTAAAATCAACCGATTTTGCATGCTTCACAATCCAGTGATGCAAAAGTGGATTTCACAATATGAGGATGCAAAGCAAGAGCGACAAAGGGCACGAATCGAGTGGAGACGGGGAAGACGACCACCGATGCACTATCCGACGGTTCTGGAGAGCCTACCAACATTCATGAGCTTAAGATGGTTGCACAACCAATTGAAAAGCGCACAACAATGCGGTGACTAAGTGACTGAGGAAGAGTGGGAGTACTCTCGGGGTTGCGCGACCAATGTAAGTTTGCAATGTACGACTAGCTAGTGACTTTATTTCTAAACGTTTGAACGGCCACTCATAATCTTTGTTCGTTGTAGTATAAGTCATACATAGCAGCATGGTGTAAAGGTCGACATTTTAGGGTGGAACGGATCGACAAAAAGCGTTTTACTCAAGATTGTGGAATCATGGCAAAATTTGAACAGTCTAGTCGACGACGTTCCTCTGATGCAGATCCTATGGTGGCGGAACTCACTTACTTCGGCACGCTACAAGAGATTTTGAGGATCGATTACAGAGGATTTTTTGTCGACTTGTTCGACGTGCAATGGTTCAAGATAATCATGGAGGGTCGCAACGCTACTGTGCGTAGAGGAGAGTCTGGTTTTCTTGAGGTGGATTCTACTAAGAAATGGAATGACCTAAGAGACACTTTCGTACTACCCGAGCATTGTGAACAAGTAAGTATGTAAATAGTTAACATCCCCCTTTTACAAGTTATGTGCTTGAAATCTCTCATGTAAGTTATGTGGCTCTGGCAGGTAATATTTCATCCTACAAAGTCTACATCAAACTGGTGGTACGTCATAGAGGTAGCCCCTCGTAGTGCAAGGACGTATGAAGGCTACCATGTGCCAATCACAACGGCATCAATGGAGGAGATCAAAGAAGATGCTCAATCAGAAGCCGCTGCGGTGGTGCCAGACGAGCATCAAGATGCTACTACTCTATATGGGGTGCATGCAGAGGAGCTACAAAATGAAACAGAGGATATGTGTTTAAACGGAGAGCTCTATATAGATATAGGAAGTTATGCTGAGTTATGCGAGGATGAGAGAGAGATCTCTTAAAGCCACAAATATTGTATTTGAACAATTTTGCTCCGTGTTGTAAAAGCTCTGGCTCTCTAAGTACCTTCCATGGTGTATAACGCTCTTTTCTACTCGCGCTCACATCTTTTGATTGAAAATTCTGAGTTTTCGACTTGCCTCTTCTATCACTCAATTCATTGCGTCATTGTATTTATATGCGTCATTATGTCATTGTATTTAATGGTCTTTGCGTCATTGTCTACTCTATTCATTCAATATTAAGTTCAAATATTCGTGTGTTTAATGCAGGTATGGATGATGAGGAGTTTCTTTCTTCTTTGTCACCGCAGCAGAGACAGTGGTACGTGGAGCGTCATCGCTCTGGCGCATCATCGCGCGTTCCTACTCCATCCGCATCTCCCTCTCTTTCGGAGCATTCGGCGCGCTCCGAAGCTTCGGCGTCGACGAGACGAGCTTCACACTCGTCTAGACACCGGCGCTCTAGTGGTGGCGGTGGCGGTTGTTGTGGGGATTCCACCGCCGATGCCTCCACACCGCCTCGTGTTCGACGAGGCTCTTTACCCTCCCCTTCTTTGCCCGCCCCCACACCAGCCACAGCATTGCCATCTACGCCAGGTTTTGCGCGGCTGACTGTTCCTAGCAGCTACACACCTCTACCTACTCCGCCAGGAGCCACCCCACTCGACACTCCTCGCTTCGGGGCCCAGACGCAGGTGGAGACACCTAACGTCCGTACCCCCATCGACACGCCGCTAGAGACCCCTACCGAGACACCCAGGTTCACGCGTCACCGGCCAGAGGGCTTGCCTTACTCCGTCCACTTCAGCGGCGGCATCATCATGGATGATGACGGCAAGAAGGTGATCTTGCGCATGCGTGGTCTTTGCTCTCAGCTGTTTAAACACTACATACTAAATAAATGGAGTGAAGTACCAAGTGATTTAAAAAACAGAGTCATCAGCATACTTCATGATGAGTTTCCCGTTCCAACACGGGATCAGCGCTTCAATGAAGACCTGATGAAGATTCGAATGCGTGAATACTGCAAACACAAGCGTTCCGAAGTGCAAAAATCAATCAAGCATGGGTGGAACAGGCCAGATTGGCTGGCCAAAGAAGATTGGAAGAATGCGAAGAAAGCAGCGCGCGAGAATCCCGACAAGTGGAAGCAACAAAAGGATGCAGCCAGAGCGCGAGTAGAGGCAAGGAGCTCGCACCACTTGGGGAGCGATGGATGGGCATCATTTGAGGCCGATTTTGTAAGTGTTTTCGCATTGCTCTTTATGTTCGATAGTTTAGGGTTTATGAGTTTTTTAATGCTAACATAATGAAATCTTTGTATGTTTTGACAGTGGTCGATGACAGGACGTGATCCCACACCGTACGAGCGCGAGTACGCAGGCAGGAAGGGCTTAAACTCCCTGATGGACATTCTCAGTTCTCGCGGCGGCATGGTTAGTATTAGGGTTTACTCTTTTCTATTTTTTGTATTGTTTTATAAATGTCGTTATATGTTTATACTTACTGAAAGCTGTCTTATTGTCTTTTTTTGCAGAATCCGACAGATACGCCGCTTGGACGCGATGAGACGTCTGACTAGACGACGTCAGTTTAGCCGTAGCTAGATAGCATTAGTTTAGGGTTTCTCATAGCTTATGTATCATGAGACGGATTTTATACGTCTTTTTGAACCATGTATATTATTACATTTGTCACCGCAGTTCATTTTGCCAATCAATTCTTTATGCCTATGATGTTGTACAATTGTCATTATTACATTTGCCAATCAATTCATTTTGCCTATGATGTGTACAATTGTCAATTTTACGCTTGTCAATTTTGCAAACAATGCGTCTTGTGGGTGACTATTTTGGGTCTATTATCTACCCTTGCACTTTTTTAAAAAAGTGAATCAAGTACAATATGGTTGATGGGTGGCAGGGCATTCAATGCCCTATCACCAAAAAAAAATTCTCTCGGGCGTCGCTATAACCGTCGCTATTTATGGCTCTGTAGCGTCGCTATGAGCGTCGCTATAGACTTCTGTTTAAATGTCGCTATAGCCGTCGCTATATGCGTCGCTATATAGCGACGCTCATAGTGACGCATATAGCGACGGTTATAGCGACTCATATAGCGATGGTCTCGTAGCGACGGTTTTAGCGACGCCGGGGGTTATAAAAACCCAGTGTATTTCCGTCGCTAACAACGTCACAAGAGCACACAACCTCTTGTAGTGCTTGTAGGAAAGTAGCTTCATGCATAAGCCACTTGTTGGAAAAGTAGCTTCATGCATAAGCCACTTGTTGGAGAAGCTTTGAGAAGGAAGAAAGCATATCAAAATATGTAAAGTAACTTATCACGATAAGATAAAGACCTTCTAAAATTAAGCTTAAAAGGAGGCCTTCCCTTCTCATTAAACACTTCTTCTCTTCACTTCGCTACACTTCACTTCATTTCTCTATGCATTTTGATAGTGCAAGCTTGATAATGAGCCATGAAAAAGCCAATGCTAATCCTCCTTCAAACACACACCTACACATCCCTCTCTCTCAAGAGAAGCTATAGCCATAATCCAAATTACCATTACTCTCTTCACCTTCTCTCTCTTAACCTACAAGCTTTCCATAGCTTGAATTTTCTTAATCTCTTCTAGCCAAATTGGTGGTTTTCAAGCAAAGGGGAGCGGAAGAGATCCGTCCACGTCAATACACTTGCCGTTACTCTTTCAAAGCAAGGAGAAGACCCTACAATCTACACATTAAGGTTCCAAAACCTTAAGCATCTTGATTAATCCTCTTCACGGTATTAAAGATACGCCTAAATCCCTTCCTAAAGAAGATTTTGTTAATCACTCATACACTATTACATGAATATTTTACGTTACACTAGCAAGTCCACTCTTAGGAACTTTGCCATTTTACACTACCATGCATAGAAGGGTTTTACTCTTGCATAAGCACTCAAACGAAGTTTTGATTAGTTGCCAAAGTTGTAAGTTGGTGCATTTTGAATGTTTTGTGTGTATCACGCATAGATCACACCAAAGCAAAAACTCATTATAGAAAACATATGCATTGTTCAATTCAAGTTTGTTTTGCAAATTCGAAGGGGGGAGTAAGGGGATAGATTCACGGATGTCGTGACCGTGTTGCTTGAACATAAACTCCCAACGCTTCCATGGAGATGCCCCATGGATGACAAATGATGAAAAGGGACCAAAATGGGATTCATCGAAATCGGAGATAACTTGAAACTTATGTAGAAACAAAACCTTAAACTTCCATGAGATTCGTTGTTTTTCTTAAGGTATTGTTTGAATTATAAAAATTAAAAGGAATTAGGAATTAAGGGTTTATAACTCAAGGAGCTTAATCTAAAATTTAAACTAGGATTAAAAACTTTACCGAGAAGATTGACGTGGATAGCCCTAGCATAACATAGCGATCTAAGTGTGAACTTGTCTTCATGTTTGGAAAAAGACAGGCGCAGGTGTTTACCTATGGGATACAACGGGGGATGGTCCTTTTCGGCTAGGACTGATAACCGTTGGTCTATGGTTGAGCTCAAGGTTCATTCATTGCCCTAGAAATGGGATTGAATGGGAGTGTGTCCCGGCCGGGTGGATGTGACCCGCGGATGCGTCTGGAAATCGGCCTAGTCCGGGTAGGCCTGATGCCGACGGGAAAAGGAGGAAGGAAAAAGGATCCATGGAGGGATCATGATAAGGGAGGAATATGTGATTTAATTAAGGAACTCTTCAAATTGTTTGGGAAAAAGGGACCTTGGAAAGGCTAGGAACCTAAATGGGCTATTCTCAATTGTCCTCATCAGCCGGACCTTTGCTCTTCTTCTCGGAATTATTGATTTAAAAGGAACCTAAAGTAGATTATCTTTGAAGCCTTTCCCACACAAGATAAAGAAAAATAAGAATTGAAATTTGTGTAAAGGCGCCGCCTCCACACGTGGCGGAGGAGATAGGATACCCGAGTCCTGGGACGAGGATAGGGATATGCCTGGAGAAGTATATGTGATTGCTTGAAAGATAACTAGATAATTTTACTAGTATTAAAGGAAAAGGGAAGTAAAAATATCATATAAAGGAAAAGGTGGGAACGACCTGATAAATGCACATTTGCAAGGGTATGCAACAGTTTGCATGTTGCTTTCAAAAGCTTGAAATGTATTCTTGGTTCGACATGATTGGAATATTTTTTTCTAGTATCATAGTATTACCTTGGAAAGGTGCATTTATCAAACGGTTCGGTGGGTGGGCGGATTTCGGAGGGTTAATTGTTGGCCGGAAAGTTGAACCAAATTTTATGTTGTCTTAGCAATTAAGTCCAGAGCGAGGAAAAAGGGATTCCGATCTACGGAGTGGGGGAACAACTTGGGATCGAGAGATTCGTGTAGATTATAATACACTCACCTTAGGGGAACACATTGACGGTTGTCCTCGGTCATAACCGAGAAAAAAGCGTCAATGACCTTGAACCAAGGGTGAATTACAGAACTCCCACCAGTTGACCCTGGAAGGTTGAGTTCCAATTTAGTTTGATGACTTCGATTGGTAAGTTTGATCGGTAAGAAAAGGTTCTTCGGGGCTAAGGGATCCATATGAGATAAACCACCCCCTTGAGTTGGCATCGAAGAGCAAGAGGAGTCCTGTCTTGGTGTCAGTCTCAAGTGGGAGGGATGTCAGAGATCACGGTGTATCCATGTGGAGATGGTACAGTCGGTGGTCCCCGGGCATGGCCCTCAAAATTGGTATCAGAGCGCGGTTTCTATCCTTGGATAGATAAAGGTCTTAATTGACTCTTGTAGAAAAGAGTGAGGTAATGAAAAATAACTTCTCAAATTGCATGAAATTTTCAGATGACGTGGACCTCTCAAGAAGAGGAAGTACTCGAAATTGTCCAAAATAAAATGGAAGAAGCAACTATGGAACAAAAGGAGGCCATGTTAGAACACCTTGTTCACCTTCTTTTTCCTACCAAAGGGACAACCGGAGCTCAACAAATGTGGAAGACCCAATGCAACATAACTGACGTAACTCTTTGGGGCCATGAACACCTTCTAAATAATTTTCGTCTGGCCATGATGAGGGAGAAATTGGGACTAGGTCCCAATCGCTATTGTATTATTAGTTCTCATGCCATAGAATATGAAAGCAAGCTTCTTCTATTAATAACCAATCTCCCTCATGATAAGATGTTTATCTACCCACAACAAAGAACATCACTTACTGGACCATTTACACATAACCCTTGGAAACAAGTCGGTGAGGCTATATGTGCTCGCAAGTCACTTTCTTCTCGAGTCCACAGACTTGTATTTTCAGTGAATTGTAACCTTAGGGCTTTAAAGACCGTACTGACAAAGCACGAGATGGAAGAACTTGATGTATAGAAATTACTAAAGAAGTGCAAGCCTATATCAGTAAGTATTTTCCTGAGATGTAAAACAGTTTTGAAGGAGAGAAAAAAAAATTTTAAAAAAATAGCAAAGAGTTTACCTTCTATCTCTAAAAAGAATTTAACTAGTCTTGTATACCTGAAATGTTTTTCAACTCGATTGCTAAGAGAAAGGATATTTTTTTTGGTCTCAGCAAAATGTCACGTAGACTCACAAGGAGTCAGGCTACTCGGGATTTACCATCAGTTAGTGCTTCAGATCATGCACCCCTTGATTCACAAGTTCTACCAACACCCCAAGCTACACCTGTTCCACGTTCCAACCAAATGTCGCTTGCTGCAGTCCTTGTAGAGGATTTTGGGCGTGACAAAGATCTCAAGGCCCTTCTCAAATCTGTGCAACCACATCCATTTTTAGGCACGGGTGATGATGTGCCTACCCAGCTAGAAGAGTGGATAGTTCAGATGGATGACTACTTTGCTCTTGCTGGTTACAATTCAATAGCTCAAGGAATAATGGGAAGAGCCAAGCTAGAAGGACCTGCAAAAACATGGTGGAAGCTCAACTGTCAAACTCGCCAGGTAGCAGAAGTGACTCAAAGTTGGGATGAGTTAAAGCATTCTCTCAAGGAACGCTATCTTCCCCTAGACTACTCCACCACTAAGATGAATGAGTTTCTTTCATGCAAGATGGGGAATAGGTCTGTCGAAGATTACTATGAAGAGTTTGTCTGGCTTTCACGATATGCTCCTCTCATGACAGAGGAACAAAATCTGAGTCGCTTTATCCTTGGACTTGGAGGAGATTTGGCTTCTGAAGTAGAGTCCCTCCGACCTGTTTCACTCGCAGACGCTTTAATTCGGGCCAAGTCAAAACATAAGAGCCTTTTTAAGGGAAGCACCACAACTAATAAGAAGCGGGAATTTCCTTCTTACCACGGTCAGCCCTGTCAAGCAAATAAAGTATCGTTTATCCCAAAGCCAGCTACCCAACCCCAACCACCACCACATTTTGTTCGTGTGAACGCTCTTCCAGTCACTCAAAGTGGAAGACAAATTCAATGCTACAAGTGCCTAGAGTTTGGTCATAAGAAGGCCGAATGCCCTAAAGGAAATGACTCAAATTATTTGGTGCCTCCTGCTAACCGTCTGAATTCACCCAATCAAGGGGGACAATTTAGAAACCTTCAAACCAGAGGGAGAAATCGATCACAAGCAAGACCTAATCCTATGCCTCATCTTCATGGACAAAATCCAACCAACAACCCACCTCAATCATCAACTGTGAACTTCATTTCAGTAAAGGATGAGATGGAGGAGCAAGCCCACATCTATGTTGCCTTGGACCCCAGTGGCCGAAATCGACAATTCTCCATTCTTGAGACTAAGGGAGAGTATGAGGGTAAACCTCTTTCCTTTCTTATTGATTCTGGTAGCTCACATTCATTTTTGTCACCTAACACTGTAAAAAGATTGCAAGTCACCTCCCAACCCACAGGCCGTAAGTTACGGGTTTCTCTAGCAACGGGATCCACCATTCTGACAGATGAACAAATGGTAGACCTATCCTTTCTACTAGAAGGTCACTCAACCCAACAAAGATTTAGAATCCTAAAGATGGGCCAATTTGAAGGAATCTTAGGGATGGATTGGCTGAGCAAAAATAAAGCCAACATCCATTGCAGTGAAGGAAGCATCTCTTTTTCCACCTCAAAGGGTGAACAAGTCTCAGTGCAAGGCAGAATAGGGAAAGCTCCCCTGAAAGTGGTCAAAGCCAGTCATTTGGTTAAGGGGCTAAAGAAAGGATTGTCAATTTTTGTTATAAGGCTCAATAAACCAGAGACCAAATTAGAAGAATCAGAGCCTGAATGGCTAAATGAATATCAAGATATTTTTTTGGAGGAATTGACAACTCTTCCACCACCTAGGGAATTATTACACGAGATCGAGCTCATTCCTGGTGCCCAACCAATAGCAAGGACTCCCTACAAGATGTCACCTTCCGAATCCATAGAGCTGAAGAATCAATTGACTCAGCTTTTGGAACAAGGTTTCATCAAACCCAGTGTCTCTCCCTGGGGTGCTCCTGTACTCTTCCAAAAGAAGAAAGATGGAACGTTCAGACTTTGCATAGATTTTTGAGGCCTAAATCAGTGCACTGTCAAGAACAAGTATCCCTTGCCTCGCATAGATGAGCTGCTTGATCGACTCGGTGGTTCCAAATTTTTCACCAAGATTGATCTCAGGTCAGGCTATTACCAAGTTGGGATAAAAAGGGAGGATATTCCAAAAACATCTTTTAACACAAGGTTTGGACATTATGAGTTCACTGTCATGCCTTTTGGCCTAACTAATGCCCCAGCCACCTTTAACCGTCTCATGACCGACCTCTTCAGAACAGAGTTAGATGATTTTGTTCTAGTCTTCTTTGATGACATCCTTATATATTCAAAGACTAGAGAAGATCATGAACGGCATGTACGCCATGTCTTGGAGATTCTCAGAAAAGCCCAACTCTATGCCAAGCGCAGCAAATGCTCTTTCTTTGTAGAGAAGGTTTCCTATTTGGGATACATAGTTTCAAAGGATGGTCTTTCTCCCGACCCAGCTAAGGTGGAAGCTGTAGTTTAGTGGCCCATTCCCAAGACTGTTTCAGAAGTATGGGGATTTCTTGGCCTCACAGGATGGTGTAGAGTATTTATTAAAAACTATGCCCTCATCGCAGGCCCTCTCACTGAACTCACTAAGAAGGAGGAACCCTTTATTTGGTCAGACAAGAGGGATAAAGCCTTCAACAAACTAAAGGAGATTTTGGCCAGTGAACCTGTTCTCAAACTTCCAGATTTTCAAAAAACCTTTGAGGTGATAGTGGATGCTTGCATACAAGGTATAGGTGGAATCCTATAGCAAGAAGTCCATCCCATAGCTTATGAATCACGACAGCTCAGGGTTCATGAGAAGAATTATCCCACTCATGACCTCGAGCTACTGGCTGTGGTTCATGCGCTCAAAAAGTGGAGACACTATCTTCTAGGTCAGATGTTTGAACTTGTTACTGACCACAAAAGTCTCAAGTGGATTTTCACCCAGCCAGATCTCAATATGCGACAAAGGCGATGGGTTGAATTCCTACAAGAGTTCACTTTTGAGATCAAATTTAGACCAGGCAAGGAAAATCAAGTTGCCGATGCTCTAAGCCGACGAGTAGTGGCCCTTGCCATTACGCTAGTCCATTCAACTCTACCTGAAGAAGTTCAAAACGCCCTCCATACTGATGAGCAATTCGGTCTGTTTATCCAAGAAATCCAAGCTCAGGTTCAGAAAAGATATCTGGAAGGCTACTCTATTCAAGATGGACTCTTATTCTTCAGGAATCGATTGTGCATACCTACATGCTTAAGGATGCAAATTCTAAAGGAAGCTCATGAAACTCCCCTTGCAGCTCACCCAGGTTCACAAAATGTTTGCCTCTCTTAAAAAAAATTTCTACTGGCCTAAGATGAAAAAGGATACCTTAGAGTATGTTAAGAAGTGTTTGGTATGCCAAAAAGTGAAGGCTGAAAGAGTTAAGATTCCTGGAAAGCTACAACCGTTGGATATACCTACAATGAAGTGGGAGTGCATCAGTATGGATTTTGTAACAGGGTTACCCAAGACTGCTGGAAATTTTGATTCAATTTTTGTGATGGTGGATAAACTCACCAAAGTAGCTCACCTTGTCCCAGTCAAAAACACTGCCTCTGCAGCAGATATTGCTTAAATTTTTGTAAAAGAAATTGTCAGATTACATGGAATACCTGCTAGGATAATCAGTGATCGGGATGCCAAGTTTACCTCTAAGTTTTGGAAGGCCAAGTTCCAATCCTTAGGCACTCAATTAAACTTAAGTTCAGCCTATCATCCAGAGACAAATGGACAAACTGAAAGAGTTAATCAAGTCATAGAAGATGTGTTGAGATCATACTGCAGTCAGCAACCTCATCTTTGGATCAAGTTTTTACCCTTAGTGGAATTTGCTTATAATTCTTCCTACCATAGAAGCCTAGGAATGTCACCATTCAAAGCTCTTTATGGACAAGACTGTATCATTCCACTCAGAATGGCCGACCCAAGTCTCTCAGTACCTGCAGCAAAGAATACACTTGAAGAAATGGATCGTCAAATCAAAATAATAAGGGAGAACCTTAAGAGAGCAAGTGACAGGCAAAAGAGTTATGCTGATTTACATAGATCCCCCCGGATTTTTAAGGTAGGAGATAGAGTTTTCCTTAGGGTCAAGCCAAAGAGAAGTTCACTCAAATTGGGAAAATACAGGAAGTTAGCATATAGATATTGTGGACCCTTTGAGATTTTGAGAAGGATAGGGGACCAATCTTACGAACTCGATTTACCCCCTCACTTGCATGTGCACAATGTTTTTCATGTCAACTTGCTAAAAAGATATGTTGCAGATCCCCTTCACATCCTAAATGATGAAGATACTATTCTTATTACACAGGAAGAATTCCAGATAGAGCCAGAACAAATTTTAGACATGAAGGAGCGGAAGCTACGACATCGAACGATTCGAGAGGCTTTAGTCCAGTGGAAGGGCTACCCCATTGAAGATGCCTCTTGGGAAGATTGGGAACGCCTTACTTCTGAGTTTCCTCATCTTTTTTATCAGAATTCTCCTGTTTTTTTGTACTCAAACTAATCCATGTTAGCCCATGTAACTACAAAATCCAAGTTCTCTCTTACTGAACTTTTGTAAGTGATCTTCTGCTAAATAATACGAGATTAGCGTTTTCCTTTACATCTTGTGACTTGGATCTGTGTATGCAATTACAAAATCAATAAATAGATTTAGCTAAGTTTGAAATTCTCTCAAGGACTTCTATCAAATACAAGATATAATAACTTAGAACCAATTTCATCAAGAAAAATCAGAGAAAGAAGGACTTAAGACATGCAACAAGATCTTAAAACATGATGAACTTCTTAAGGGATATAACAAAGATACATTTTCTAGAGGTCAATAAGCCCATCCATTACATGATCACAAAAGCAACTATCACAAGCAGGGCACATATTAGGCCTCTCATCAATAGGAAAGATTTTCTTTGAAATTATTGCACTAATCTCTCTAGTATGAGGTGTGAAGTTAAAGGGCCCTCTAAGTGGTAAACCAAAATGAGGGTAAAGATATATCTTTTGATGAGGAAGGAATTGAGCAAGCAAAAAGACCCGTTCTGAAAAACCTCGATGCATTGACCTCATCACGCAGTAATACCGAGGACCCAAACCCATAGCTTCAGTAACCATAGCCAAACGGACATTATTACGAAAGTGATCCCAACCCCAAAGGGTCACCCTTGTTACGCTTTGAAATGTCCGCCATTTGGTTTGAGCTACTGAAGTTCCCAAGTGAGGAAATAGCAGGCGCCCATAATCGCTCCACAAAATCTCTCCTCACGGCTTCACTTGTTTGTTGTAGATGAGGAATGGCTACAGATAAAACAAGCTCTTGACACCGATCCATAACATAAGATAATGAGTAAAGAGACAAACCTAAGGAATTTTGACAAGGGATGGAAAGAAAAGTGAAAGACAAAGGGAATAATATTGCAAGAAATAAAAATATAGTACACCTTATATAGGCAAGCCAGCCAAGGAAGGATAAATTAGCGTTACCCAGAAGTTGAATGTGAAACGTGCGAATGAAGATTTTCCACCTTACTTATTTATTTCGAGCTGAGGACAGCTCTTTCTTTTTGTTGGGGAGTTTGTAAGGTCCTCCTCATAGCCCTTACTCTTGCTGAAATATCTAAGCCGTCGACTTTCCAAATACGATAAAGTAAAGCACCCTAGCTACCCATGAGACGCTTTCGATTTTCACCGTGGGAATGTGGATATAACAATTGCATGGGATATTAGTTTTATCTCAAGAAAATATAAATGTGCATAAGAAAAACAAAGAAAGAATAGGGTAAGGTGAAAAAGTAACTTGTTGAAAATCCACTTGTTGAAAGTAGCTTAAAGAAGCCACTTGTTGAAAAGTAGCTTGTTGAAAAAGACACTTGTTAAATTGAAAAGTAACCACTTGTTAAATTGAAAAGTAGCCACTTGTTGAATTGAAAAGTAGCCACTTGTAGGAAAGTAGCTTCATGCATAAGCCACTTGTTGGAAAGTAGCTTCATGCATAAGCCACTTGTAGGAAAAGTAGCTTCATGCATAAGCCACTTGTAGGAAATTAGCTTCTTGCATAAGTAGCTTGTTGGAGAAGCTTTGAGAAGGAAGAAAGCATATCAAAATATGTAAAGTAACTTATCATGATAAGTTAAAGACCTTATAAAATTAATCTTAAAAGGAGGCCTTCCCTACTCATTAAACACTTCTTCTCTTCACTTCATTTGTCTACGCATTTTGATAGTGCAAGCTTGATAATGAGCCATGAAAAAGCCAATGCTAATCCTCCTTCACACACACACCTACACATCCCTCTCTCTCAAGAGAAGCCATAGCCATAATCCAAATTACCATTACTCTCTTCGCCTTCTCTCTCTTAACCTACAAGCTTGAGTTTTCTTAATCTCTTCTAGCCAAAATGGTGGTTTTCAAGCAAAGGGGAGCGGAAGAGATCCGTCCACGTCAATACACTTGCCGTTACTCTTTCAAAGCAAGGAGAAGACCCTACAATCTACACATTAAGGTTCCAAAACCTTAAGTATCTTGATTAATCCTCTTCACGATATTAAAGGTACGCCTAAATCCCTTCCTAAAGAAGATTTTGTTAATCACTCATACACTATTACATGAATATTTTACGTTACACTAGCAAGTCCACTCTTAGGAACTTTGCCATTTTACACTACCATGCATAGAAGGGTTTTACTCTTGCATAAGCACTCAAACGAAGTTTTGATTAGTTGCCAAAGTTGTAAGTTGGTGCATTTTGAATGTTTTGTGTGTATCACACATAGATCACACCAAAGAAAAAACTCATTATAGAAAGCATATGCATTGTTCAATTCAAGTTTGTTTGCTTTCAAGTTTGTTTTGCAAATTCGAAGGGGGGACTAAGGGGATAGCTTCACGGATGTCGTGACCGTGTTGCTTGAACATAAACTCCCAACGCTTCCATGGAGATGCCCCATGGATGGAAAATGATGAAAAGGGACCAAAATGGGATTCATCGAAATCGGGGATAACTTGAAACTTACGTAGAAACAAAACCTTAAACTTCCATGAGATTCGTTGTTTTTCTTAAGGCCTTGTTTGAATTATAAAAATTAAAAGGAATTAGGAATTAAGGGTTTATAACTCAAGGAGCTTAATCTAAAATTTAAACTAGGATTAAAAACTTTACCGAGAAGATTGACGTGGATAGCCCTAGCATAACATAGCGATCTAAGTGTGAACTTGTCTTCATGTTTGGAAAAAGACAGGCGCAGGTGTTTACCTATGGGATACAACGGGGGATGGTCCTTTTCGGCTAGGACTGATAACCGTTGGTCTATGGTTGAGCTCAAGGTTCATTCATTGCCCTAGAAATGGGATTGAATGGGAGTGTGTCCCGGCCGGGTGGATGTGACCCGCGGATGCGTCTGGAAATCGGCCTAGTCCGGGTAGGCCTGATGCCGACGGGAAAAGGAGGAAGGAAAAAGGATCCATGGAGGGATCATGATAAGGGAGGAATATGTGATTTAATTAAGGAACTCTTCAAATTGTTTGGGAAAAAGGGACCTTGGAAAGGCTAGGAACCTAAATGGGCTATTCTCAATTGTCCTCATCAGCCGGACCTTTGCTCTTCTTCTCGGAATTATTGATTTAAAAGGAACCTAAAGTAGATTATCTTTGAAGCCTTTCCCACACAAGATAAAGAAAAATAAGAATTGAAATTTGTGTAAAGGCGCCGCCTCCACACGTGGCGGAGGAGATAGGATACCCGAGTCCTGGGACGAGGATAGGGATATGCCTGGAGAAGTATATGTGATTGCTTGAAAGATAACTAGATAATTTTACTAGTATTAAAGGAAAAGGGAAGTAAAAATATCATATAAAGGAAAAGGTGGGAACGACCTGATAAATGCACATTTGCAAGGGTATGCAACAGTTTGCATGCTTCTTTCAAAGGCTTGAAATGTATTCCTGGTTCGACATGATTGGAATATTGTTTTCTAGTATCATAGTATTACCTTGGAAAGGTGCATTTATCAAACGGTTCGGTGGGTGGGCGGATTCTAGAGGGTTAATTGTTGGCCGGAAAGTTGAACCAAATTTTATGTTGTCTTAGCAATTAAGTCCAGAGCTGGGAAAAAGGGATTCTGATCTACGGAGTGGGGGAATAACTTGGGATCAAGGGATTCGTGTAGATTATAATACACTCACCTTAGGGGAACACATTGACGGCTGTGCTCAGTCATAATTGGGAAAAAAGCGTCAATGACCTTGAACCAAGGGTGAATTACAGAACTCCCACCAGTTGACCCTGGAAGGTTGAGTTCCAATTTAGTTTGATGACTTCTATTGGTAAGTTTGATCGGTAAGCAAAGGTTCTTCGGGGCTAAGGGATCCATATGAGATAAACCACCCCCTTGAGTTGGCATCGAAGAGCAAGAGGAGTCCTGTCTTGGTGTCAGTCTCAAGTGGGAGGGATGTCGAAGATCACGGTGTATCCATGTGGAGATGGTACAGCCGGTGGTCCCCGGGCATGGCCCTCACAAGTGGTATCAGAGCGCGGTTTCTATCCTTGGATAGATAAAGGTCTTAATTGACTCTTGTTCAAAACCTGATCGTGTATTTAATAAATTTTATAAACATTTTGAATCATCATATCTTTGTGATAAATTATGTGCAAAGAGTAAGTACTTACTATTGCCTAAAGTGGTTATGAGGGCTAGGAGAGTTGTACATATAGAGAAGCTCCTAACCCTTCCCTACTTGGAAATGTCCTATATTAGATGGTGATGATCTCTTGAATAGGAAGCCCACCAAAAACTTATTATGTGTTCATGAAACACTCTACACTTAGTGGATATATTAACCAAAGAATTTTCAAGGACAATGTTTTATTTGGTAGCCCCCGACTTATGATTTGCGATAGATTTTTTTCCCCATATTAGCTCCTTAAATAATTCCAAATTCCTTGTTGCAGAGGTAAGCATAGGTGATTGCGCTTGAAAATTGTCAAAGATCTTTGTTGACTATCTCTTTGAACATATCATCATCATTATCACCAACATATCCATTGTATCTATCCATGCAATCATCTTGCTCTGTGTGACTCTCGTCATCATATCCCTATGGTTACAATCCCTTCTATCTCCATCTTGTCTATCATGGTCTCTTTTTCCTTCATACCTCCTCTCATGCTGATCATGTCTACCATGATATCCATCATCATGATGATCATGTCTACTATGATCTCCATCATCACCTCTTTTGTGAATTTTTTCGTCACGTTCACTTTTTCTATCATGTCCATCATGATCGTTGTCTCATCTAAAGCTTCTTTTGGAAATATCTAATGCACTCTCTTCCATCCACAATGGAAAGCCCAAATCAGACGTATCCACTGCATGGACAACTTCTGATGCACTCGACATCCATCCAAGTAAAAATGGAGAGGGTTGTCGTCTTCAGGTGGCCCCTACCCCAATAATATTTCTAAACCAAGTAAAAATCAACAAGGTATGTGTCCCCCATTTTTTGTGCGCATGCATATGATGAGGGTGCTCATGTCCTCATTTTCTTGTGAACATGTTGTTGCTATGAGTTTGTGTCCACACCACTGCAAAACTCAAGAACTTCTCAAGCTTTTGTCATGGTACCACATTGGGACAATGCTTTTAAATACATATCTCTTTAAAGTAACCCACTATTGTGGAGTTTCGTGTGTATTCTAGTGACTTGGGGAAAATCCTTCTTTTGAGAACAGGCTTTTGGTATGGTCAAAATAGAAACCCTTGACTACTTTTCTTACTTGTATAGTGAGCATGACCATGTAGAGCCTAATGCCCCTCTTGTGCACACAGTATAGGTCACAGTGAATTCAGATCTATATAGGAGCTCTTACATTATACATCAATTGAGAACAAAAATCTCTTAATAATTTTGTTTAAGTAGTTAACTTTAGCACATATTTCATGATAATTCAATCTAAATATAATCAAAGATTGATTTAATAATACAAAATTTGGGAAAAAAATGTGATCGGGAGCTCCGTGATCATCCGCGTGCACGCGGATGATCATAGGGCTCGTGCCCCCCCTTTTTCCCAAAAATTTTAGATACATACCTTCCTCTCAATCAACATTTTGTAATTTTTAAAACGGCATGATTGTTAACTGAGATATATTTTTTCCCAAAGACTGCTTCCATGAGATTCTCTCTCTCTCTCTCTCTCTCTCTCTCTCTCTCTCTCTCTCTCTCTCTCTCTCTCTCTCTCTCTCTCTCTCTCTCTCTCTCTCTCTCTCTCTCTCTCTCGCTCTCTCTAAAAGAGGAGGGTCAAGAGCCCCCCCAACGCGGACGATGGAGGGGCTCTTAGACCTCCCCTCTTTTGTTGCAGCACTAAGAGAGATAGCCAATGCACATCCACTTGCAAGGTCACTAGAAGAGAATTGGTAATATCGTTGGTTGAAATCGTCGGCAACAAGCACATGCACTCCCACTGTCTATCCTATCTACAAAAAAAATCATAAAAATGAATCGATAGTTTTTATTTGGATCCTCCACTAAAACTGGCGTTTTGGAATTTCAAAGCGGCATGATTGTTAGCAGAGATATTTTTGAACATTCCTTTTAAGAAGATGATCTCTCTCTCTCTCTCTCTCTCTCTCTCTCTCTCTCTCTCTCTCTCTCTCTCTCTCTCTCTCTCTCTCTCTCTCTCTCTCTCTCTCTCTCTCTCTCTCTCTCTCTCTCTCTCTCTCGTATAACAAGTCTTGAGTTCAATTCTCGTCGGATAGATCTTTAAGGTCTCTTGGGATAGTTTCCCATGACGCCGGCCTTTGCTTTGCACTTGGTCCATATGGTGGCCTTTCTAGGATTCTCTCTCTCTCTCTCTCTCTCTCTCTCTCTCTCTCTCTCTCTCTCTCTCTCTCTCTCTCTCTCTCTCTCTCTCTCTCTCTCTCTCTCTCTCTCTCTCTCTCTCTCTCTCTCTCTTTGTCAAGGAGAAAAAGGGGAGGGCCAAGAGCCCCCCAATCATCCGCGCACGCGGATGATGGGGGGCTCTTGGCCCTCCCCTTTTTTTCCTTGACAAAGAGCGATAGAGAGTGGGCTACTGGAAGGTCGCCAACCAATGGAACAAGGCCAACAAGAAGGCAACACAGGGTCGAGCAAGGCCAGTAGTCATCACAGGAGAACAACGGCGCGAGTGAGGCTTCCTGTCCAAGTATGCCCCCATGGCTATGTCTTCATCTGCTGTCGTCCGTCACCTGTAGATAGGGTCGCCTTGGTATTTTCTTTGCATTTGTGTGTAGCAAAGTTGGCCATAGTGGGGGCCGCCTTGGTAGAAACAATAGAAGGTGTTTCCCACTACGGCTGCAGAGGCTGAGCAGCACATGCATTCACGTGAGGCAGTTGCCTGTCTCCCGCCCATTGCTGCTATCTGCCATTAAATTTTTTATAATAGAGCTCTCCACTATTTTCGCAGCCATGATGGAAGCACTAAATCTCCATATAGTTGTGCACGGCCACGGACAGCTGCGCAGAAAAATATGTGTGGGGACCAGCCCATATCGTTGAGGGAATGCAAAAGCTTGCTAGATTGGGCAGCCACGAGCATGGAAACAGTAGAGCTGCAGGAGTTCTTGTGAATAGCATTGCATCTACTCTGACATCGTACTTCATAGAGACAATATAAAGCCCTTTATACCAGAACTAGCACGAGTTGCCATGCCCTAATTTGTGGTCTCTAGCAGCTGCCTACACACGTAGAGTCTCATAAGGACCACTGAGTTGAGAGCCACGAACCACTTATGATCACTTCCCTCGGCCCCCATATGAAGAACACTATATAGCATTCCATTTTTTGACACGTTGGAGAGGGGGAATGGGGGAACACGCACACAAACACAAGGGCCTCTATATAACTCAGGGTATTCACAACACCCATATCCTCTCAAAAAACACCTTCAAAAAAACACTTTACACTAGCAGGCCACCGTCTACTCAATTTCCACTGCTCACACACTCCACAAACCACCACACAAGGTACACCTGCTAAAATGTAGTGCTCAGTGTGCTCTAGAAGCCAGTCCAGACGGCTCGTCAAACAGAGCTCCGGTGTGCAAGATACTGAAGTTTAAAGTTGGAGTGCGTAGCAGATCCCTGACGGACATGGCAACTAGGGACAGGTTTCCCGGGCTGATGTCAGTGTATACATGTGTAGAGCTTGAGTTATGGAGCATGCCGGTCTTCTCGGATAGTGAGTTATGATCAGTTGAAGATTTTTCGGGGACCGAGTCTGAGCCCACTTGGCTGCATTGGAGGACGTGGCAACATGCATCTTTTGGGCCTTGCCAAAGTTCTTGGTGATAGTATGCACCATGTGGAGCTAGCACAAATCGACGGCGCGTCAATTGGGTTTCTAGGTGGCAAGATGTGCCAGTTTGAAAGTTGAGTGCAGTCGCCTAGGGGAGAGTGACATATGTTTTTTTACATTTTTTGCAGCGTCAGATGATAGCCTTGGAGTTCTCAAAATGGGGCAAGAGACAGATGCTTTGAAGATGAAAACAGTGGGTTTTAGTCGGGCTCCTGAGCCACTGCATAGGCCACCTGAGCAGAGAATGGCCAACAATTAAGGATAGACCAAAAATTGGTGGTTCTTGTGGGAAGAATAACAATTTTTTGGGAGTTCAAAGGCCAAAGGGGTGAGAAAGCGCCACGTGGCGCTGGGCTATGTCACACATGCAAAGCTCGACATGGAGAGCATGTGGTATATGGCCAAGGCGACAGTTCATTTGAAGGTATGGCATAGAGGGGAAGCTCTCGTTGTGTTTGTCTATGGCGTAAGCCAGGCTGTGGTGCGTGTCCCGAGGCCTATCAGGGCGGAGACATAGGCGATTTTGGTCGTGCAGGGTGGTGCAGACGACACACGCCTGCGTGAGGGTTTGGTGGCGATGATGATGATGATGTGGCAAGGCCGCCCGACTAGGGGTAGTTCTCCTAGGCCATTGGCCCTGTTTTTTGAAGAAAAAAGGGGGAGGAGGCAATAGCGATATCGCTATTGCCCCCCCTCCCCGGTGCCTATTAGGGAGGTAAGCAGAGAGAGAGAGAGAGAGAGAGAGAGAGAGAGAGAGAGAGAGAGAGAGAGAGAGAGAGAGAGAGAATCCTAGAAAGGTCGCCATATGGACCAAGTGCAAAGCAAAGGCCGGCGGGCCACTCCAAGGCCAAGACCACAGAGAAAAAGTCGTCTGAGCAAAGAGCAAGCCAAGGCCGGGCAAAGTGAAGGCCAAGTGGACCAAAGAGCAAAAGGGCCGTTCGAGCAAGAGGCAAACCAAGGCAAGGGTAAAATGGGAGCCGGGGCCAAAAAGGAGCAAAGGAGGAGTCGGATAGAGAGAAAGAGTCAAGGTCAAGCCATGTAGAGTAGTGCAAGGCTGAGCCCACAAGGGAGTAAAAAATGAAGGTGAAAAAAATAAAAAATAAAAAATCCTAGGGGGCAATAGTGACGTCGCTATTGCACCCCCCCCCCCCCCCCCCCCCCCCCCCAAGTGCAAAAGAGAGAAGAAGAGAGCAGATAGAGCAAAGCGGTGCCCCCTTCCCAAAAATGCCACTTCAAGGTGCCAAGTGGACCAATTAAAGTGTAAATTCCCAAATTAAAGGCCCCCCCTATAAAAGTCAAAATTGGATCAAATTAAGGGCTTTTTTCCTAGATTTTGGGTGTCATTTGAAGCCTACAAAGTGGAGTTCTCTAGCAAGCTAGCCCCTTTGTAACTTTTGCTTAAAAATGGCCATGGTGATGGCAGTGCAAATCCGTGTACATGTTTTTTGAAGTGCAAACAAGCCACAATTCCCTCCCTTGCTGTTGTTTCTCCTTCCCCCTTCTCTTTCTCTTGCTTTCATGGTTCCCCTCGGTGCCGGCTGTCTGGAAGTGTGTGCCCCCCCGGACCAATGGTGTTTTGAGTGAGAGAGTGAGATTGAGTGGCTCTGTGTGTGTAAGGATGGAGATAAATCAGCAATTTTCTCCATGAGCGTCTACTGCATTTGCGCAATCTTGCAGTCGGCCAACACCCGTTCAAGAGTGAACGACCTTGAGGGTGAACGGTGCATGTGCACGTTACATCTCTCTCTTTCTATGACAGTTTTTTAGTGTTCCTTTTCAAACTCTCTCTCTCTCTCTCTCTCTCTCTCTCTCTCTCTCTCTCTCTCTCTCTCTCTCTCTCTCCCTATGAGTGCAAGCTCAGGAGGGTCTGTATTGGTAGATAAGGTCAATGAACCCTTGGATGCAATCTTGCAAGCCTATGAAGCAAGATTGAAAAACAGACAGACTCTAGAGCAAAGGTGGATGACATATCCATATCCAGAGATAGAAAAACAGAGACTGGAGATGTACAAGCAGTTGATTGAAACTGCACAATCCTTACTAGAGCCTACACCTATGGAAAATAATCAAACCACCAAACAATGAAACACCTATCAAAACTGAACAAAGGGTACCTGACAAGATAGAACACGTTAAATCCTTGCCTAATGTAGAGGATGCAAGAATCGTGCCTAATAGCACTGATGAATCACTGAAAGATTTTCCACCATATACACCCATTGTGCAAGTTGTCAGCGAGCGAGAAGGAGTGGATGAGGGAGAGAAAGTGGGTGCCGAGAAGGGAGAGAGGGGAAGAGGGAGGTGTGTAGGGGAAATGAGAGAGAGAGAGAGGGGGGATATTTCATTCGATGCCTGCTTGGGGAATAAACTACAGGGAGAGAGAGAGAGAGAGAAGGGAGAGTGAAACCGAGGGCAGCCTGCTAGGCTGGGGCATGGATGAACGAGGGCATGAGGGTGATAAGGACGGCCAATCGGGGGGGGGGGACCATGTGACGAGGGCGCCATGCTAGTTAAAAAAAACAGCATCGTGAGGTTGGCCAGGCATTGCCGAGCCTTCCAACGGTGTCGCCAAGGCTCCGGCACAAGAAAAATAAACCTTTTTTTTTCCCTTTGATTTTCAAAAATCGTCTATCAATGTGCAGTATGCCAAAAGACCAAGTATGATAGAGGGAAGCAACCTAGATTACTCCAGCCATTGCCTATTCCAAATTCACCATGGGAGAGTATATCCATGGATTTCATCCTTGGATTACCCAAGTCTATCCATGGCAATATAGGAATATGGACAATAGTTGATAGGTTTCACAAGCAAGCACACTTGACTCCTATCAAAAAGACTATTAAGGCACACCAAATGGCAACTCTCTTCATATCACAAGTTTTCAAACACCATGGAGCGCCAACATCCATCGTGTCAGATAGAGATCCTAGAATGACCAGTAATTTTTGGAAAGGTCTCTTTGAAAATCTAGGTACAAGATTGAATTTCTCTTCGACCTATCACCCACAAATGGATGGTCAAAGTGAGATAGCCAATCTTACGATACTCGATCTACTCAAGAATTATGTTACCAAAGTAGATCAACGCTCACAATGGAAAAAGTATTTACCTCTTGTAGATCATGCATACAATAATAATGTACATACTTCTACGAGAAAAGCACCTTTTGAAATCATTGAGGGAAGACCTAAAAGTCCCTTGCTACTTAAAGTACATGGGAAGATCTTCCACTGCCGATGAGTATAGCCGTGACCTACAAGAATCGTTTCAAAAGATTAAGAAGGCTATATCCATCTCTCAACAAAGTCAAAAAGTTGTTGCTGACAAGCACAGAAGGGCCTTAACATTCAAAGAGAATGATTGGGTCTTACTTAAGTTTCCCAAGGCTCGATTGAGGAAAACAACGGGCAAAAATCCTACGGGCCATCAAAAGTATTATGTTAAATTAGCAAAAAGATACTATGGTTCTTTTCAAATCTTGAAGCCAATTAATGAGATGGCTTATCAACTCAAGTTGCCCAACCATTGGCTCATACACAATGCTTTTCATGTGAGCCTACTTAAGTCCTACAAAGGAGAGCCACCAAGTGAACCAATTATTGAAGACCCTCCTAAAATTGAAGACCAAGAAGAGGTGCTACAACCCGAAGCTATCCTTCGGCATGAAGACAAGGTACTACAACATGGTAAGATTATCCGACGGTATCTTATTAAGTTCAAAAATTATCCTTTTGAAGATGCTAGATGGATGCAAGGAATACTACTTAAGGATAATAAGAACCTTGTCAATGCTTACAATGCTACGTTAGAGTAAGCAAATGTACAAATTTCTTTCAAATGATCAATGTTCTTGTCTTATAAGACAAATTCTCTTTTTATTGTGCAAAAATTTAAATAGTATGCATGCTTAGAATCATGTTTGTGATGACGTCGTCTCTCAAGCACCAAGTAGAATTTGTCATTTTACTTTTGGCCCGAGAATGAAATGGACTAAGGAGTAGACATGCTTGCGGTAGCTATGTCTCCCAAGCACCAAATGGATTAGTCGTCCATCTTGGAAAGATGTCGTACGGTAAAAATGGATCCTCTACCCGCTAAGAAACATTAACTAATGACTAAGGCTTTAGCTCTTCTACCTCATAGTTGAGGATGACCATGATTTCAAGAGAGAGGTAATGTCATAAAAATCTAATATCTAACCAGCCCAAATGATTTTCTCATATTAAACTGATCATTTAATGTGGGAGAATAGATGGGAACAAGGGTTAAAATATAGACATGTGGTTTTGGGTCTATCTCGACACGGGGCCAATGGTAAAGGGGCCCAAATGAGAGATGATCTTTCAAAGATCAAGGTTAGCTAATGGAGCTTAAAGACCTTAGGGTTAGCTTCATGAAAGACCTCCAAAGGTTAGTGTTAAAAGTCCTTTGACCTTAGGTAAGCTAGGGCTGATCTTGAGGTGGGAACTCAGCCCAAGCTTGACGTGCTTGTCGTGCTTGATGACTAAGGTGTTTATCATGCTTGATGAATAAGGTGCTTGAGGTTCTTGTCGTGCTTGCTGACTAAGGTGCTTGAGCTGCTTGTCATGCTTGCCGACTAGGGAGCTTGAGATGCTTGTGGGAACATTACCCAAGCTTGAGGTCCTTTGTCATGCTTATTGACTAAGGTGCTTGAGGGTAAGGTGTTCCACAAAGTTGACATCTATCCCTACAAGGAGGGGGCAATCCCTACCAGAGGGGGACTAGAGAGAGAACACACACACCCTCACACAAGGCAAGCTTTGTACAAAGGAAGCATGTAGGACACTTGTCAAGCTCCTCCTCATGTTGCCCTCATGGTGTGCTTAAAGCCTATTGGTTGGCCTCTCAAGGGGTCCAATGACAAATTAGTTGATTTAATTAATTGTTTTTGTATTTATCAAGCCCTCTCTCTCAAAGGGGAAAGGGGGACACTTGTCCCAAGACTATCATGCTTGCTTGATATGCCTCTTGCTTGTGATTGGCTAGGCCTGGATCGGTCCAATGAGCTTCAAGCATGATCTACAAGGGGGGGTCGACCAAGGAATCTAGGGGGATGCTTGGGGGGGTATACTCTCCCACACACACTCTCATTGTGTGAAGTGAAAAGTGCAAGAGCTCCATCTCCTTCTCCAAGCTAGTAGAGAAGTTGAGATCCTACGCCAACACTCTTGGCTATGGAATGCAAATCCAACCAAGATCTTATATGCTTCAATGCTTAAGCTTGCCATCTTCATTACTATGATATTATGTATGCTAGCAAGAAGAGTGATGATAAGTGAGGAACTAATTCTTTCTCCTATGAAACGTTTCTTCTTCCTCTTCCCTACCCTCATTCCCCGCTAGCTCTCTCCACCTTCGAAGATGTTTGAGGCCTTGGGACTAAGGCTTGGGATAGTTATTGCTTTGAACAAATTTATGTTATGCTCGTGATTCATGAAGCTTTCCATCTTCATTGCACCACCTAGGTCACAAGAGGCACAAAGATTGTATTGTACCAAGTCTCTCTTGATGGGAGAAACTATAATACAAATGCCTATTGGAGGGGGGACCGACTCCACATAAATCCGATCCTCAATTGTTGTCATGTTCTCTAAATTCTCTCTCTTGCAAAAGTATTATTCGTGCCAAGTTAACTAAGTACTATGTTTATGTTGCTACCATCAATTAAGTTCACCCTCTATGCTCTTAGATTAATCTCACAAAAGTGCTTTGTCTAAGTTAACTAAGTACTATGTTTATGTTGCTACCATCAATTAAGTTCACCCTCTATGCTCTTAGATTAATCTCACAAAAGTGCTTTGTCTAAGTTTCCTAATTCCGCTACTCTCAAAGTTTATAGGTCGTTTCCATTGCAACAAGGCTTCAATGTTCATTGCAAGGGGGGCATATACAATGATAAAAAAAAGTCACTACAATCCACTCTAGGTTAAGATGTTTACAAAGATAAATTCAGGTTATCCAAAATAGAGTCTCTCTCTCTTGTAGTGGCCGCCACTAAGCATTGATAGTCTTTCTCCATTTTGAACATGGGATACATAAGTTCCTCAATCAAAGCCTTGCAAATGTGACACTCTTTTTTATTTACCATGTTTTTCATGAGACATGGCAAATGGTACATGTGGTTACAAGCTATTTGTAGTGACCACTCCAACTATGAAAAAAGTGTCTGCAAACTAGGCAATGACCCACAACGTCTTCTGTATAAGTTGGAGGTGGCCGCAATGTGTTGGGATTCTCGATCATAGTCATGATCGATTTTTGTTGACATTGTTCCTCCATTTCACAGAGTTCACGCATGAGGAGCTTGATGTCTCTCTGTGACTCTTTGGTGTTTCTTGAGTCACCTCCCCCTATCGTCTATGTGAAGGTACAAATTTGTGTTTGCAATTCCTCCATAGCATCATGTGTTTGCATAGTGGCATCATCCAATGCATATCTTAGCTCCTCTTGTGATATAATTGTGACTGTCTCAATTCGGATATCCACTATGCTCTTACTGAGGGCCCTGTTGCTAAAGTCCACTGGCTCATTTTGAACATATTCAATGTATAGCATCTTTGCAAACCACAAGGACAATCCATGTGGTTTAATGTACTCCCCATGCATGTAAGGTATATGGCCTTGGTGTGTGTGAAAATGTCTGGCACAACACATTTTTCCAGCTTCAATCTTCATTTGCGGATGGAGATTTCAGACACAATCGTCCATGCTTCCTTGACCATCTCTACGGTGACATATTTGTTTATGTTTTTCCATTGTTTGCCATTTTCCGGTGTCCACTCGCTGGTCCGCATGGCAACTTTGCTTGGTCATTTGGGCCAATTGCATCTGCAAGTGTGTGCAAGCGATCGTATGCTTTTTTGAATTTCTCACTCTTATCCATGCCTGGAAGAAACACATTTACAATGTCTTCAATGTGTGATAAAGCTTAAATTTACGTCACAAAAACTCATTTACAATCCTTAATCTAGTGGTACAAATTGATTTAAGTTATCACAACACACGACATTCTGTATTGATCACTTTGCACCATGAGTCCATCATTATAAAAAGACTTTACTTGTTGCAAATCCACACTCCAAAGTTCAATAGAAACTATCACAACACACCACAAATGGTATTGAATCACTTTACACCATGAGTCTCTCATTATAAAAAAAAAACTTTACTACTGGATCTAGTGGCTAGAAAGCGATATAAATGATCAAAACAAACCACATAGTGTATTGATCAGTTTGCACCATGGTCCATGACTATACAAAAAATTTCATTTGCTACTTTGGTCTAGAAATCATCATAATTTTGCAACACACCACATACTGAACTGAAATACTTTGCACCATGGTCCATAAATAATGACACCTTGCATAGAAGTGAGAGAGATACAATTTAACTCCATGGTTCATGACTATACAAAAAATTCCATTTACATGTGTGATCTTTAAAAATCCTGGCAGATAATCCGAATAAGACCGCAATCTACAAAAGTGATCAGAATAAACTAGAATCTAGGCATCATCTCGCTAAGCGGACGCAAACACATCTCCGAGTTGAGCTCTAACATATCCAAATGCTCACTCATATTTTGCAACATCTTTCTCTTCATGGGTAGTTGCTTTAAATAGTTTTTGCACGTTATACTAGCAATCATGCCACAATTAGTTTTCTTTTGCTTTTGATGTTTCCATGGCACATTGTAATGCTCTAAAAACTCTCTCCACCATTCACATAATTACTTAATGCAGAAAGAAACTGCATAAGTGTCAGTGGCTTTAGAATAGGGGCATGTTGATTTTTGGTTGCAAAGCTTGGGGGCCCTCCAAGGATGTAGGGCATGCTCTGTGATGTCCTTGATGTTGGTTTCTTTCTTTTCAAAGCCCACTCGCAATGCCAATGCCCAATCAATGACTCCCACATGCGTCACACCCTCCTTGGTGAAATCACTCATGATGTTCCATGGGTGGAAGTCACAGTGTATAATTCCTTTTTTGTGTGCATGTGCCATGGCCTTCACCAAGGCATCCATAAAGGAAGGAGTCCAATTGATCATATACTTGCACATCTCTAACTCTTGCTTTGTGGGATGGTTTCTAGGATCTTCCTTTTGAGCCACCAGTATGTTAGAAAATTTGCCTTTAGGTGGTGGAACACACTCTAACATGTCACCTAGATCCATTCCATTAAAGCGAAGAAAGATGAGGGACCATGGCTCTTGGTGTGTTTGTGCTATGCACCTTAGGATGCCCCTATGGAACAACTGCATGCTCCCCTCTAGAGCAAAATATTGGCGGCTCTCTGCTGCATCTCCTTTGAAGTTCTTGAGCACATATTGCACTTTCGGTGGCAACCAAGTGACTCCTTTGATTGTGCACTCTGACACAACTCTATAAGATACTTTGCTAATATTTCTACCATGCTTGATAGTGACGAGTGCAAAGCGTGACACGGAACTCGATGGCCTCTAAAACATCGGGAGCCGACGTACGCCTCAATCCTGTCACACTGAAGCAAACAGGGGGACACCACCTAGATTTGAGCGGCTAGGACGCAGACAACGGTGATCTAAAATATCACGGACTCTACACACACACACACACACACACACACATAGAGAGAGAGAGAGGGGGAGAGAGAGAGAGAGAGAGAGAGAGAGAGAGAGAGAGAGAGAGAGAGAGAGAGAGAGAGAGAGAGAGAATAGACATGTGATGAAAACCCTCGGGGGTGTGAGGGAGAATTATTCTCTTGCAATATTCACAACAACCTTATTTTCGGCGAGGTGGCAAATCATGGTGATAGAGAGATAGAGGGAAAGATAGTGAGCCTACTTGGTGTGTTCTCTAGAGATGACTCACTGACACGAAAGTTTGCTAACATGAGTGTGTGCATGTGCATCGACCATTGGAGTCGAGATGTAGACATAGCTTCTTCACATAGTACAAATTCCCAAAGAAAATCGCTACACTAAATCCCCTCTCTTGTGGTGCAAATGTTGCCAATTCCTCCCACCAAATTACTACCAAGTGTTGGCCTCTAATGAACTTGCCCCCCCCCCCCCCGATAGTGACCTCTCAATGCCTTTTTATAGGTGCTGGCTACTTTAGATTAGGATAATCTGATGTGATTAGGGTAATCTAATTAGGGGAGACAAAGCAAGGTGGTGGGCCCTGGGTGGTTGACCCTAGCTTTGTTTTGGGAAATATTATAAGGAAAACCTCTAGGTGGGCCTTTGTGACCATCACCTAGAGGGATGAGAATTTACAAATTTGGGATTTTTACAACGTTTGGTTGAAACTGGAAAAAATGATGACAACCTACGATTTTTACTGAAGAGGATGTCGTGGATGCGATACTAGCGAATGGCGGCCTAGCTGGTGCGTCGGTGAAGCCATTCGTCACTTTTGGGGTCGGCCGGGGCATGCCTTCAGTGCCTTTACTTGTTTTGGTGTCGGTGTCACGAGATTTGGTCGTCTTCCTTCTTTCGTCGATGTCGATGTCATTTGGTTTCTTTTTTTTATGTGTTTTTTTACTGTGAGTGTGTGTATATGCGTGCGTGTGTATGTATGGGTGCATGTGGATGTGTACGTATATATATGAGTGTATGCCGTGTGAGTGCATGTGTGTAGGCAGGAGAGTGTGTGCGTGTGAACGAGGGAGTGCTATATATATATATATTCGATGGTTTATTGTTGTAGGGAACGCGAGGATGAGAGATGGGGAGAGAGATGGAGAGAGGCGTTGTGTGTGTGGGGAAGGGAGTGTGTGTGTGTGTGTTGTGTGTGTGTTGAAGAGAGAAAGCGCAAGAGATGCGGTGCCTTTGGGCTGAGAGCAAGAGAGAGAGAGATGGCTGCCTACGCACAGCGAGAGAGAGAGAGAGAGAGAGAGAGAGAGAGAGAGAGGTGAGGTGGGTAGGGAAGGAGAAGGTGAGAGGGTGGGTGGGTGTGTGGCGCGTGTGTGTGTGTGTGTATGCGCGGCGCGTTTGGGCTGGGTCCGGGAGCGAGAGAGAGGAGGTGGCTTGGGTGGCCCGTATCTGACAGAGGGTGAGAAGGGGGGGGGGGGGGGGGGGGGGGGGGAGAGGGATAGTCAATGGGAAAAAGGGTGGGGGTTTGGAGTTATATATATATATATATATATATATATAGAGAGAGAGAGAGAGAGAGAGAGAGAGAGAGTATTGTCCTTATGGCGGGTTCCCATCGTGGGGGGGAAGAGGGTGAGAGAGTGTGTGAGTGGAGGGCGAGGGTGATACGATATGGATAAGAAGTTATTGAGGAGGGGAGTGAACTGAGAGAGAGAGAATATAAGATTCCTCTTATGCCCGCAGGGCCGCTCACTCAAAGGGAGAGAGAGAGAGAGAGAGAGAGAGAGAGAGAGAGAGAGAGAGAGAGAGAGAGAGAGAGAGAGAGAGAGAGAGAGAGAGAGAGAGAGAGAGAGAGAGAGAGAGAGAGAGAGAGAGAGAGAGAGAGAGAGAGAGAGAGAGAGAGAGAGAGAGAGAGATAATGGGAGGATAAGATAGGGGTGGGGGGTATAGGCGAGTGGTCTGCCAGAGCTGGGAAGAAAACATAGGGGTATAGGGAGGAGAGTGAGGCCGAAGGGGTGTGGACAAGAGGGGAGATGGAGGGGTATAGTATGGCGGCCCGCTAGGGCTGGGATATGGGCGAGCAAAGAGAGAGAAAGAGAGAGAGAGAGAGAGAGAGAGAGAGAGAGAGAGAGAGAGAGAGAGAGAGAGAGAGAGAGAGAGAGAGAGAGAGAGAGGGAGAATATAAAAAGTGCGTGGCGGCCTGCTAGAGGGGTGTGACAGTGGTATCCCGTCTTATGTGCCCACTGGGCCAGGTGATGCAACGGCAGAGTAAGTGAGAGAGAGAGAGAGAGAGAGAGAGAGAGAGAGAGAGAGAGAGAGAGAGAGAGAGAGAGTTGGTGGAGCCGAGCAATAGGAGAGAGAGAGGCTTTGTCTTCTGGCATAATGGAGAGGTGTGGCCAAATTGGTGGCACCCCACTAGTGGTTAAGCCTAGCGGGGTGGTGAATGGTTAAAGAACTTCTTTTTTCTGTTTTTCTTTGGTACTATGCTCTCCCCTTCTTGGGGTATGGTTCTCGCGGTTGCGGTTTTGAAAACCGGCCGTCATTAGCCCTCCCGTCTGGCTAGAGGCATTCATGCTTCTAGCCCTACCTCTAAATCTTTAGTTGTGGAGTTGGAGGGTTCTCCCTCTTCTGGAATATCTAGCATGAAATCTGGATCAAACCTAAGGAAATACCTTTTTAGCCTCCATCCATTGACTCTAGTCTTGTGAATTCTCCCATCTGCTTCCATTAGCTTATAGCTGCCGTTGTCATAGCGCCTTTTGACAATGAATGGTCCTTCCCATAGGGGTTGAAATTTCTTATCCTTCCTGGTGTCAAATCTGTTGTCGTATCTCAATACTAACATGCCTTTTTCCAGGCCCTTTTCCTTAAGCTCTTGATTGAAGGTGAGCCAGTGTCGCTCTGCCTGTGTTGCATAGTGATTGATTGCATCTTCCCTATCTACTTGAAGCCTTTCCAGATCCAAGATGTGGTTGCGGAGATTTACAATTGGGCATTGTAATTAGCTAGCCATGACTTGTAAGCTAGCTATCTGTACCTCAATGGGTAGAATTGCCTCCTTTGCGCAAACTAGATGGAAAGGGGTGAAACCTAATGATGTTTGAAACGTCATTCGGTAGGCCCATAGAGCGGCCATGAGCTGTTTATCCCAGTCTCCTGTGTGGTTATTCACCTTCTTGGTGATGATTTTGCAGATCATTCTATTCACCTTTTCTACTAGGCCATTACACTGTGGATAGTATGGTGTGGAATGTCGTTGTGTAATGCCTAACTTTTTCATCAGTTCTCCCACCAAATCGCCTCTGAAACCTGGTCCCCTATCTGATATTATCTCCAGAGGAGTGCCAAAACAGCAACAGATGTGCTCAAATATGAACTTTGCTACTTCTTGGGTTGTAATGCGGGTGGTGGTTGTTGCTTCTGCCCATCGGGTCATGTAGTCTACACCGACTAGAATGTATAGTTTACCTGATTGGGCCCTTGGTAGAGGACCGACTGCATCTATTCTCCATTTCTCAAATGGACCATATGAGATGATAGGAGTCTGTGGCTCATAGTTTAGTGTGCGAGCACTAGCCACTTGACAAGCCTTGCATGTTTTACACCAATGATGTACATCCTTGTTCAGACTAGGCCAAGAGTATCCTTCCTCTAGGATCTTCCTACTGGTGATGTCTAAAGAAAAATGGCCACCGCAGACACCATCATGGCAACTTGAAATTACCTCTGTGATCTCACTAGAGGTTGGTACTTGCCTGAGAATTTGATCCTTGCCCTTACAATACAAGTGGTCGTTTACAAGGCGGTATCTTGTAGCCTTCCTTACCAGCCACTATTTTTGGCCTTTAGTGTACCCTTCCGGACATTCTCCTCTATCTAGAAAGCTAATGATATCAAGCATAGCATCACTACCTTGAAAGAGGGGTAGTTTCAGTTTGATTGCTCCTATGGGAACATCTTGTATTCTTTCCTTGGCTAGAGCATCTACCTCCTGATTTTCTATCCTTGGGACATGAAATAGTTGCACTGCTTCAAACTTCCTTAAAAGATCCTTAACTTGGCATAGTTGACCAAGTAAAACCTGATTTTTGCAAACCCAAGTGCCGTTTATCTGCATTATCAGAAGCAAATCATCGCTAAACACATTTAGGCGTTGAATCCCTTGCAAAATACATTGTTCTAACCCAAGAATTAAAGATGCATACTCTGCTTTGTTGTTGGAGTGGGAGTGTAATAGTTGCCTGATGGAGAATACCCTTTCTTGTTGCTCATTGAAAGTGACTATGCTAGTTGCAGACTGGTCCACTGTTCTCTTGTATGCTCCGTCAAAGAAAAGAGAGTGAGCTCTTTCTAGCTTAGGACTTTCTACCATTGGTGTCTCTTCTTTTGTTTCCGTGTTGACCTTCAACTTCTTCCTATAGTGGCGATGAGTAAGAATACCCGCTAAACTAGCCCTAGTGGAGTTATCTACTTGCATGGTGTAGTCAAACTCTTGTAATCTAACCAGCCATTTAGAGATCCTAAATGAGACATCCATGTGTTGCATTACATATAGAAAAACCTCCTCCATTGTCAAAATTACAAAGGGTCTAGGCAGGAGATAGGAGCGGAACTTTGTGGTAGCAAACATTAGTGCGAGCACCATGTTTTCTACTGCGGTGAATCCCTTTTCTGATGGGGTCAAGACACGACTAGAGAAGTAAATAGGAAGCATGAAAGAATTTTGGGGATCCTTTTGCATTAGTGCGGCTCTGAGTGTATCACTTCCTACATTGGGGCTCACATAAAATGGCTCGTCCCACTTAGGGGGTGAAATGGTGGGAAGCGTAGCTAGGATTTGCTTCACCTCGGTAAATTGCTGCTCATTTTCTTCACTCCATGAGATGATATCCCTCTGGGTGACTTGTTGTAGAGGGAGAACCACTTGAGATAGCAAGTGAATGAACCTGCTTAAGTATCTTAGCTTCTAAAGGAAAGAAACCAACTGCTTAGTTGTGGTGGGTGATGACAAAGATACCAGAGCTTGAATCTTGCTAGGGTCAGCTTCAATCTCTTTTGCTGAAATTACATAGCCAAGGAGAGTGACTTTGCTCTCACCAATGTGACACTTATCCATGTTGAGCTAGCCACCCAAGGTCTGCAGCGTGGTCAAGCCATCATAGACTTTGCTCAAATGGAGGGAGCGTGAACTATAGATGCAAAAATCATCTATGAAAACCCGTATTGACGTTCCAAAGTATGGTTGGAAGACAAAGATCACATAGCAGTTGAATGTGGCCGGAGCGTTGGTGAGGCCAAAAGGAATCACTCTGTAAGCAAAGCATCCCCAAGGTGTGATGAAATTTGTCTTTTTCTGGTCTTCTTTCGCAATGCTAATCTAAAAGTATCCTAAGTAGCCATCACATACTGTGTATCGCTCATGACCTACCACTTCATTGAGAATTTCATCTTGGAATGGGAGGGGAAAGTGATCCCTCTTTGTGGCTGCATTGAGAGGTTTATAGTCCACACGCACTCTCCACTTGCCATTCTTCTTTGGTGTGACTACTATTGGAGAGACCCATTCTGAGTCTTCGACGGGGTAGATGAAACCTGCCTGTAGCAAATTCCTCACTTCTTTGAGTAGTTTCTCTTGTTGGATTACCCCAATTCTTTTGAGCTTTTGCACTACGGGTTTACTTCCTTCCTTGAGCTTTATGTGGTGTTGTACAATTATGATTCCTGTGATCTTATCATAGCCATCAATGAACAATGTACTGAAGTTACTTAGCATGGAGACATATTCCTTCCTCTCTTTATCGGTTAACTCATTTGAGGGCATCCGATGTAACTTACTTGCATCCTCTAAGGATTGCGTGCCTGATGGTTCCTCTTGGTTTGTCGGGGGTGCTTCAGATTGTGTCAATCTTTTTGGGTCTTTAAGGATGACCCCCATCACTTTGATGCTACTGTCACTCTCTTCTGTTGTTGTTGTCTCTTCTCCTGAGGTGGACGAATAGTCAATGGTGGACTCATCTTCTAAAGCCTCCAAAATCATGTTGTATTGCTTCCTAGTCCTCATGTCATAGAGTATGGACTTCCCTTTAGCGTCCTTCATCTGGATCATTTCGGTACTCCAGTCTTGCTTAGCTTCCATAGCCATGAGCCAGGGTCTCCTAAGAATGATAGGGAAGCCCTCCCCTTTGTGTGGCATGACAAAGATGTCTACCTCCACTTCTATATTGAATGCCTTTACTTTGACCGCATTCACAATGTCTATGCATTTCACTCTTACATTATTTGCCATTTTGGCTCAGTAGGGTGCCGGCCTACTCACCTTTAGTCTTAGATGGTGCATCATTTTTTCACTCATGACGCATATTTGCGCGCCACCATCTATGTAGACGCTTGAGATTTGTTGCCCCTTGATATGGACATCCATAGTTGGTAGGATGTCATCGCGAGATCCCTCCCAGAGATAGCCCCAGCTATCCTTGGTCTTGATTTCCTTGTACTTACCATCTTCGTCCATTGCCTCCTCATCCTTGGTGCAAGGTGGAGTAATTGGGGCCAAGTTATCTTTGGGCACTGCATCAACACATCCTGAACTAAGTCATAGGGTTTAGCATACTCACCTAGTGAGAAATCCACGATGTCTATCTTCCGTCACGGTTAAGCTGCTTGCTTGCTTGATTCGCCTTTCTCTTTCATTTTCTCTCCTTTTTTAGAGGCTTCTTCGTGCCTGGCACGCTTTACTCCCATAGCATCCACTTCTTCACTTTTGCTTTCCCTTTGTGCTTCTCTCAAACTGGTTCTTCTACCTTTGCCTTCCCTTTAGCTTCCAAGCTAATAACACTCACTGCTTAGTTTACAGCAGGTGGTGCGGGTAGCGGTGGAATAAGAGGTTGTGGTTGTGGTTGTTGTACAGGTGGTCGAAGGATTTGGACCGGTGGAATCGGCCCTGGTTGCCTGGGTGGTGGTGGTCTTGCCCTTGGGGGAGAGATCTGATTCTGTCTCCCCCCTCTATTGAAATTTTGCCTTCTTGGATGTGGGTAGTAGTACATACCATGGCCGTCTTCCCCACAATTATAGCAGTGGTACTCTTGGTTTTGCCTTTTTTGTCCTCTTTCTTGTTCTGGATTTCTGACGGGTGCATGCCCTTTCTGCACCAGATGCATGGATAAACTCTCAAGTTGGGTAGTGATGTGACTCAGCAGGCTTTGCTGCTCTTCTGATGTCTCTTGTGGTTGGGCTCTATGAATGGTTGTTGCAGTCACTGGGGTTAGTCGGACTGAGCTTGATTCCTCTAGCTCGTTGACTCTTGCTTGCATGTGCAGCTTCTTGTCTTTAAGGCGGGCTACTTCTACTGCCAACTCATATGTTGTAGGAAACCTTCCCTTCACCTTCTCCTTAAGCGGCGACCACAGGGCAGCAATGAAACGGTACTTCTTTAGGAAATTAGGCATTCCTTCACCTTCCTCCAGTGAGGCAACCCATCTCTCCCACAAATCCACAAACTTGGACTCGTAGGTGGCATACTCTAGCAGACCTCCCTGCTTTAATTTCGTCAGTAGCTGCCATAGCTTCTCTGAGGTTGTGCCTCCACCAAACCTCTTCACAAAGGCATCACGTAACACATCCCATGCATTTTTGGTAGCCTAGGGCAAAGCATTGTACCATCAGTAGAGGAAAAATTTGTAGCCATGAGGCGTTGTCATCCTAGTTGGAAACCACACAAGCGATGTCGAAATCATCCAGAAAGTCGGTGGTGACGTCTTCTCCCTTCTCTCCACTGGATGTGGGGAAAGAAACACTTGCCATGGTAGTGACTCAGGAAATTACAAACTTTTATATATATATTAATGATAGTAGCGGCTCATAGCGGCTTTTTACAGAGTTGGGTGGATAGATTAGAATAGGATAAAGATGGAAACATTGAAGGAGTGGTGGTAATCCAATATGGGGAGAATGATAGGGTTTGGGGAGCTAAGAATTTCTCCTAGCACCGCAGTGCGAAACAAATACACAATCTTCTGTTGGTAGAAGATCTTCCTATCTACATAAATATTCACATGCATATGCTACAGAAATCTAAACAGAAATGTTGTTGGCCCGTTTTCCATCATGCACAAAGGGTGGAGCACTTACTTATACTCTTACCGTGCCGGTGTTGATGAGTCGGCACATCCACAGGAGGTCATTGCCTTTCATAGGCTCTACTTTTCCTTCGTTGCTCAGCACGTACGGGGTGAGGATGACACGTCTGACTAATCCCAGCCTTTTGGATAGCAGCAACTACAGATAATTACCGTAGTCAGCGTGTTGCATGAATTCCACTCCATTCAGCTATAATTCGTCTTCAGGCCACTGGGCTTCACCCATGGTGGAGCGCTTCTTCAGGATGAGCTATACGGGGAGAGGAGGAAGACCCTCTACCCGTCTTCCAAAACAGCGAGAGCAGTAGCTGAACCACTCTTCCTTAGGGCATGGTAACCTTCTTACCACAAATGAGTTAACCGATGAAGAAAGGAAGGAATATGTTAGGTAACTTCACTAGTTTGTTCATTGATGGCTATGATAAGATCACAGGAATTACAGTAGTGCAACACCAGATAAAACTCAAAGAAGGCAGTAAACCTGTAGTGCAGAAGCTCAGAAGACTTGGAGTAATCCAACAAGAGGCACTACTTAAAGAGGTGAGAAGTTTTCTACAAGCAGGTTTCATCTACCCTGTCGAAGACTCAGAATGGGTCTCCCCAGTAGTAGTCACGCCAAAAAAGAATGGTAAGTGGAGAGTCTGTGTGGACTATAAACCTCTCAATGCATCCACGAAGAGGGATCACTTTCCCCTCCCATTCCAGGATGAAATTCTCAATGAAGTGGCGGGTCACGAACGATACACAGTGTGCGATGGCTACTTAGGATACTTCCAGATTAGCATTGCGGAAGAAGATCAACCTTCATCACACCTTGGGGATGCTTTGCTTATAGGGTGATGCCTTTTGGCCTCACTAACGCCCCGGCCACATTTCAGCACTATGTGACCTTTGTTTTCCAACCCTACTTTGGAACATCAATACGGGTTTTCATAGATGAGTTTTGCATCTATAGTTCACGAGCCCTTCATTTAAGCAAATTCTATGATGGCTTAAACAGGCTGCAAACCTTGGGTGGCCAACTCAACATGGATAAGTGTCACATTGGTGAAAGCAAAGTCACTCTCCTTGGCCATGTAATTTCAGCAAAAGGGATTGAGGCTGACCCTAGCAAGATCCAAGCCCTGGGATCTTTGTCGTCACCCACCACCGCTAAGCAATTGGTTTCTTTCCTTCAGAAGGTAAGATACTTAAGCAGGTTCATTCACTTGCTATCTCAAGTGGTCCTTCCCCTACAGCAACTCACCCAGAGGGATATCTTCTCATGGAGTGAAGAAAATGAGCAGCAATTTACTAAGGTAAAGCAAATCCTAGCTAAGCTTCCCACCATTTCACCCTCTAAGTGGGACGAGCCATTTTATGTGAACCCTAGTGTGGGAAGTGATACACTCAGAGCCGTGCTAATGCAAAAGGACCCCCAAACTTATTTCATGCGTCCTATTTACTTCTCTAGTCATGTCATGACCCGATAAGAAAAGAGGTTTACCGAAGTAGAATACATGGTTCTGGCACTAATGTTTGTTACCACAAAGTTTCGCTCCTATCTCCTGCCTAGACCCTTCGTAATCCTGACAATGGAAGAGGTTTTCCCATATGTAATGCGACACATGGATGTCTCATCTAGGATCTCTAAGTGGTTAATTAGATTACAAGAGTTTGACTACACCATGCAAGTAGAAAACTCCACCAGGGCTATATTAGCGGGAATTCTCACTCATCGCCACTATGAGAAGAAGTTGAAGGTCAACATGGAAGCAAAGGAAGAATCACCAATGGTAGAGAGTCCTAGGCTAGAAAGAGCTCACTCTCTTTTCTTTGACGGAGCATACAAGAGAACAATGGACCAGTTTGCGGCTGGCATAGTCATTTTCAATGAGCAACAAGAAAGAGTATTCTCCATCGGGCAGTTATTACACTCCCACTCCAACAATGAAGCAGAATATGAAGCCCTAATTCTTGGGTTGGAACAATGTATTTCACAAGGAATTCAGCGCCTAAATGTGTTTGGCGATGCTTTGCTTTTGATAAGGAAGATAAATGGCACTTGGGTTTGTAAAAATCAAGTTTTACTTGGTCAACTACCCCAAGTTAGAATTTTGAAGCAGTGAAACTATTTCATGTCCCTAGAGCATAAAATCAGGAGGCAGATGTTCTAGCCAAAGAAAGAATACTAGACGCTCCCGTAGGAGCCATCAAACTGAAGCTACCCCTCTTTCAAGGTAGTGATGATATGCCTGATGTCGTCACCTTTCTAGATACAGGATAATGTCCGGAAGGATACACCAAAGGCTAGAAGTAGTGGCTGGTAAGGAAGGCCACCAGATACCACCTTGTAAACGACCACTTGTATTGTAAGGGCAAGGATCAGATTCTCAGGCGGGTGCCAACCTCCAGTGAGATCACAGAGGTAATTTCAAGTTGCCATGATGGCGTCTGCGGTGGTCATTTTGCTCTAGATATCACGAGTAGGAAGATTCTACAAGCAGTATACTCTTGGACTAGCTTGAGCAGGGATGTACACCATTGGTGTAAAACATGTAAGGCTTGTCAAGTGGCCAGTGATCGCACATTAACCTACGAACCACAAACTCCTATCATCTCATATGGTCCATTTGAGAAATGGGGAATAGATGCAATCGGTCCTTTACCAAGGGCCCAATCAGGTAAACTATACATCATAGTGGGTATAGACTACATGACTCGATGGGCAGAGGCAACAACCACCACCCGCACTACAGCCCAAGAGGTAGCAAAGTTCATTTTTGAGCATATTTGTTGCCGTTTTGTCACTCCTCTTGAGATAATATTAGATAGAGGACCACGTTTCAGAGGCGATCTGGTGGGAGAATTGATGAAGAAGTTAGGCATCACACGCCGACATTCCACACCATACTATCCACAATGCAATGGTCTGGTAGAGAATGTAAATGGAACGATTTGTA